>NC_083879.1:60238519-60546277 GCF_032452875.1 Bos javanicus | reverse complement strand
CTGCCATAAATGTGGTGCCATCTGCATATCTAAGGTTATTGATATTTCTCCTGGCAATCTTGATGAAGCTATGCTTCATCCATCCTGGCATTTTTCATGATTTAATCAGCATGTAAGTTAAATAAGCAGGGTGACAGCCTTAGCATACTCCTTTTCCAATTTTGAACCAGTCCATTTTTCCATGTTCGTTCTAGCTGTTGCTTCTTACCTGCCATACAAGTTTTGCAGGAGGCAGGTAAGGTAATACCTGAGGTTACTGATATTCCTCCCAGCAATCTGATTCCTACTTGTGCTTCATCCAGCCTGACATTTCACACGATGTGCTCTGCACATATGTTAAATAAACAAGGTGAAAATATACAGTTTTGATGCACTTCTTTACCAATTTTGAACCAGTCTATTCTTCCATGTGCAGTTCTAACTGTTGCTTTTTGACTTGCATACAAGTTTTGCAGGAGGGAGGTAGTTGGTCTGGTATTCCCATCTCTTGAAGAATTTTCCACAGTTTGTTGTGATCCACACATTCAAAGGCTCTAGCATAGACAGTGAAGCAGAACCTCTATCGTACAGCTAACATGTGGCAAACCTGGATTCAAACCCAGAACTTCCAGTATCTAAAGTCCATGTTCTTAGCCACTATATATATATATATATATATATATATATATATATATAGTATATATTATATGACATAATTAATTGAAGTTACTCATGGACAGTGACCATTCTGACAAAGAAATACTATATGCAACTCTGTAATGGATCTCATTTTAATTTTTAATTCCTCATTTTCTTCCCCATAACAGTAGCATGATAGTTCCAAACGTCTGTACTTTTTGAGTTTCACATACATGCTATGTTAGATTTAATTGGATTTTTAGCACTTCGAAAAACAGTACTATCTAAATTTTAGAAATCAAATAAATTTATTTAATTAATAAAAAGGGAGATACTACCATTATTTGCTCATGGTTATTTAATAAATACTTGATTGACTAGCTTTCAAATTATCACTATAAGTTATGTTAAATCATTTTTTAATATTAACTTATACCAACTTCTGAATAAATCTTCATATGGAAAATAGGTAGCATGCTAAATATGTGTTCATAGGTCCTCAATAATGTTTTGAAAAGTAAACTAAAAACATACATGCTTATGAGAAAAATAAGTTTCAGAATTTAGGTTTTTTGTTCAACAACAAATGGAAATGGTTAATTTGTTTATTATGTATGCATGCACTATCCCAACTCTTTGCACAAAACTTCTGAGACAGCTTAAAGCAAAATAAGATTCAATTAAGTAAAAAAATAAATAAATAGAAATGGTAAATCAGGAGAAAGGGAAAAGTTACCATGCCTGAAGTTCGCATTTGGCTTTGATGTTAGTGGGAAAGGAAAAAAAGAGAAATTGTATTATTTATGCAGTCTATTTGATCATAAATGGAGGAAGCACACTAGTGCTTTAGGAAATATAAACTTTTTTAAAAACTAAAAATATGCTCTAAAGTAAAAATTTCACAAACTTTTTTTATATTTTGAACACTGAAGTAATAAATAATATCTTCAAAAATCAACTTTACATAAACTAGAGTGCTAAATATTGTGTTACTATGTATTATGAAACTCCTTAACAAAAGCTAAAAGAATAATGAAACATATTTTATTCAAAGTGAAATTGTGAAGAATTAAATGAATGTGCTCAAATTTGATCAAAGCATAAAATGAAAACATTGTGAGTCTTTTAGATACTGAGGGGAAAACTATCTCTGCCTTCCCAGACACAGCAGCTTAAGAATGAAGCAAATGTTGCCTTCAGGAAGACTCTTTGGATCTGCTCAAACTGGAACAGCTGCTTAAAGGAAGAAAGATGTAATTTTGTCCCAGAAGATTTCAAAGAGGATCTTTGGACCATTCAACAAATAGATACTCTTTATATACTAAGCTTCCCAGGTTGCTCAGTGGTCAAGAATTTGCCTGCCAATGCAGGAGACGCAGGAGACTCGGGTTCAATCCCTGGGTCAGGAAGATACCCTGGAGGATGAAATAGTAACCCAACCCAGTATTCTGGCCAGGAAAATCCCATGGACAGAGGAGTCTGGTGGGTTACAGTCCATAGGGTCGCACAGAGTCAGACATAACTGAGTGCTCAGCAATATGATAGAACATTCCACAATACTGTCTAACAATCTTCTTCAGGACAACAACACTGACAAAGTACAATATAATCACTAGAATCATTTACTGTCTCCAACCATGAAAAGGAAGACAAGGGAAGACAGCATGTTCACCTTACTCTTCTAGGGAGGTTCATTGCTTACTCACACCATTGAGGAATTTGCTTAATATACTTTTCTCTGAGGAGTTATCCCTGACTACAAGACATCTTTGCACCCTCTGTACAACCTCATCCCCATCTGTTTGCAAAATTACTTATAGCACTAATCACACAACATATGTCATATATATGTCTATTCTCTATCATACCAAGTAAAACATAAGCTCAAGAAACAGAGTTTGTTTTCACTGCTGTATCCCAGTCCTTGGAAGAGTGTATGGCATTAATTACTTTTTCATGAGTGTTTATTGAATGAATTAATTCATGCACCAACTGACCTAAATTTGCCTAGATTATTTTCAGAAAATAAATCAGTGGACTTTTTATGTAACAAAGTAGTATCAGAATTAAAAATTATATTGTATACTGAAATTATTGTGACTTATTTACCATTATATTTTCAAATTTATCATTTATGATACCAAAAACTAAAGAAAGATGATCTTGGAAAATATAAACTATCACTTTCTCCTAGAGGATAACTTTGGGATCTCATCTTCTGTGGTTCCCACAGCAAAAAACAATCAATATTGCTTTGTAGTGACTGATGACAAGAAATCCCATTGGCACAAATTGTGTCCTCGATATTGCCTTAAGCAACTTTTTTTTTTTTTTAATTTGTATATGTGTGTGCATCTCTGTGCATGTGCTGTTCTTTAATTGTGTACTTGGGGAAATTAAGGAAACATCAGTAATTTACTGCATGCATTTGAGCAGTTATAGGAGATAATCAAACTAGAAAGAATATGTCAATGTGTAGTTATAAATTTGGATTTTTAAGGAGTAAATCACTAAAATGCATCAATTACTTCATTGCTCTTTTTAAATGGAATAAATCATCCCATTCAAGAACTTTGGATTTTGCACACACTGAGGTCAATTTTCCACCTTAAGCACAAGTAAGTGTGCTATACAAAACAGATGGAAATACTCATCTCCCTGTCCCTTCACAGGAATAACCAGCTTCCAACATTCAGCTGGCTGAATATGTGTTCCAGGGTGTGGTGCCCTTTGATGCTGGAGCCTTCTCAAGTGCTCTGTGGGGGTAAGGGAATGAAACTTATTTGCTATCATTTGCATTTGCTTACCTCTCTAAATTTCTCATTGGCTACTCTTACAGCATTTCCTCAAATATTGCTCAAACATTTACTTTGTTCTTAACTGACATCATGTTCATGTGTAGATATTAATATAAGAAATTGTTGAACACATACAGCTTTAGTAAGCATAGTTTTGGACATTAATACTCACCCTCATCATACTCTGATTATGCCTTACCTTCTGAATGATGATATAATGGAAAAATGATTGTTGCCAATCCAGTAAAACCTAGATTTGCCTTCTGGATCTGTTAATCAATTCTTGCATCATCTGGGAAATAACTACCATGTATAAACCTAACACTTTCTCAAAATTAAATCAATATAAGAATGACTATTGTAATTACATGTGTGCTAAGTTGCTTCAGTTGTGTCTGAAACTTTGGAGTGGGTTGCCATGGCCTGCTTCAGGGGATCTTCCAGACCCAGGGATCGAACCAGCATCTCCTATGTCTCTAGCATTGGCAGGTGGGTCCTTTATCACTAGCACTGCCTGGGAAGCCCACCTTACATGAGAGCTATTGTATAAAAAGTGTCATTTTATGCACTTACTATAGTGCCTGGGACCCAGAAGACCATGAAGGATTCCAATTTCCTTCCTATTTGACTTTCTCTCACTTATCCCCACTCCTGTAAGCAGAGTAGTAAAATGAACCATGCCACATGGTAGCATAAAATATGGCAGCTTCATGTTGAGACTCCAAGGATAGGGAGAACTTGGTCTTTGTCATATCGGAATTGCAAGTATCTCTTATCTTTAGCTCAGTAATCTACTCAGTGTAGAGTATAAACACACTCCTTGTTTCAAAGAGCAGTAGAGTATGTCTGCATTACCCTGATACTATTTAAAGAATAATCAAATTCTCTATGTAAATCACATCCCTAAGGAAAATGGAAAGGGGCTTGGATTTGAATAAGAGGAAGCAAAGTCCTTCTGAAGGATACAAAGAAGAACTACAAAAAAACAAAATCACAGAATTTCTGTGAAAAAGAAAAAATAAAATCTTTATGTGTTTATTTTTACTAGGGTGCTCAATGGTCATAATTCAATGAAAAAAAAATGATAGAGCTAGTTGAACAGTGATACATGGCATAAGATATTTAGGGTCATTCAAGTTGTCTCAGCTTTCCATTGTGGAATGGAAATGTAAGTAGTTTGTCTCTTTAAACATTCTGTCTAGGGCTTGGATTGTTGGGAATCTGCCTGATATAGTCAGGATAACATATCTAATGTTACACATTATACTTCTAGGGTGTCAGTTTATGTGTTAAACAGAAAGAAAGAAAATAAAAAGAAAGTAGAGAGGAAGAGAAAATACAGACTACATAATGTCTATTGAAGCATTTTTTGGCTTCAAGAATCCTGACAAAATTTCTAAGAATGTGGCCAAATAGTGTAAAAAGTGCTTAAAATATCTTCTTTTAAAAATGTGAAAGCCAAGGTTATATTAAAGATAGAATTGTGTGGATATGGTTTCAAGGATACTTCAAGTACACAAGAGCAATTGTAATATGTCTCCTTGAACAACATAAATATACTAAGAATGCATAGTTTTAAGTATTCTCAAAATATTAACCAAAATATTCTTTGTGTTACTTATATCTGTGTAACTGGGACAGACTTTTCTTTAATTGGAAGGAAAGTACTAATTCTCACTATTGTCTCATACTCATACTGCTTATAAATTAAATGTTATCTTTCCTTTAATTTAGCAGAATTATATTCTTATGTATTACATTAACAATTTACTTTTGAAAAAATATAATTTCAAAATAAAAATGCAAAATAAACAATTTTAGGCGTATCTGTTCATCTTTTCAAATTAGTAAGTCAATGAAAAATTTTATATAAATAATGAAAAATATTTATCATTATAAATCATTTGAAATGATATTATTATGTTTCAAAGAGAGTTATGTGAGTTAGATATCAAAGAAACTTTTACTTTCTTAGAATAAAGGTGTTATATGGATAAAAACAACCAAAAACTATATATAACCTTTGAGAAAATTTCACTTGACTGTCAATGATTCAAGATATAAAAATGAAATTAATTTCCTCGTAGTCAACTGTCCTAAAGCCAAGCTGTCATGTCCTTGAAATCTATTTTGATTGTACAAATTCACGTGACATTTTTGGTTGTTACATTCACCTCCAGTTTCAGACAATTCCCATTTCTCACAGTGTCTCTCATATAAAAGAGGAAAACTACAATGAATATGGCAACAGAGGCTCATTTGTAAACAGATGTTCCACATGAAAAAACAAGGGTTTCCATAAGTTATAATAACCATACGTTTTCATTTTGATATTAGATAAAAGTGTTCTCTTCAAAAGTGAAAGTATATTTAAATTAAAGCTATGATTTAGGATTAGATATAAATTTCAAGATACTTTGATATATCACCATTAAAAGGCTTGCCTGCTTGCTGCTAAGTTACTTCAGTCATGTCTGACCCTTTGCGACCCCATAGAATGTAGTTCGCCAGGCTTCTCTGTCCATGACATTCTCCAGGCAAGAATATTGAAGTGAATTGCCAAGCCCTCCTCCAGGGGATCTTGCTGACCCAGTGATCTAATCTGTGTCTATTATGTCTCCACATAAGCTGCTGCTGCTGCTAAGTCGCTTCAGTCGTGTCCGACTCTGTGCGACCCCATAGACGGCAGCCGACCAGGCTCCCCCGTCCCTGGGATTCTCCAGGCAAGAACAGTGAAATGGGTTGCCATTTCCTTCTCCAATGCATGAAAGTGAAAGTGAAAGTGAAGTTACTCAGTCGTGTCCGACCCTCAGTGACCCCATGGACTGCAGCCTAACAGGCTCATCCATCCATGGGATTATCCAGGCAAGAGTACTGGAGTGGGGTGCCATTGCCTACATTGGCAGGCAGATTCTTTACCATTAGCGCCACCTGGGAAGTTCCATTAAAAGGCTTACCAAAACCTACTTCTCAGATAAAATATTAATGTGGAAATATATATTTGCATAAATTATATATAAGATGCCATGGGTTATATGCACACAATCACAACAAAAAGGATATTTTATTCATGGCACTTGGATTTCAGTATCTGTGTTGTAATGTAGGAATTGGCTTATTTCTTTATTACAAAATATTTTGTTTCTCTTATAGGTGTGAACCCTCATGGTGTGAGTCAGACTCATTTTCAATCAAGTGAATAGGTGAATATCTAAGTAATGGCCATTAGATTACAATGAATATATATAAAGACAGATGCACACACAAACACACCCTGTGAACATAGGCACCATACAGTTGAAAACAATACCTGAAATAAGTATAATACATTCATGATTCACTTTGACTTTCAGTTTTGCATACATGAACATATCTGTGTGAGACAAATACAAGACACACAGATATCAGTACACTCTCTGATAAATAAAGACAGATGACTTAAAATTCCACATTCTTTCTCATTTGTCCAGAAACATTCAGCATACGCCACACGATCCACACACTCAGCTGCTGATTTTGTTTCCATTTCCCTAAGAAAAGAGAAATGTGTTGCCTATCCTCTCTTTCCCCCAGTTTCTATGAGCGACCTGTCCTTGCTGCTTATAAAGAGCACAATTTAAAATGTGGTCTAAGTTAATACTATCTTCCCTAATTATCTTACCTTTGCCATTTTCCACTTTCTTCCCTATTTTCCCCCAAATTTTGCACATATGCTAGTATTTATCTTGTTAAAAATAACAGGCCAAATGATGAAGGTTAATCAATCAGATAACCAAAGTTCACATAACAATAACAAGCCATCTGGGTAATGTGTACACTTGGTATGAAGGGATGAGAATGAAATTTTATCTCTTTGGTCTTTCTCTCAAAACTTAGCTGATTAAATCATGAGAAAAATAGCAGGCAAATCCCAACTGACAGATATTCTGTAAAATACCTATCTAAGATGTTTGAAAATTATCAAGGTCATCATAAACAAGAAAAATTTGAGAAATTCAGCCAACAGTTGCTTAAGGAGACATGACAACATAATATAATATGGTACTTTGCAATAGTGGAAAAAAAAAGACAATAGAAAACTTAGGAAATCCAGATAAAATATGGACTTTAGTTAATCTATTAGTAGCTATTTATTAATAGTGACAAATGCAACACAGTGATGTAGGATATTAAAAAATGAGGAAACTGGGTGTGGGTATATGAGAGTATCTCTGTTATCTTTGCAATTTTTTCCCTAAATCAAATGACCCAGACAACCACAATGGTGTGATCACTCACCTAGAGCCAGACTTCTTGGAGTGTGAAGTCAAGTGGGCCTTTAGAAGCATCACTACAAACAAAGCTAGTGGATGTGATAGAATGTCAGCTGAGCTATTTCAAATCGTAAAAAATGATGCTGTTAAAATGCTACACTAAATACGCCAGCAAATTTGGAAAACTCAACAGTGGCCATAGGACTGGAAAAGGGCAGTTTTCACTCCAATCCCAAAGAAGGGCAATGCTAAACAATGGTCAAACTACTGCACAATTGCACTCATTTCACATACGAGCAAAGTAATGCTCAAAATTCTCTAAGCCAGGCTTCAACAGTATGTGAACCAAGAACTTCCAGATGTTCAAGGTGGATTTAAAAGGGAGAGGAATCAGAGATCAGATTGCCAACAGCCAATGGATCATAGAAAAACAGCGAGAATTCCAGAAAAACATCTACTTCTGCTTCGTTGACTATGCTAAAGCCTTTGACTGTATGAATCATAACAAACTGTGGAAATTTTTTTAAGAGATGGGAATACCAGAACACCTTATCTGTCTCCTGAGAAACCTGTATGTAGGTCAAGAAGCAACAGTTAGAACCGGACTTGGAACAACAGACTGGTTCCAAATTGGGAAAGGAGTATGTCAAGGCTGCATATTGTCACCCTCCTTATTTAACTACTATGCAAAGTACATCATTCAAAACGCCAGTCTGGATGAAGCACAAGCTGGAAGCAAGATTGCTGGGAGAAATATCAATAACCTTAGGTATACAGATGACACCACCCTTATGGAAGAAAGTGAAGAGGATCTAAAGAGCCTCTTGATGAAGGTGAAAGAAGCGAGTGATAAAGTTGGTTTAAAATTCAATATTCAAAAAACTAAGACCATGGCATCTGATCCCATCACATCATTCAAATAGATGGGGAAACCGTGACAGACTTTATTTTTGGGGGCTCCAAAATCACTGCAGATGTTGACTCCAGCCATGAAATTAAAAGACACTTATTCCTTGGAAGAAAAGCTATGACAAACCCTGACAGCATATTAAAAAGCAGAGACGTTACTTTTCCAACAAAGGTCCATATAGTCAAAGCTGTTTTTTTTTTTTCCATTAGTCATATATGGATGTGAGAGTTGGACCATAAAGAAGGCTGAGTACCAAAGAATTGATGCTTTTGAACTGTGGTGCTTGAGTAGACTCTTCAGAGTCCCTTGGACTGTACAGAGATCAAACCAGTCAATTTGAAAGGAAATCAAGATTAAGATTCATTAGAAGGACTGAAGCTGAAACTCCAATGCTTTGGCCACCTGATGTGAAGAACCGACTCATTAGAAAAGACTGTAATGCTTGTAAAGATTGAAAGCAGGAGAAGGGGATGACAGAGGGCTACATGGTTGGATGGCATCACCGACTCAAAGGACAAGAGTCTGAGCAAGCTCAGAGAGACGGTGAGAGACAGGGAAGCCTGGCGTGATGCTGTCCATGAGGTTGAAAAGAGCAACTGTTATCTTTGCAATTTTTTCCCTAAATAAAAATCTCTTCTAGAAAGTAAAAATGAAAACAATAAATGTATTAAATTTAGACAATAACAATACCTCTCTCAATGCAGAGGAGCCCATTTTTACTACATCAAGCTTTTAATCCCACTCCATCATCTCAGGCACAGAGCTGGAGTACATTTCCCAGCATCTCTCAGTTCAGTTCAGTCGCTCAGTCATGTCCAAGTCTAATCACATCTCTGGCAACATAAGTGGCCATGTGCCTACTTATCACCAATTAAAAGTGAACAGAAATGATGTGTCATTTTAGTTCATAAAAGTTTAAGAAGCAGAAGTGCCTTCTGCATGCTATATTTTCCCATCTATTATCTGAATAGTAAGGGATCAGAGTTTCTAAAGGAGGACAGAGTGACTGAATTAAAGGTATGTTCCTATGTTCCCACTGCCTAGAAAGCTCTTTCCTCCTTTCACTGTTATCACTCACTTTCATGCCTTCTACCGGTATTTATTCAACTGTGACTTTTTTTCATTGACACTTCTCCCCACCCCTCAGTATTTTAAAATAAAATTTCCCAACTCCTTTTCTCCTTCCTTCCTTAAAATTTCCCAAATCCACATCACTTTGTATGATGTTATATTCTAAACATATATTTTGTCTATCATAGTTTATTTACTCTTATATCCCCAGGAACTAGAATATGAGATCACAAAATATAAAGAACATAAAAACTTGCTAGATGGATTCTATTTTAGATAGAAGTAAGAGATGAAATATATCAAGCCACAAAAGAGATGAAAACAACACTTCTGAAGCTCATTAGAATAATTTTCTACCAGTTGATTAGCTCCTGCTGTAACTTCTCCTTGGGTTTCTTGAAAATTGGAGAATGATTGGTCTTATTGTCTACAGGTGATCTGAAATATCTGTTCAGGTGCAATGTTTAATGAACAACATTATGTGTCTATGACTATTAATATCCTAATCTCTCAGTCTGAAAATGTTCCCCAATAGTTAATGAAGCCTCTGTGGATATCAATTTATTTTTGTCCATTGTACTAATTATTTAAACATTATGAATGATATCTATGTTCATTTTTCTATTTTCATGATGGTTTTAATCATCACAGATTCATCACAGATTCAAAGACATTGTTTTAAAACACACCTTATTTTAAGCAATGTGATAGCATAATTAAAATAAAGATACATGTGTATTTTTATATGTATTATATTTATATATGATGTTATATTACAATGATACATGACTGTATTCATCTTTTACTTGAGTGTAGCATTATATATAAATATATAATAACTGTAGAAATAAACTATATGCAATGCATAAATATATATATTCCTACAGATAATAAATATAATTATATATATATTTACATATACTTGTATATATACATGGACATCCCAGCTGGTGTTAGTGGTAAAGAATCTGCCTGCAAAAGCAGGAGATGTAAGAGATCCAGGTTTGATACCTGGTTCAGGAAGATCCCTTGGAGAAGGGCAAAGCAAACCACTCCAGTATTCTTGCCTGGAGAATCCCATGGACAGAGGAACATGGTGGGCTACAGTCCATAGCAAAGGGTCAGACGTGACTGAAGTGACTTAGCATGGCACAGCACATGCATATGTATATTTACATATTACCTTGGTCTCAAGTAAAAGGTAATAAGTAATTACAGTCAGATATATGAGAAACACGTGCTGCAATTCATGGGTTCGCAAAGAGTCGGACATGACTGAGCGACTGATCTGATCTGATCTGATCTGATGTCTGCAACATTTTGTGACAGCATATGGATAGGGCACTTATTCATAAATGAAGTCAAAGAAATTCCAAGTGATGACACTTTAACAATCATTGATAGTCTAGAAAATACCAGGGAAATGAATGACTTGGACAGGGTATTCCAGATAGAAGGAATAGTATATATAAAGATTTTAGGACATATAATAATGTGAGGGAACAGACTTCCTTTTCTGGAAGGTATAATTTGGTTACAAAAGTTTAACTCTTGTCTAAAAATAACAAGATGTTTGGCTACAAATGTAGCTGGAACTTGAGGATCTGTACCTCTGGAGACAGGAGGAACACTGAGGTGGGTCTAGTCTGCTACTCTGACTTTTTATTCCAGACATTTTTCAATTAGTCTGTAATGCTCTGCAAGAAGTTCCTGAGTAGAGAGCTGTGTACAAAGCAGTAGGTAAGCAGAACTTTCAATCCTGTCATGGATTCAAGGGAAGTCGTGGTCAGTAAGGCATTAGGACTGCAGAAGAAAAGGGGAGTCTGAGTTTAGCCCAATATTCTGCCTTGCTTATATATATTGTAGTCAACACTTGATTTGAGGTAGGAAGTTTTGTAGAAAGTGTTGACCAAGATGTAAGAGGCATTGGCAAATACCTCAGACCTCCATTGGACTGACCAGATTGCTCTACTCTGTGCATAAGGATGAATAAGACCTTACAAAGACAGAAATATAACCTCAAAATTGCTCAAAACTTTTGACTAGATAAAATGTCCTTTTTGCATATCAGAAACAACAAAAAATCATCTTTGGTGAAACATAAAACCTTCTGAAATACAGTTTTTTTTTTCTTTTTTTTAAAGCTAAGCTCACTAAGAATGATACATAAAGAATCAAGAGAAATATTTTAAAAAATAGAAACAAACCTATGTTACTAGTATTGACTTATCAGCATGGACTTTAAAATATCCGTGATTAATATGTTCAAGAAAATAGAAGGCACGTTATAAAATGTCAGTAACAGTGGAATCTAAAGGGAAACTTTTTTGAATAAATATTCTAGAACAACAACTGAAAACAGAACTACTATCTGATCCAGTAACCCCACTTTTTGGATACTGTACTTTCATGTTTATTCACAGTAGCCAAGACCTGTAAACAACCTATATTGATGGATGAGTAGGTAAAGAAAATATTATACTATAGAATGTATATATAATGTATGCATATATGTACACACATGTATATATAATGTATATATGTATATAGTATATATATAATGTGTGTGTATATATATACATAATATTGCAGTATAATATATTATTCAGCTATAAAAAAAAAAAAAGAAAACCTAGCCATTTGTGACAGCATGAATAGTGAGGAAATTATGTTAAGTAAAATTAGTCAGAAAAAGACTCATGATCCCATTTATATGTAGAATCTAAAAAAGTTGAATTTATAGAAGCAGTGACCAGAGTGGTAGCTGCTGAAGACTAGGGGGTGGGAGAAATGAGATAATAGGCAAAAAGTATGAAGTTTCAGTAATAAGATGAGTAAGTTCTGTGGACCTAATGTATAGCATAATGACTATAGTTAATGATAGAATATTGTTTACCTGAAATTCCTGAGAAAGTAGATCTTCAATGTTTTACTGCAAACCAAAAATGGTAACTGTGAGGTGATCGATATTAATTAAATTTATTGCAGTAATCATTTCACTAATATATACTATATTAGATCATCATATTTTACCTTAATAGTATACAATATGCATTTGTCAATTTTACCTCAATCAAGCTGGAAAAAAAAGCAGCTACTAATATTAAACACACACAAGATATATTAACAGAAATTTAACAGAGGGAAACAACTGAAAACCATATGGGAAAATAGTAGATATTAATCAAGCTAAAGCAAATAAAGAAAAAGGTGCTTTAATCAAATATAAAATGTTCAACATTTACACACTTTACAAGAATATATCTAAACAAAAATGAACACTGGTCACATCAGAATTGACAATTTTAAGAGACAAAGGATATGGAATGGAAAAAAGAATGGAAAAAAAGATTAAACTGAAGAAGATTAAATTTTAACTCTAGATTGAGGGGGGTTCTGTAAAATATCTGATAGGTAATCTTTAAAACCATCATTAATAATCTTTAATCACCATCATTTAAAAGGTCATTTGTTGAGAATTTAGCTAAGCTACTCCTTGGTATTGCTGTTTTGGCTGCAACTTTTTTTAGCCAAGCTGCCCATTGCTGTTCAGTCACTAAGTCATGTCAGACTCTTTTGTGTCCCCATGGACTGTAGCCCACCAGGCTCCTCTGTCTATGAGGTTTCCCAGTTAAGAATACTGGAGTGAGTTGCCATTTCCTTCTCCAGGGGATCTTCCCAACCCAAGGATCAAACCCGGTCTCCTGCATTGGCAGGTGGATTCTTTACCACTGAGTTACCAGGGAGCCCCAAGCTGCCCATAAAGAGCCCAAATGAGCTGCCCACCTACTTATACTTGAGTTGCCCTCTGTAGAAGCTTGCAGAGTCACAAGAAAATGTAAGCCCTGATAGCATTTCTTCAACAGCCCTTCATGTCCACAGTTTCCTCTCTCTACCTACAAATGCTTTTCCCTACTGTGAATCTTAAGACTCCCTTGAATGGGTGCATGCTAAGTCACTTCAGTCATGTCTGACTCTTTGCGACCCTATGGACTGTAGCCCGCCAGGCTCCTCTATTCATGGGATTCTCCAGGCAAGTATACTGAAGTAAGGTGCCATTTCCTACTTGAGGGGATCTTCCCAACTCAGGGATCAAACTCATGTCTCTTCTGTCTCCTGCACTGGCAGGTGGATTCTTTACCTCTAGCACCACCTTGGAAACCCATGATTCCCTTAGGGCTACCAAAACTTTGCATTTTGGATGTGAATTGACCAATCCAGTCTTAGTCCAGGAGACAAAGCACTTTACTCAGGAACCTTAATAAAGTCATGTGCTCCAGGTCTTCTCTCTGTGTTTGCGCTCTTCCTTGATTCCCCATGTGGCCCCTCAAGGCATGACAGGGAACTATCCCCAGGGCCTGTGAGTAATAAACTTCTCTATTTCAATTTCCCTTATGGTCGGTTGTTAAACCAATCTCACCATCCAACACTCTGTAATCCACTTAACATGTGTTAATTTGAGAAATTCATAACAGCATCTATAACAAGGAATATCTGAGAAACTGTGACAACAAAGAAGAGCCTAAAGACACATGTCCACAAAATGTGATGAGGTTTCACGAGGAGAGAGAAGATACATTAATGAAAAGCTGAGAAAATCTGAACAGAAGTATGAACCTCAGGCGAAAAAATTCCTTAACCCTCTCTACTGGAGATAAACCAAAAATAAAACTATGTATATGCATTTAAATATGCTGATAGAAAAACAGACATATACATGGACTATGTGGAGATGACTGCCTGTGTGTAGATAGAGAATTGCCTATATAACCCATACAGCCTATGGTTCAAAGCTCATTGACTTATTTGCCAATGTTTAATCCAACATTCAGAAAACTAAGATCATGGCATCAGTCCCATCACTTTATGGCAAATAGATGGTGAAACAGAGGAAACAGTGTCAGACTTTATGTTTATGGTCTCCAAAATCACTGCAGATGGTGATTGCAGCCATGAAATTAAAAGATGCTTACTCCTTGGAAGGAAAGTTATGACCAACCTAGACAGCATATTAAAAAGCAGAGACATTACTTTGCCAACAATGGTCTGTCTAGTCAAGGCTATGGTTTTTCCAGTGGTCATGTATGGATGTTAGAGTTGGACTATAAAGAAATCTGAGTGCCGAAGAATTAATGCTTTTGAACTGTGGTGTTGGAGAAGACACTTGAGAGTCCCTTGGACTGCAAGGAGATCCAACCAGTCCATCCTAAAAGAGATCAGTCCTGGGTGTTCATTAGAGGGACTGATGTTGAAACTGAAACTCCAATACTTTGGCCACCTGATGCAAAGAGCTGACTCATTTGAAAAAGACTCTGATGCTGGGAAAGATTGAGGGCAGGAGGAGAAGTGGATGACAGAGGATGAAATGGTTGGATGGCATCACTAACTCGAGGAATATGGGTTTGGGTGAACTCCAGGAGTTGGTGATGGACAGGGAGGCCTGGCGTGCTGCGGTTCATGAGGTCAAAGAGTCGGACACGACTGAGTGACTGAACTGAACTGAATCCAAGATAAGCCAAAGGAGGACAAGACCTGAAACTGTGCAGTCCCTAGTGAGAAAGATTTTTCTTTCTGCTGATTTTGTTTTCAGGTTAAATTGTATGACATGAGCTGTTGGTAGGCACATTGTGACATGTAGTATAAGATTTTTTGATATATAAAATCAACACAGAATTTCCAAGAAAATTTCTAGATGTACTTGCTGAACTATATCAGAACATATATAAAAAGAGAAAAAAGGAAGAGATGTCTGCATAGAGAGATGGGGCTGTAGTGGCTCACAGGACCACCTGTGCATTCACATTCACTGTGACAAGGAAGAATGAAGGTGAAAATGACTGTTACTAGGAACAACATTGGAGAAGGAACATTGGAGAAGGAAATGGCAACCCACTCCAGCATTCTTGCCTGGAGAATCCCAGGGACGGAGGAGCCTGGTGGGCTGTCGTCTCTGGGGTCGCACAGAGTCGGACATGACTGAAGCGACTTAGCAGCAGGGACAACTGAGTACATTGAGATTACACGGAGTATAAATGGCAGTGAAATATAAAATAATTTTATCAAGTCGGTATGCACAAGGAGAAGAAAAACAAATGCACTGTAACATGAATATATATGAAACAGGATAAAAATGAAATTATACACTTATAATAAATGTAGAGAGGCTTTGGGAAAGACTTCTTACCCCCTTACATTTGGCCTAAGTGTTGCTATTTAGACCAAATAATTGAATATCAGTTACAGTTTTTCAAATCATCTCTCAGCTGTACACTGAATTTCCCAGTTGTCTCTTTCGATAATATTGATATATCACTGAGCTCTGGCCAGTGAGATGGTAGTGGATCCCATTGTGTAATTTCTGGGTCATTATTTTTAATTTTTTCAATTTTTGACCACACCTCACAGCATGCAAGATCTTAGTTCTTTGAACAGAGATTGAACTGGTGCTCCTTGCAAGGTAAGTGCGGAGTCTTATCCACTGGCTCCTCTCTCCATGGGATTTCCCAGGCAAGAATACTGGAGTGGATTGCCATTTCCATCTTCCCAACTCAGGAACTGAACCTACATCTCCTGCATTGCAGGAGGATTCTTTATTGCTGAGCCAATGGCGAAGTCCTTCACTAACAATTCATTAGTAGGAATATTTTATAAGTGAGAAAATTGAAATTTAGACATTATCTCCCCAAAATCAAAGTTGTCATCTAGCATAAATGACAGAGTTCACATACAAACCCTTTCTGTATCACTTCAAAATCTATAGTTTTCTCTCCATTTTTCAGAATTACTTATTTTGAGGAAAAACAATTATCCTTTTAAAGATGGACAATGATTGGTAAGTGGCAAACAGAAAACTGCTTAAAGTCAATTGTTATTGAGTGGTAATTCATTGATTCAATCCTTTGCAGAAAATCATATGGTTAGACAAAATTCTTTATTTTATCCTGCAGCCAGGAAGAAAAGAGAATGAAATGTTAATTTACTGAAGTGTGAGATGTTCAGTTCAGTATGATATTTTCCTATTTCATTAAAGTCTGGAATTAAGTCTTGGGCAGCCATCTCTAAAGCACTTTACATAAAAATAACTGATGCCCAAGGAACATAAGAAACATGCAGGAAGTCACCAGTTATTACTCTAGTTTTACCTCAATTAGAATGAAACTCAACTCATTAAATACTTTTCCCTAGATAAAAAATCTAAGCCTCACAGAAGTTTAAGAAATTACAAGGCATTCTGAAGCCTGTGTTTATACTGATTGGGGGGATTTTCATTACTATTCACAAAATGACATTAAAAAAAGATGAATATATGAAGCCTGTTTGTAGCATCAGCAATTCCGTTTTGAAAGTGTATTTTGTAGAGGGCAAGAAAACCATAAAGTATTGACTGTTGAATATAAATACTTTATGCCAGATAATTAACAATGAATCAAGGTCTCCAAATGGCTTTCACACACAGTAACACATTTATAAAGCTCTACAGTGTCCAGTAGAATTATAGATGTAGGAACATAATTCAATTTTTAAAAGTATAAATTAGATTGCAATTAACTTCCATTAAAATTCTTGAAAGTTATTTTAACTGAACAAAATTGTGCCAGAAAAATGTAATAGGGCTATCAAGTATGCACAAAGCAACTGATTTTTTTTTTTTTCCTGACAGCCTATTAGAGTGAAGATGTTATTGCTGCTATTGTAGAAATGTGTTAAGTGAAAGTGTTAGTAACTCAGTCCTGTCAACTATTTGTGACCCCATGGACTGTAGCCCTCCAGGCTCCTCTGTCCATGGGATTCTCTAGGCAAGAATACTGGAGTGGGTAGTCATTCCCCTCTCCAGAGGATCTTCCTGACCCAGGGATCGAACCTAGGTCTCCTGCATTGTGGACAGATTCTTTACCATATGCGTCACCAGGGAAGCCCAGAAATGTGTAAGGGAATCTTTATTAAGAACATAACACAATTCTACTTTTGTCCAATTTCTATTCCACTGTCTCATTATTGCTTCTCGGTTTTTATAATTTTAATGTTAATGTCACTAATTCTATTCTTTTTTAGTAAACATTAAGGCAAAACTCCAATACTTTGGCCACCTGATGCAAAGAGGTGACTCATTTGAAAAGACCCTGATGCTGGGAAAGATTGAGGGCAGGAGGAGAAGGGGATGACAGAGGATGAGACGGTTGGATGGTATCACCGACTCAATGGACATGGGTTTGGGTAAACTCCGGGAGTTGGTGATGGACAGGGAGGCCTGTTGTGCTGCAGTTCATGGGGTCGCAATGAGTCAGACACAACTGAGCGACTGAACTGAACTGAAGGCAAAAACTGAAAACTATAATGAAACAGACAGATTGTAAAGGTGATCTTCTACTGAGGGATTAAAAATACCACGCTTACTTGTAAAACTATTGCCTGGATCACAGATATGCACATTTAGGAAACATTCTATTTTTCACCCTAATTTTATCTGTTTTTCGAGTATAGAGACACACCCTTTGTTCTATGACTTAGTGTTTAAGTCCCAATAAAAATATGACTCCTATGAGGAAACTATATAATTGACATAACGAGACATGTTTAGATTAGGACTTACCACAGCGAGTGAACAAATACAATGTCTCTACTCAATACAGTATCTTCTGAAAAGGGGGATATATTTAATAAATAAACCCACATACAGTTTAAACTGCAAACTTTTAAATGTTCCATTATTTTAATAAATATTCATTAAATGCCTTTCAAATATTCTTCTGAGCAACAGGAGTTACAAACATGCTTATTTTGGGTCTCAAGATGTCTAAAATCTTGCAAAGGACACAAATATGCAAAATTGACTGAAATTCAACATCGCAAGAGTTGTAAGTGAAGAATCAACAAACTCTAAGCCAAAAAAAAGAGATAAATCAATGAATTGAATCTAGGGAAGTTAGTAAAAACGTCACAGAAATGACGTTTGAACTCAGTTTTGAAAATGTGTTAATGCAGTTAAAAAACATGTGTATAACAAGCCGAGGAAAAAGAGTAAGAAAATCACTCATATGTTGTCAAATTGAATAATAGACTGTCTTATAGTTTATCTTGGGATTCGGATGGCAAAAATGTGAGATGAAAAAGAGATATAATAAAAAACTAAATTGGTAATACTTACATATTTATGACAAAAAAACTTTAGTCTGTCCTATTAATTCAAAATTTTAAAATGACCATCATGCTAGTCAAGAAAAATATTACATGGGTTCCCACTATGTATGATAGAACAAAAAAAGTCCTAAGAATCTACTGAGACCTTACAAACCTTCATTGTTTGGCAGGGTGTATCGAGTATGTGCATGTTCATGTGTGTGGTTGGGTATCTGTTCATGTACTTCAGGCACTTGTCTGCCTGTGAGCAAGTGGGTATGTAGAATAGTATGTGTCACACAATGAATGTGCGATTGTGAGACTAGGCACATGTGCATCTGCAAGTTATACACAGGGAGTATGCATGTGGGTGCCTGTGTCATGTATAGGAGTATATGTGTGTTGGTGACTTGTGTAGATGTTGAGTGTGAACACCACTAATTATCTCTTTGGAAACCATGTTCCTACAAAACGGAGTAGGATTAAGCCCAATGAGGGAAAGGAAAATCATTCAAGGAATGGAACCTAGGAATCTGTATTTGAGCATATGTGTGTGTACTCAATTGCTTCAGTCATGTTTGACTCTTTGCAACACTATAGACTGTTGCCTGCCAGGCTCTTCTCTCCATGGGATTTCCCAGGCAAGAATACTGGAATGGGATGCCATTTCCTCTTCCAGGGAATCTTCCTGACCCGGGGATTGAACCCACATCTCCTGTATTGTAGGTGGATTCTTTATCACTGAGCTATTGGGGAAGCATAGGATATGAATATCAACTACATCTAATTAAAAAGCATGGAGTATAGACTAAAAACATGAAGTAGAAGTATAAGATGATTCAAGTTTGAAATATTGAAATGGTATTGAGAATAAATTGTATAAATATAATCAAAAGTAAGTATGGATAAATGATATCCTATATTTTGCATATTTGATACAAGATAAAAATATTTGAAATATCAAAAACCCAGTCATTTGTCATAATAGTTCAGTGGAACACTAGCCTGCTTAAGCGTAAGCCCTCACTCTGCTAGGCTACCATGCACATCTGGCTGTGCTTCTCAAAGTAAGGTGCAAACACGTCTCAGCTCTATGATGTAGTGCCAGCTGAAATGCATAGTCAAGATATGAGGTTAAGGTACAGCTTCCTGAAACATTAATCTTATTTGAAGTTCAGGAAACTTTTGAAAATTCTTGAAATTTTGACCTGAAGTTCCAGAAGCTTAGGGAAAAATAAAAAAATCATTTATGGAAAAAAACTACATGTTTATTCATTTGAGGTCACAGATATTGAATAAATGATCATATATGTTATTAGACATAGTTAAGCTAGAAGGCAAAATCTAAATAGATGCCCAGTTTTGTGATTGATAGGAAAATCGTTTATCTGTCTGGAACTGTTTGTGAGGCTATTCCAAAAAATCAGAACCATGTCACATAAATAACAGTGTCCACCCTTGAGGGAATTCTTTCATCGTGTGTGTTTGGCCTGATTTATTGCTTCTCAATGGAGAGGCATTGGGCTTCTCATAATGAGAGCTCAGGGACTTTTGCCATCCATAGCCTTTTCAGGTCACCAAAATGGATTCAACTCTTGTTCTGGGCCTTCTAGCTTTAATCTTGCTGCTTGGTTCTCACTTTTTCTTATGAGTTAAGACTCTACACAATTGTCTCAAAGGTGACTCTGACTCTCCTTCCTTCACTACAGCATCACAGGGAATCACCTGCTGAAAGTGTCTCCTGGATCAACCAGGTTGCAACACTTTCTATGTAAATACTACGCTCAGTCTGGGCCTGCTCACTGAAGACAAATGGTTGGAGCTTTTATATATAAGTCCTTTAATTTATATTTTATTCAGGCTAAAGTGAAATCGTTCAGTCGTGCCCGACTCTTAGCGACCCCATGGATTGCAGCCTACCAGGCTTCTCCATCCATGGGATTTTCCAGGCAAGAGTACTGGAGTGGGTTGCCATTGCCTTCTCCGAACTCAATACTAACTCCACCCTATTTTTCCCCCATTCCTGGAGAAGGGTAGCCCTGAACCAGCACAGGAAATACTGGCAAGCAACAGAGGCTGTTCCAGTCAGGGACAATAGGACCACTGGATGGACCCCAAAAGCCACATCCCTGGACAACAGGATCTCCATTCTCTGTTCTCATTTCCCTGTCTGTACAGCAATGACCTGGAGGTGGCCAGCCCAGAAAGACAATGAGGCTTCACAAAACCTTTAGATTACTTTGTCAACAATAAATTCAGCTACAGGAGATACACAGCTCTGGAAGGGCTGTGATTTTAATTTTTGCACTATAACTAAAACAACCAATAGCAATAACCAATTTGTAGGGGGAAAAGTGGCCTATATTTTTAAACAATTCTTAAGTAGTAAATGTGAATATAAAGTACTTATGTTTGCTATAACCATCTGTAGGTTTTTAGATACAACAAAAACTATGTTTTCTGATAATATTCTTAGAGTTATTATTGTGGGGGTATAATTATCAATAATAATTAAATATTCTAAAGTTATGACTATGCATATATGTATAAACACACAGATATATATGTGCAGAATACATACTTTAAATTTTGCTACATATTTGATACATTCCACTATGATGCAGAGTGAAATCTATTTTTTTAAAACACTAAAACCAGTCTTTGAGTTCTCTAAATAGAATAAAGTACCATATGTAGATGTACTACATGTATAAATTCTTTCTAAGTCATTGATCTACGGACAGTCACATCTACGTCTAACAGTCATTCAGGGAAGAACTTGCCAAGGAAAGACCATCTTCCTTCAAGCTTCAGTAGCACACGATTCAGCACAAAATGTAGGCCAC
The DNA here is from genome assembly GCF_032452875.1 of Bos javanicus. NCBI lineage: Eukaryota > Metazoa > Chordata > Mammalia > Artiodactyla > Bovidae > Bos > Bos javanicus. The sequence goes on along the minus strand of NC_083879.1, from coordinate 60,524,664 downwards.
AAGAATATCATTAAGATTGGACTGTAACATTTACTTTTCTTTTTTAAGCAACAGCCTTTGACTGCCTGCTCTGCTACTCTTCTCTTTCACTCTGACAGTTTGGGTCTTTATTGCCAATCTGCAAGTATTTATCACATAATAGTAAATCTTACTTTTTTCTCCCATTACTCTGCTTCCTATACTGAATTTTTCTCATTTGGGACATAATTATGTTTCTTCCTGACAACTTTAATTTAAAAAAAATATGCTAAATCCTAATTCTATTCAGGATGGACCATGCATGACCTGATGTATTATTTTTCAAGTATATCCACTTGAAAGTAAATTCATTATATTGCAGAGTTATGTTTAAAGAAATATTAGAAAGATGGAAAGAAAAAGAAAAAAGATTAAAACCCTTTATATTGGCATGGATGAATGTCTGTGAACATTAATTATTCCTCTTATATATTCATAATAAAATATCATATTTTATTAGCTGGGTTGAATTAATTTCCTATAGCTAATTTTACATCAATGAATGGATTACTTGTCATTTCTATTGTCATTCCCTTGAATTTCTGTTGATTATTAATTTTCAAGAATTATTTTATGAACAATCATGTAATCAGCTGATGTATATAGGGCTTTCATTTTTTGTTTATAAAATACAAAGATAGGATAAGACATTGTGATATAGAGGGAAAAGTCTAGAATAAAAATGAGAATAACTGGGTACACTGCTTTTGTAAAACTACTTGATCATAATCAATAGTCTAAAATTAGTTGGCTAGTTGACAATTACTGTGTGCCTTACACTATAGGTATCAGAGTTTGTTCCCCTGAGATAGAATATAAAGTGGCAGATACTATGGCAAATCTTTCAGATTTCTCAATTTCCACTCTTGGAAGTTGTAAGCAATACTGCCAAACTCAAAGACACTTCATTAGCATTGAGTAAGGTAATCTGTGTAAAATTATAGGACACTATGTGGCACATAGTAGGTACCATTTATATTTATCACTCTACATATATTTCTGCTTTTTTAATTTGAATAATTTTGTTGTTTTTGTACTTTTTTTCCGAATATAATTGATTTATTTTTTAACCAAACTCATTTGGAAGAAACATTATTTTCATCAATGTATTACGTTAATGTTCTATGGGAAGAATGAGAGGCTTCAAGGGTACTTTTTCAAGGAGATCCAGAAGGGATTTGGCTGAAATAGGTAGAATCCAGGTGATTATATACATACAGGGGAAACTATCTCTGATGGTTTCAAGATATCCAACATAGAATATTTTTTCCAGATAAATTCTATGTACTCTACAACGTGACATTTCCTTTTAACCTTAAAAAACATTAATGATAAAAAGAAATTAGAAAATGCTTGCAAGGTTGGGATTTCTTAAGGAAACCAAATAATAAACTCAAAATAGATTAAAGATCTAAATGTAAGACCAGAAACTATAAAACTTTTAGAGGAAAACTTAGGCAGAACACTCTCTGACATAAATCACAGCAAGATCCTCTATGACCCACCTTCCAGAGTAATGGAAATAAAAGCAAAAACAAATAAATGGGACCTAATTAAACTTAAAACCTTTTGCACAATGAAGAAAACTATAAGCAAGGTGAAAAGGCAGCCTTCAGAACGGGAGTAAATAATAGCAAATGACATAACTGACAAATAATTAATCTCTAAAATATACAATATTGAGCTCAAACTGCTCAATACCTGAAAAATAAACAACCCAATCAAAAAGTGGGCCAAAGAACTAAACAGACATTTCTCCAAAGAAGATATACAGATGGCTAACAAACACATGAAAAGATGTTCAACATCACTCATTATTAGAGAAATTCAAATCAAAACCACAATGAGGTACCGTCTCACGCCAGTCAAAATGGCTTCCATCAAAAAGTCTACAAACAATAAATGCTGGAGAGGGTGTGGAGAAAAGGGAACCCTCTTACACTGTTGGTGGGAATGAAAGCTAGTACAGCCACTATGGAGAAGAGTGTGGAGATTCCTTAAAAAACTGGAAATAGAACTGCTATATGACCCAGAAATCCCACTGCTAGGCATACACACTGAGGAAACCAGAATTGAAAGAGGTACAGGTAACCCCAATGTCCATTTCAGCACTGTTTACAATATGTAGGACATGAGGCAACATAGATGTCCATTGGTAGATGAATGAATAAAGAACCTGTGGTACATATACACAATGGAATATTACTCAGCTATAAAAAAGACCATATTTTAATCACTTTCAATGAGGTGGATGAAACTGTAGCCTATTACATAGAGTGAAGTAAGTCAGAAAGAGAAACACCAATACATTATATTAATGCATATATATGAAATTTAGAAAGAGTAACAATAACCCTATATGCAAGATAGCAAGAGACTTAGATGTAAAGAACAGACTTTTGGACTCTATGGGAGAAGGTGCTGGTGGGATGATTTGAAAGAATATCATTGAAACATGTATATTACCATATGTAAAATAGATGACCAGTTCAAGCTCAATGCATGAAGCAAGACACTCAAAACTGGTGCTCTAGGACAACCCAGGGTGTGGGGATGAGGAGGGAGGTGGGAGGAGAGCTCAGAATGGGGAGAAACATGTTACATGCATGGCTGGTTCATGTCAATGTATGCCATAAACCACCACAATATTGTAATGTAATTAGTTTCCAATTAAAATAAATGAATGAATTAAAAAAAAAAAAGAAAATGCTTGTAAGGTTGGGATTTCTTAATGAAACCAATTAAGGGCTAAATGCTATGCATTTTGTTGCAAATCACATAGATGAATATATGAAAGAAGAAATAGTATATGATATAAATATATATATATATAAAAAACATGAAATAGAATATATGAAAAATAGGAATTTTGTTGGTGTTTTTGTTAAATATGTTAAAAAACAATCTCTTTACTTGGGTGATTTCTACCCCTGGATATCTTAGAGTTTTACTGGAAAATATATAAGTACACATTGTCATGGTTGAGCACGTGGTACTAAGGGAAGAGTGTTACCTAGGAGGCAGAAAAGTGGGTCACTGATTCTTGGCTGTACCATTTGCTGTCATCCCTTGGCCATGCTATTCATTATCTCTTGGCTTCAGTTTACTCTTTTGCAAAATTAGGATAATGACAATATCTATCTCAAAGGATTGTTTTGATGATCAAATGTGGAAATTTGCTCAAAGTCCTTAGAATGATATTTGATACATATCAGGTATTCAAAGTGTCTAATGAGAAATTCTATCTTAACAAAATCCATTCACACACAAAATTCTCATTTAAATACGGCAAACATGGCCATGAATGCCTGCATAGAAAGAAGGCTGACTATAAATATGACCGCAAATAACAATAACAATGGATTTAAGCAATGTAGGATAATGAACATAATATATGTAGTAGCGTTTTTATGCCATAAGAAAAAAAATAGTAATACTCATTTTTTTGTTAGTTTACCAGCAAAATTATGAGTCTCTAATGCTACCTGATTTTTTTTTTTCAGACTTTAAGTCAATCCTTCAGTGCTGACTTGGATGGAGCCAAGAATGGAATGGCAGTGGTCCTCTTTGAATTCAGAAGCAGATTTTATTGTAGACAACTTAATATGAGTCAACAGGCAGAAGGCAAATAGTGAAAAAGTGAGGTGAAAAAGAGAGAGAAATACGGTACCCCACACTGGGAAAGGTACTGCTGCTGTTAACTGATTCACCTTCTAAAAATTCACACACAGACCAATGTAGTGCTATCCCAGGTGAGAGGTGAAGGATCTGCAGTATCTATGGAGTTCCTGCATCAGTGTCCCCAACACCTGTGTGTTGCGGTAATTCCCCAACACCTCCACCTTGCCCCAGTGTGGACATGCCCATTCATCCAGAGAATGTCCTCTGGCAAGTCTTCTGCTTGTTTTGAAATGAAGAACTTTGCTTCTGTCCTTAGATCCAAGCAAGATGAATGTCTTGCAGGTCTCTGTCTCTTGTATTTGAAGGTGAATTCTTTACCAGTGAGCCACCAGGGAAACCTCCATTCTTCAGAGAACACTGCATATCACAAACCCCCAAAGAGTTTTACCCCTCTTTGGGAGTCCATATACAATATTTTTGCAACTTTTGGTAACCATTAAGCATCTGGGTGTTTTGTTTCTTTCTTTCTTTTCTTTTTCTTCTTCTTCTTCTTCTTTTTTTTTTGAGATGGCTGTGTGAGTGGAACTGAACCCAGGTTGTGGGATTAAGAGCACAGAAGTAAATGAGCAGGAAAAGGAAACCACAGCTCTTCTGTGAAACCAAACAAAGAGTATAAAACTGGCTGCTTTTTTTGGACAGTGCAAGTGAAAAATAATAATCAGAATAACAGAAAAGAAGATACCAGGTTCCAGAGAATGCCTGTGGGAAGAAGAATGGAATTTGTGAGAGGGGGAAATGTGTTACAAGGACTTGGGAACTTGAAAATAGAAAGGAACAAGGTACAATTTGGATTAGATAGGTGTTGAAAAGAGTTCAATTTTGAATAATAATTGTGGTAGGATGTATGCCTGAGAAGTTTAAAGTTTAATATTGGAAGTGATTAAAAGTGTCTGGGTCAAGAAAAAAATGGAGCATTTAAAGGAAGGAACAATATGGGAAAGAAGTGGGAAAAATATGGGATTTAGCCATCTCTGAGGTTATTGAGTGTCTTGCCCAAAGAACTGTATTTGGAAGTCAAAATTGTATTGAGTAGTTTCAGTAATAAAATAATTTGGAAAGGAATATTCTCTGTAGAGCTGCAAGTTTTAGAAATCAATTTCTGAGATTTAAATGATGCTATATATGAGAAAGCTGGGTTTGGGCAGAGAATTGTGTAGTTGCTTGCCAGAAGAGAATGTAAATCTGGAGTTAGAGGTGAAGTGTACTGAGGATTATTGTAGGAGCCGAAGTTGGAAGGCCTGAGATGGTGGGAACAGGGCTTAGAGCCAAGAAGAAAGTAAGACACAAGCCAGAGCTTAAAGAAGAGTGGACATGAGCCAAGCCCGTTAGGAAGATAGCAGGGCGGAAGTTTCAGTGAGATGGAAAGGGACCTGAGATGGGACCCACATGTGGCATGAGAGACTACAGACTGGAAAGGGGTGGGAAAGCAACAAGCTACTACTATGCAATCCACAGGAGTTTTGTTTTTCCAAGAAGCAGAAATTAAAGATACATGTCACATAAGTTAAAAAAAGGCATACTTTTATTTATTATATAAACTAGACATGCAGTAGCTAAATATAGAAGTCTACTGTTCATTCATCATAGCTTTATTCTCCTTAATATTGGCATGGTTTCCTGTCTTTTCATAATTATTTTTTGTTTGTTTGTTTTTGGAGGGAAACCACTTTTAGCAACTTGAATTCTGTCTTTAAATCAGTACTATTACTGCAGTTAAATTTTTAAAAATGTAAAAAATGTTCTGGATGATAGCTCAATGGAAAATCAACTCTAGGGGAAAATGTTTTTTTCCAGGAGTGATGTACTGATGTGAAAGTTGAACCATAAAGAAGGCTGAACACCAAATAATTTATATTTTTGAACTCTGGTGCTAGAGAAGACCCTTGAGAGTCCGTTGGACAGCAAAATCAAACCAGTTAATCCTAGAGGAAATCAACCCTAAATATTCAGTGGAAGGACTGATGCTGAAGCTAAAGCTCCAATACTTTGGCCACATGATGCAAAGAACTGTCTCATTGGAAAAGTCCCGGGTGCTGGAAAAAGATTGAGGACAGAAGAAGGGGGCGACAGAGGATGATAGTGGGATGGCATCATTGACTCAATGGACATGAATCTGAGCAAACTCTGGCAGTTAGTGAAGGACAGGGAGGTCAGGCATGCTGCAGTCCATGGGGTCACAAAGAGTCGGGCACAACTGAGCAACTAAACAATAACAAGAGGAAAATGTTGGAATTATTTGATCTTACCATTCATCCTTTCTTAAGGGGAGAATGCATGCCTTAGAAGTTAGACAAACCTGGATGAAAAGCCCAAAAGAAGCCAAGTAACAATATATAAACAGGTATGAGAGAGAGAATGTTAGTCACTCAGTTGTATCCAACTCTTTACTACCCCGTGGATTGTAGCCAGGCTCCTGTGTCTATGGAATTTTCCAGGCAAGAATACTTGAGTGAGTGGGTAGCCGTTTCCTTCTCCAGGGGATCGTCCCAACTCATGGATTGAACTCCAGTCTCCTGCATTGCAGGCAGATACTTTACCATCTGAACCACCAGGGAAGTCCAAAATACTGGAGTGAGTTGTCATTTCCTCCTCTAGGAGATCATCCTGTCCCAGGGATCAAACGAACTCTCATCTCCTGTGTCTCCTGCATTGCAGGTGGGTTTTTCTTACTGCTGAGCCATCAGGGAAACCCATAAATAGGTAATAACCGCTTAAATACTTGTCTCAGTTTTGGAAAAAATTTGATCTGAAAATTGACTGAGTTCATGATACCAGCTTGAGTCTAAGTTACTGGTTCTATGGAAAAGATCTTCAGAACTTTTCTTGAAATATCTGTGTGAGTAGAATGCAGAGAGTCAGATGATCTTATGCACTTCAGAGACAAAAGGAGAGGGTGCATGATCCAGATAGTGGTCTGCTAGTAAAACAATCAATTTAAAACTTGTCTTTCATTGCTAGTGATGGCAGGACTTTAAGGGAGCAGGCAGAGCTAGATCAGGTGTGGGAAATAATGTAGGATCTGAAAATTCCACCATAGGCAATTTGTTCATTCACTTATTTATTCACTTGATAAATATTTATGGAGCCTCCTTAGATGCTGAGCATTTCCTAAGTGCTAAGGATGGATTCCTTGGAATTCAAGACAGAGACAGTCTCTGTTTTGGGGAACTTTGTAATTCTAGCAAAGTAAACAAAATACAACAAAAAAAGAAGAAACTAAGAACTGGTTCTAGCTATATAGAAAATGATTTGCTAGGGGAAAGACTGATCAACATACTTCTTTGAGAAGGACAGATACGTAGCCTACTCTGAGGGTGTGGAAGTTCAGTTGAGGACTCAGTCCTAAGCCAGAGAGAATGTTTGTGGAGAAAATGTTCCAAAGTGAAAATCAGGTTTAAGTGTGTTTCAGAGTAAAAGTTTGATGAGGTTTAGAATGGGAAAGAACCAGGGCAAGAGCAATCCAGTGACTGATGCTTGGGAGAGTATAACAAGACAAGAATTCATAAGAGTAAAATAAGAATGGTGCAGACCTAGTGTAAAGAGCACCAATGTCCTACTTTATGAATTAACTGGGAGGCTTTTCTGAGTTTCAAGCCAGTAGACAATATGTACTTCTATTGGTAATAATTTGAGTATTTGATGACTAGCTAACAAATAAAATCATCAAGCTGACAAAAAAGTTTCATTAAAAATGACACAATTCATTTCAGAATATGAGTTAACTCATTTATGATAGTATTAACAAAAGATATTTGGCAAAACTAATACAATTATGTAAAGTTTAAAAATAAAATAAAATTAAAAAAACAAAAAAGAAGCTCAATATCCTGAAAGATTTCAAAAATTAGAAGAAAATGTCACCATTTCTTAAAATGATAATTTGATAATCTCTTGTTGTTTGCTGTGAAACCCTTGTTCTGCTCTGTTTCTAAAGCTGACCCTTGCAAACTAGATTTCCTGGATTCCTAGCAACTAGCTTTCAGTTAAACTCCACCTCTGGGAGGCTCTGACAGGAGATTTGAGGACAGAATATGAGGGGAAGCCAAGGTCCCCTCTCCCTTTCCACTTCAGATAGCATCTCTGACAGTGACTTCACCTCCCCTCAGAGAAGTCTTTGTGTGGATCTGAAATCTACAGGATAGTTAGCGATTCTGAGTTCTGATAATACCCACACCACTGTCTGAGTCTTGAGTTCTGTGCCTGTAGGATTTTAGACTGTTGCTGCTGCTAAGTAACTTCAGTCGTGTCCAACTCTGTGCGACCCCATAGACGGCAGCCCACCAGGCTCCCCCGTCCCTGGGATTCTCCAGGCAAGAACACTGGAGTGGGTTGCCATTTCCTTCTCCAATGCATGAAAGTGAAAAGTGAAAGTGAAGTCGCTCAGTCATGTCCGACCCTCAGCAACCCCATGGACTGCAGCCTACCAGCCTCCTCTGTCCATAGGATTTTCCAGGCAAGAGTACTGGAGTGGGTTGCCATCGCCTTTAGACTGTTACTGATTTCTATGTCTCACCATCTTTGCCCTTTCATCTTTTTTGCAAATCTTGTAATCTAATTCTCCTGTTAAATTCCCTCTATTGAATTATCTGGCTTGATTTTGTTGTCTTAGTTTTGCTTGTTTTCTGTTGCACCCTGAAAGATTTAAGTTCATTTTCCCTATTTGGGTTGTTTCAGTAAGATAGATTAGTGGTTTAGCCAGTCACTTATGCTTGGTATAATGATTTAGTTTTAAAGAGCATACACAGTATTGTTAGCATAAGCAAATAATCTGTGTTTTACTTAATTCACTTTTATTTCTAGTGTTTCTAGTGCTAGATATAGTTAGAAATGAACATTTTAGACAGTTCTTTGGAGATCTGAATTTTCACGTGTGGAACTCATTGTTCTGGCTGATTTAGGTCAATAATTTTGTGATGGAGATGAAAGTAGGATGGGAATCAGGCTCCTGTACTATAACTACTGAGGTGTAGAAATACATACTTTCAGATAAATCTCCTGATATTTCATCACCATTGTGTTAGACCAAGTGTCTTCTTTAATATATGAACTAATACGGAAAACGAAACACTTCATGTCTCTCTTGCATCCTTTCATAACATTTTAGTTGTGGATTTTATCACATGTTCTTCTTCTAATCTTTTAAACCAAAGCAGTTAAATGGAAATGGTGTATTGAGTGGATTTGAAATGATAGGGATATTTAATGTGCTGGTTGTAGCATAGAAGTGAAAGATTTTGAAAGGCTAGTAAAAATATTAAAACACAGAGTAAGTATCTAGGTGAGGTAGGGATAGAGAGACCACCCTAGGAGAGAAAGGAAAATTAAGGAACACTTCAGATGATGTACGACCACCCAACATTTGTATTTACATTCATGTGACACTTGTCCTCTCAGGACCTGGGCGCAGGTATCATATATCGTTCAGCTTTTTGTCACCAGCTTCTAGCCTGGGACAGGGTTATGGTGATCACAAATAATCTTTGCTGAATGAATGAACTGCAAAAGAAGTAAGTCAGACAGAGAAATATTGTATGATATTGCTTACATATAGAATCTAAAATATATGATACAAACAAACTTATTTACAAAACAGAAACAGACTCATAAGCTTAGAGAATGAGTTTATGGTTACTAGGTCCGGTGTTCTTGCCTGGAGAGTCCCAGGGATGGTGGAGCCTGGTAGGCTGCCATCTATGGGGTCCCACAGAGTTGAACACAACTGAAGCAACTTAGCAGCAGCAGCAGCAGCACCAGGGGCAGGGAGGGTAGGAAGAAAGGATAGTTAGAGAGTTTGGGAGTGACATGTACACACCGCTCTATTTAAATGGAATAACCAATGAGGACCTACTTGATAGCACAGGGAACTCTGCTCAATATTATGTAACAAAATAATAGGGAAAATAATTTGAAAAAGAGTAGATACTAGGATATGTATAAAGGACTCACTTTGCCATATACCTAAACCTATCATAATATTGTTCATTAACTATATTCCAATGTAAAGTAAATTAAAAAAATAAAAATCAGACAATTTCGTATCCTTCCTTCCATTCTTTTATTCTCTCTTCCTTCTCTCATTCAGTTGTAAACTAATTCAAACAAAAGTGTCAGTTGAAAAATATTTATGGTATTACCTAATCAAGTAGCTATAATTTTACTAGGAGACTCTAGAAATGTCTTGAAGGAAAAAAAAAAAGAAATTTTAGTATAAACAAAAGATAACATTTTTATTGCCTGAAGGAATATATAAAGTCTTTAGTGACAGAAGATTAGACCCCTTGAAAAGTCGTGTCTGCCCTATAACATTTAAATAAGACCTTGCTTGTGAGGGGGCTTCCCTTGTGGTGCTGGTGGTAAAGAACCCACCTGCCAATACAGGAGACATAAGAGCCATGGGTTAGATCCCTGGGTCAGGAAGATCCCCTGGAGGAGGGCACGGCAATTCACTCCAGTATTTTTGCCTGGAGAATCCCCATGGACAGAAGAGCGTGGCAGTCCACAGTCCATAGAGTCACAAAGAATCAGATATGACTGAAGCAACTTAGCACACACAGATTTGTGAGGACAGTGTGGTTGTTGATATCAAATTCTCTATGAATGGTAAATGACTGGAAAAGCATCACAATGAGCATTAAACTCCCCAAAGCTGAGGACATTATTATATTTTAAAAAGCAAGCTTAAATCTGGAAGATTGGGTAATGCAGAATACATAGACAAAAGCCCTTTGGTTTTCTAAAATATTCAAATACTCATCTAATTGATCATTTTTGCTTTCACATGTATTATTATTATAATCTTAGGGTGTTTTCCCTATGACTATCTGGAATTATCCTAACAGAGGCAGAGGAAGTTTTGGTATATAATGTAAATTAATCCTTTACTTCACTAGGTAATGGAAGCAGCTGTTTAATGGTCAGAAAATGACTTTAAACTCATAATTACCGCAAAACATTGATTTAGTAAGCCATACATATTCTTATTAATTCATGAATCTAATAGTAAAAACTGAAAGTCTTAGCTTTAACATGAGTTGATCTGCCACAGTCATTTTTAACAAATCATGTAGTTCATTTCATTAACAAGCTTATTTGTCTTTACTGAAGTTTTTCATCATAAGGCTTATATTTTGAAAAATGTGTACATGCTAAATGTGTATGCTTAAATGTATATAAGAAATGCCCTATTTTCTGCAGGCAAGTATTCCTCTCCCATAGTAACATCGTTTTAAATAAATTCAAAGAAATTGAGTAAATCTATTAAAGATGCTTTATTTCTAAACTTTTAATTTTTATTCCACAAAATCATTCTGTTTTTAATAAATGCAATTTCCTCATGGCTCAACAGAGCTATGTTCTTCTTCCAGATTTGTCTTAACATTGCTGTTACACTACTAAAAGAACATTTGACTCTCCATTTATAAAGTCTCCTACTTTTTGGCTCAGGTTCTGAGTTTGTGCATTTTGAAAATAGAAGTACTTTATAGAGTCCTTTGATATCTTTTCATCAAAGAAATGAAGGAAGACCTATTCATTTTTATTTTTACTTTGACTCATATTTTTCAGCATTAGAACTGGGTTAAGCTCCTTGTCATGTTATATAACAGGAATATCTTGTCATATTCTGACATCTTGTCACCTAAACAATGACTCATGGTCCTGGTGAGCTTTCAGTGAAAGGTTCTGGCAATTATCAAATGTCTCAGCTCTTCCTTTGGCATTTTACAAAGCTAAAAATCCATTTGATATATTGTCTGCATTGTTGCAGAAAATATTGCCCTAAACAATCATTCTCAGCCTATCTGAGGGTTTCCATATGCTTACATAGGATAAGCATAATATTACACATGCTTCTAGTTAAAGTATATTTAAAATCAGAATATGTTTTCCCTGACTAAGGATTCAAAGAATATATTAAAGTGCTGTCTTCTGTAAACAGAAAATACTAAAATACTGAGAAGTGAGAGGGTCAGATACATGGATACCAAGAAGAAGAGAATTCTAGGCAAAAGTGACCATTGCCCAGCCTATCAAAGACAAATAGTGAGGCTCATATGGCTGCAGCAGAGTGAACAAGGTAGGAATGAAGTAAGAGTGTTAGGAGAAGCCAAGAACACATAAGTCATTGTAGGGAGGAAATAAAGACACCATGTACTTCATTCTTAGGGAGATGAGAAGTCATTAGAAGAATTTAGTGGAAGTCTGCTACTCATTTATTCAATGAATATAAACTTCAATAATATAAAAGATAAATCAGCAGCTGCTCTAGATGCTGAGGTAGATCAGTATACACATTAAACTGCTACTTACTTCATATAGCTTGTAGTTTTGGGGTGGGGTGCAAAGATTACTTAGTCAATAGACTGATGCTGAGTAAACATCTCATATATGAAGGTGATACATGCTATGGAGAAAAACAAGACAAGATAAAGTGGCTAGGGAATTAATTCTGTGGTGAGAGGGTGTTGTTTTATGTACATTTGTGGCATGTGACTGGTATTTTTGTACCACTCTACATGATGAATCGGAGAAGGCAATGGCACCCCACTCCAGTACTCTTGCCTGGAAAATCCCATGGAAGGAGGAGCCTGGTAGGCTGCAGTCCATGGGGTCGCTAAGAGTCGGACACGACTGAGCGACTTCACTTTCACTTTTCACTTTCATGCATTGGAGAAGGAAATGGCAACCCACTCCAGTGTTCTTGCCTGGAGAATCCCAGGGATGGGGGAGCCTGATGGGCTGCCATCTATGGGGTCACACAGAGTCGGACACAACTGAAGCGACTTAGCAACAGTAGCAGCAGCACATGATGAATAGAAGGGAGACTTTAGGGAGGCATGATTAGAAGCAAAGAAACCAGTTAGATAGTCATTACAATAATGAAGGAAAGAGCTGAGTTTGGTTTTAACACTGGAAGTGAAGGTAGAGATGGCAAAATATGGTGGGATTCAGGACTGATTTCAGAGGGATGTTGGCCAATATGATGGATAGCTATATGTATATGAGGAAGAGAAAAAGGGAGTCAAGTATGACTCTAAGAATTATACCTAAGCAACTGAAACAGTTGAATTGCATTGAAGTCTGGGTTGAGGAAGAGAAAGTCTAGTGCAGCACATGGAAGTGAGAGTTGGACCGTAACGAAGGCTGAGCACTGAAGAATGATGCTTTCGAGTTGTGGTGCTGGAGAAGACTCTTGAAAGTTACTTGGGCAGCAAGGAGATCAAACTAGTCAATCCAAAAGGAAATCAACCCTGAATATTTATTGGAAGGACTGATGCTAAAGTTGAAGCTTCACTACTTTGCCCACCTAATGTGAAGAGCCAGCTCATTGGAAAACACCCTGATGCAGGGAAAGACTGAGTGCAGGAGGAGAAGAAGACAAAGGATGAGATGGATGGATGGCATCATTGACTCAATGGACACGAGTTAGAGCAAACTCTGGCAGATAGTGAAGGACAGGGAAGCCTGGTGTGCTGCAGTCCATGGGCATTGCAAAGTCGGACATGACTGAGCAACTGAACAACAGCAAGCAGCACATGGAAATTACACTATAGAACTTCAGGCAGAAAGGGACTTAACAGGCCAGAGTGTATCGGAAGGGCTTAAATTTAAGTGCTAGATTGAGCCTCTAGGAATGACTCCTAAAACTATTAGGATATTACCTATTTACAGCTGTTGTGAGGAAATATTCTTTCTTCAATCATTGCTGGAATAAAAAATTCTGCCCCTGTTTTGACCAGCACAACTGTTTTGGTTTCTAGAAGCTGAAGTACAGACATGCTTAGATGCAAAACAGTGATTAGGAAGCCAGATGGAGAAGCCATCACCAATGCTGTTGACCTGCCCTTGCTCTTCCACACTCATGAAGCTGAAGAAGGGCATATTGCAGTCAAGAATATTACACTTTAATAACACTCAGTGGAAACAGAAGCAGCCAACAAGGATTAAAAGATGGCCTGAATTATCAAAATCTGTTTTATACTCAGAGGCCTGACAATCTGGAGCTTCTCACTTTCCCATCTAGAAAAATAAAATGATTGCATGAAGCTGTGATAATCAATACAGACTATTTGTACCATGTGGCTGTCAAGTGCAGTGGAATATGAAATATTTGCAACATGTTAAATTTGAGGAGGCTGTTGATACTCTGGAAATTTAATATAGAGCTTACTATATAAATCTGCTAATCAAAGAAATGGGAGAAGCCCAGGTAAATATTAGGGAAAGATAATTTATAGACAAGTAAACAAACCCTCATGCCCTTGCTCCCAGCACCCAATCTTAAGAGGTTTTATTTCTGCCTGAACGGGCAGTTTGTGATGTACACAAACTCTTTTATCCTCTTACTTTTATCCCTTACATCTTAGTAAAGTGATGTGGCTATAAATATTCATATTTATTAATTTTATTTCATAAAGAAGAGTTAAAACAGGGATAATGATTGCTTTGGGTATGTCTGTGTGCTTCATTTTGTCTCTCTGAACTTTTGTGATATATTGGGAAAGTGAGGCTGTGGGTGGATATTATCCCAGAACCCTAAAATTATGAAATTGAATAGGTAGGTGGAACTGAGGGGGAAGAGTATGAGAAATCAATAAAGGAATCCTCAAGTTAAAGTCACTTTTGTTTTATTCTCTAATAGTGTCGACGCTTTCTAAAGCTTTGAATAAGTGTAGAGGAGAAAGGGAAAGCATGTGAAATAAATTATACAGCAACTTAAATATTCAACTACAAATGAATGGTATCATAAAATTCTCTTTGCTATCATTTCCCTCTATGAAAAGTTACCAGCTATTTTACATAATATCTTCCACTTCTTTGTGTAGAAATATTCCAGATCAATGGGCATAATTCATGGAGAAATGAGAAACTGCAAAGTGCTCTTCTGTTAGATAACTTTCTTCTTAATGTTTTCTTATAGGTTCTATTTTCTTACTGCACACAGTGAATTAAAACATTAATTATAGGTATCTGTTAACATTTTATTTTGGCTAGCAAAGACATTTATAAAGTAAAAGATCCCACTATGTCTGAAATAATTGGTTTGACATGACAGAGAAAAGTATGGTCCTTAGTAACATGCCTGAATTAGGCATCACTCAATATATTAATCCTAATTGGTTCACCTCCTGCTGCTACTTAACAGGCTTCATACTTTCCTGAATTTCAGCAACTCACAAAAAGTTTAAAAGGATTTTCAAATGTAAATATCCTCCTTTACTTGGCAACTTGTTTCTGGGAAAAATATGTTCATATTTCAGAATTAGACAATAAGGAGAGAAAGCAAGAGCATCTTTGAAAAAATAATTATCAGATAATCCTGCACAAAAGGCATTATCCTGTTACATACACAGGGAGCAGGATGGATGATATCCCTCCTGTTTGACTTTTATGGTTGCAAAGAGCATACTGTATTTTATTTCTATCCTGTATATTATGGAATATTACAAATGTATATAAAGAATCATTCTTCACTATAGACGAATGATAATCTTTACAATCATTTTCTATAATTTTATGTTATGGAGAATTGTAATAGGTAAAAACCAAACTTAGGATGAGAAGGGAGATGATAGAGAGTAAAAGACAAAAATGCCAAATGATGCAGTTTCTTTAGCATATTTTACACTTGCAGTGGATATATGTGGAATATCTGTGAACAAATATACCTAAGAATATCAGAGGTTTATTTGAAATATACTGTAAAAGCAACCATGTTGAAATTAGACCAAAGAAAAAAAAAGAAGTCTGTCTATCACATTTTAAAACAGGCAAATTTACTCATTTTTATTCAGGCAAACTCAATATTGGTTTAATGGACGCTTCCTGCAGACCCACGATGTTGAGAATGAATTGGCCTCTGTTCCTTGATGAGGATCTGCCACTCTACAGGTCTCCATAAAATACATCACAGTACAGCATGTATTAGTGCTCCTGAATCTAATTCCACTTATATTTGACATATTCTAGTTACCTACAAAACAAATGTACTTCATTATTGTCTTTATTATTCAGCTTTTGCTACTATGGTCTGCTAAAAGTTGGAAGTGTAGAATATAAATACAAAATTATTCTAAGAGCTAATCTATATTCTGACAAGTGTTCATAGTACTTTTCAATTCATCCTCAGGGATGCAGAGAATCAGTGATTTGTAACTCCCCATTTGTGAACCTATTTTATTCTATGCAGCAGTGTCATCACTTTGCATTTTATGCTTTAATCACTTATTTTTTTCTACTATCATTCTGTGAAGTCCAGTTCTATGAACCAAAGAAATGGTAAAGGCCTCCTTGGAGGAATCACCTTAAATAATTCCTTGTAAACTCATTTTTATTGTCCAGATTCTCAGTTAACAGGCCAAGTGACTATCTAGTTTGTTTAAATGATAACTTTCCAAAATAATTATAAATCAGATACAATAACTAGGGACTCACTGCCTTGGATATAAACTAGGTTGGGACACCCACTAAATAAATATGGCTGGGTCATGTGTGCCTGCCTGCTGAGTAGCTTCAGTCATGTCTGACTCTTAGCTAAACTTTGGACTGTAGCCCACCAAGGTCCTCTGTCCATGGGGATTCTCCAGGCGAGAATACTGGAGTGGGTTGTCATGCCCTCCTCCAGGGGATCTTCGTCACCCAGGGGATTGAACTGGCCTCTCTGGCTTCTCCTGCATTGGCAGAAACCACCTGGGAAGCCCAGGCTGGTTCACACTATTATCTAAATTGATCTTAAAGAGCAAAGTGCTAGGGTTTCCACTCTTACTGTCTTTTTTCTATGCTGACCGTGGGCAACTCTCTCACAAAACTTGTAAATCTACCATCCTCAGCTATAGCATAAGTGTACCTCTTTCTGCAACGTGTGATACACATGAGAAGTTGGCTATGGTCTAAAGTGCAGGCAATAGCAACTGCAATAGAGGAAATGACCTAAAAACAGGCAAAAGAGTTGGGTTGTTTAAATCTTAGGAAGTTAACACATAAATATACATCTCACATTTCTAAAAAAGAAACAAAAACAAAAATATGTAACAATAAAAGATAACTTTAACGAGCTGTATTATTTATTTTCCCTCAGAAATGTTCAGAAACTTTGATTTAGCAAAGAACAAAGGCATTACTAAATAAGCACTGAAATGTGAAAAGCACATGAAATTGATGTTCTCTTAGCCTGGATATCCCTGTCATGTATATGTTAGCCTGGATGTCCTTAGCCTGGATAATTTCCTTGTCAATTTCCTCAGAATCTCTGCTTAATAGTCTGTGAAATCTCTGCAGGTAAAGTCAGTCTTAAGACTAGTTCTGTTCCTCGACTGTCATCATCACTAGCCCCTCAACATGTCTTGAACATGTATACACATACACATGCACACACAAACACACACACTTCAAAATGGCTAAAATCATTCAAAACATCAAGCATAGATACAGAAATTGAGAGTCTCTTGTAATACAGTTGGGCTTATGCATGAGCTAATATCATCAATAAAATTCCAAGTGTTTGCTAAGGGTGGGAAAAGATTAGCAGTCATATCAGTTATTTTGTATAGAATCAATAACCATGATGGTCAAGTAGAAAGATTCTCAATTTAGAGAATAACCCTCTATTTCAGTCAAGCTTAAAAAATGATATATTAGAAGTACCATTTTAAAAGTTGAAGACCATAACTTTAGAACTTTTAAGTCCAATCCAGTAGTCACTAGGTATGTGTGTTGCTTTAAACTTATCTTTTAAACAATATTCAGTTCAGTTCAGTTCAGTTCAGTAGCTCAGTCGTGTCTGACTCTTTGTGACCCCATGAATCACAGCACGCCAGGCCTCCCTGTCCATCACCAACTCCCGGAGTTCACTCAGACTCACGTCCATCGAGTCAGTGATGCCATCCAGCCATCTCATCCCCTTCTCCTCCTGCCCCCAATCCCTCCCAGCATCAGAGTCTTTTCCAATGAGTCAACTCTTTGCATGAGGTGGCCAAAGTACTGGAGTTTCAGCTTTAGCATCATTCCTTCCAAAGAAATCCCAGGGCTGATCTCCTTCAGAATGGACTGGTTTGATCTCCTTGCAGTCCGAAGGACTCAAGAGTCTTCTCCAACACCACAGTTCAAAAGCATCAATTCTTCAGCGTTCAGCTTTCTTCACAGTCCAACTCTCATATCCACACATGACCACAGGAAAAACCATAGCCTTGACTAGACAGACCTTTGTTGGCAAAGTAATGTCTCTGCTTTTGAATATGCTATCTAGGTTGGTCACAACTTTTCTTCCAAGGAGTAAGCATCTTTTAATTTCATGGCTGCAGTCACCATCTGCAGTGATTTTGGAACCCAAAAGAATAAAGTCTGACACTGTTTCCACTGTTTCCCCATCCATTTCCCTATTAAATAATATTTAAAAGTTAATTATTCAGTCACACTAGTCATTTCAATGTTCAATATTTTCATATAACTAGTGGCTGTCATATAGAAAGGCAGAACTATAGAACATTTCCATTATCACAGACAGTTTCATTGGACAGCATTGTTATAGAAAGTTAATTTGAAGAAAAATCATAGAGCCAAACTTCCAAATGCTTCGCATTAAGACTGTGGAGTTGTAAACCCAGAGTTGAAAAGAGAGAAATATCAGTTCTAAAATCTAATTGCTAGATATTTAGACTGCATTGATGAGATGCTTGAAGCTGATATAGTTGGAAGATTCTTCATAGTATTAGACAGGTCATGGTTTGTGTTTCTATTTTCTTTGCCATAAAGATCCCCAAGAGGGAAACTGGACATTTCACAATAAGTGGAATTTCCCATCATTTGTGAACTTAGGAAGAAAGAGAGAGGAGACAATAAAACTTTGCAACACCTTATCAAAAAGCCTAACATAACAAATTGTTTGGTAGCATGATATAGCTGTAAAATATAATTTTTCTCACATAAGTAGCAATAGAAGTACTGGGAACATGGAGTCTGTTAGGAAGACAGCAGACATTTTATGAAAACCAATAAAGATGGTGTATATATATATATATATAAAAAGATTAAAGCAGGTATGAAAAGTATGTAATGACAAACAACTAGCATATATTGAGATCTTAATTTGTACAAGGGCTTCCCTGATAACTCGGCTGGTAAAGAATCCACCTACAATGCAGGAGACTGGGATTTGATCCCTGCCTGGGTTGGGAAGATGCCCTGGAAGATGGCATGGCAACCCTCTCCATTATTCCTGCCTGAATAATCCCCATGGATAGAGGAGACTGGAGGGCTCCTGTCCATGGGGTCGCAAAGAGGCAAACACGACTGATCGACTAAGGACGCACAATGTACAAGGTCCAATGTCATTTATATTTTACAATGATCTGCAATATACGCACAATTATTATTTGCATTTTAAACAGAAGAAAGTAGATACTAAAATTTAAGTAACTTACCCATTATAAAACAGTGAGATTAAAACACAAATATGGCTACAGATTTAGGTCATACCTGAATGGTCTAGTGGTTTTCCCTACTTTCTTCAATTTAAGTCTGAATTCGGCAATAAGGAGTTCATGATCTGAGCCACAGTCAGTTCCTGGTCTTGTTTTTGCTGACTGTATAGAGCTTCTCCATCTTTGGCTGCAAAGAATATAATCAATCTGATGTCAGTGTTGACCATCTGGTAATGTCCATGTATAGAGTCTTCTCTTGTGTTGTTGGAAGAGGGTGTTTATTATGACCAGTGCATTTTCTTGGCAAAACTATTAGTCTTTGCCCTGCTTCATTTCGTATTCCAAGGCCAAATTTCCCTGTTACTCCAGGTGTTTCTTGACTACCTACTTTTGCATTCCAGTCCCCTATGATGAAAAGGACATCTTTTTTGGCTGTTAGTTCTAAAAGGTCTTCTAGGTCTTCATAGAACCGTTCTTCATAGAACGCTTCTTCAGCACTACTGATTGGGGCATAGACTTGGATTACTGTGATATTGAATGGTTTGCCTTGGAAATGAACAGATATCATTCTGTCATTTTTGAGATTGCATCCAAGTACTGCATTTCAGACTCTTTTGTTGACCATGATGGCTCCTCCATTTCTTCTGAGGGATTCCTGCCCGCAGTAGTAGATATAATGGTCATCTGAGTTAAATTCACCCATTCCAGTCCATTTTAGTTCACTGATTGCTAGAATGTCGACATTCACTCTTGCCATCTCTTGTTTGACCACTTCCAATTTGCCTTGATTCATGGACCTGACATTCCAGGTTCCTATGCAATATTGCTCTTTACAGCATCGGACCTTGCTTCTATCACTAGTCACATCCACAGCTGGGTATTGTTTTTGCTTTGGCTCCATCCCTTCATTCTTTCTGGAGTTATTTCTCCACTTATCTCCAAACCACTAGACATTCAGGTATGACCTAAATCAAATCCCTTATGATTATACAGTGGAAGTGAGAAATAGATATAAGGGCTTAGATCTGATAGATAGAGTGCCTGATGAACTATGGAATGAGGTTCGTGACATTGTACAGGAGACAGGGATCAAGACCATCCCCATGGAAAAGAAATGCAAAAAAGCAAAATGGCTGTCTGGGGAGGTCTTACAAATAGCTGTGAAAAGAAGAGAAGTGAAAAGCAAAGGAGAAAAGGAAAGATAAAAGCATCTGAATGCAGAGTTCCAAAGAATAGCAAGAAGAGATAAAAAGGCCTTCTTCAGCAATCAATGCAAAGAAATAGAGGGAAACAACAGAATGGGAAAGACTAGAGATCTCTTCAAGAAAATTAGAGATACCAAGGGAACATTTCAGGCAAAGATGGGCTCGATAAAGGACAGAAATGGTATGGACCTAACAGAAGCAGAAGATATTAAGAAGAGGTGGCAAGAATACACAGAAGAACTGTACAAAAAAGATCTCCACAACCCAGATAATCACGATGGTGTGATCACTGACCTAGAGCCAGACATCCTGGAATGTAAAGTCAAGTGGGCCTTAGAAAGTATCACTACGAACAAAGCTAGAGGAGGTGATGGAATTCCAGTGGAGCTATTTCAAATCCTGAAAGATGATGCTGTGAAAATGCTGCACTCAATATGCCAGCAAATTTGGAAAACTCAGCAGTGGCCACAGGACTGGAAAAGGTCAGTTTTCATTCCAATCCCAAAGAAAGGCAACGCCAAAGAATGCTCAAACTACCACACAATTGAACTCATCTCACACGCTAGTAAAGTAATGCTCAAAATTCTCCAAGCCAGGCTTCAGCAATATGTGAACCGTGAACTTCCTGATGTTCAACCTGGTTTTAGAAAAGGCAGAGGAACCAGAGATCAAATTGCCAACATCCTCTGGATCATGGAAAAAGCAAGAGAGTTCCAGAAAAACATCTATTTCTGTTTTATTGACTATGCCAAAGCCTTTGACTGTGTGGATCACAATAAACTGGAAAATTCTGAAAGAGATGGGAATACCAGACCACCTGACCTGCCTCTTGAAAACCTATATGCAGGTCAGGAAGCAACAGTTAGAACTGGAACAACAGACTGGTTCCAAATAGGAAAAGGAGTACCTCAAGGCTGTATATTATCACCCTGCTTATTTAACTTACATGCAGTTAAAGCATATAAACGCTGGACTGGAAGAAGCACAAGCTGGAATCAAGATTGTCGGGAGAAATATCGATAACCTCAGATATGCAGATGACACCACCCCTATGGCAGAAAGTGAAAAGGAACTAAAAAGCCTCTTGATGAAAGTGAAAGAGGAGAGTGAAAAAGTTGGCTTAAAGCTCAACATTCAGAAAACGAAGATCATGGAATCTGTTCCCACCATTTCATGGGAAATAGATGGGGAAACAGTGGAAACAATGTCAAACTTTATTTTTTGGGGCTCCAAAATTACTGCAGATGTTGACTGCAGCCATGAAACTAAAAGATGTTTATTCCTTGGAAGGAAAGTTATGACCAACCTAGCTAGCATATTCAAAAGCAGAAACATTACTTTGCCAACAAAGGTTTGTCTAGTCAAGGCTATGGTTTTTCCAGTGGTCGTGTATGGATGTGAGAGTTGGACTGTGAAGAAGGCTGAGTGCCGAAGAATTGATGCTTTTGAACTGTGGTGTTGGAGAAGAGAGTCCCTGGGACTGCAAGCAGATCCAACCAGTCCATTCTGAAGGAGATAAGCCCTGGGATTTCTTTGGAAGGAATGATGCTGAAGCTAAAACTCCAGTACTTTGGCCACCTCATGCGAAGAGTTGACTCATTGGAAAAGACTCTGATGCTGGGAGGGATTGGGGGCAAGAGGAGAAGGGGACTACGTAGGATGAGATGGCTGGATGGCATCACTGACTCGATGGACGTGAGTCTGAGTGAACTCCGGGAGTTGGTGATGGACAGGGATACCTGGCGTGCTGAGATTCATGGGGTTGCAAAGAGTTGGACACGACTGAGCGACTGAACTGAACTAAACTGATGGCTCCAGAGAAATGATTCATCCAAACTTTGCTTACACTTAAATCCTTGTTATGTATTGTTGCTCTATGCTCAAAATATTACTCAAATATAAGCTACACAGCTCTGAGATTTGTTCACCTTTATTCATCTATTTTGGAGAAGGAAATGGCAACCCACTCCAGTATTCTTGCCTGGAGAATCCCAGGGATAAAGGAGCCTGGTGGGCTGCCGTCTATGGGGTCGAAGAGAGTCGGACACGACTGAAGCGACTTAGCAGCAGCAGCAGCAGCAAGATTCATCTATTTATTTATATACATAGTCATCACTGTGTTCTGGACTTCCTTTGTGAGATTATTGGATCTATTTTGTCAACCAAAATATGGTATTTTTGGCACTTTCTAAATCGCATAAATAATAAAAGTTCTCAATTTTCTTATCCATGAATTAACCTACCATCAGTTAACTTCAGTTCAATTCAGTTGCTCAGTCTTGTCCAACTCCTTATGACCCCATGAACTGCAGTACGCCAGGCCTCCCTGTCCAGCACCAATTCCCAGAGTCGACCCAAACCCATGTCCATTGTGTCAGTGATGCCATCCAACCACCTCATCCTCTGTCGTCCCCTTCTCCTCTTGCCCTCAATCTTTCAAATCATCAGAATCTTTTCAAATGAGTCAGCTCTCTGCATCAGGTGACCAAAATGTTGGATTTTCAGCTTCAACATCAGTCCCTCTAATGAACATCCAGGACTGATCTCCTTTAGGATGGACTAGGTGGATCTCCTTGCAGTCCAAGTGACTCTCATGAGTCTTCTCCAACACCACAGTTCAAAAGCATCAATTCTTCTGTGCTCAGCTTTCTTTACAGTCCAGTTCTCACATCCATACATGACCACCAGAAAAACCATAGCCTTGACTAGATGGACCTTTGTTGGCAAAGTAATGTCTCTGCTTTTTAATATGCTGTCTAGGTGGGTCATAACTTTCCTTCCAAGGAGTAAGCGTCTTTTAATTTTATGGCTGCAATCATCACCTGCACTTATTTTGTTGCCCAGAAAAATAAAGTCAGCCACTGTTTCCACTGTTTCCCCATCTATTTGCCATGAAGTGATGGGACCAGATGCCATGATCTTAGTTTTCTAAGTGTTGAACCTTAAGGCAACTTTTTCACTCTCCTCTTTCACTTTCATAAAGCGGCTCTGTAGTACTTCTTCACTTTCTGTCATAAGGGTGGTGTCATCTGCATATCTGAGGTTATTGATATTTCTCCTGGCAATCTTGATTCCAGCTTTTTCTTCCTCCAGCCCAGCGTTTCTCATGATGTACTCTGCATATAAGTTAAATAAGCAGGGTGACAATATACAGCCTTGACGTACTCCTTTTCCTATTTGGAACCAGTCTGTTGTTCCATGTCCAGTTCTAACTGCTCCTTCCTGACCTGCATATATACAGGTTACTCAAGAGGCAGGTCAGGTGGTCTGGTAACCTTCTATAGTGATTTATAAAACCTAGCACTTATAATTTTATTTGAATTACCTAACATTAAGCTATCATGTCTTAATTTTTGCTTACTCTTCCATCATCATACAAATATATTCCACCATTTAAAAAGTAACTACAGAAATCCAAAGCATATTCTTCATCCTTATGCACACTTTTTTCATTCCTTTAGAGCCAATTGCTTTAACCTCTATATTAAGTATGACTGATATACAAAAAGTTGTACATATTTAATATGTACAACTTGATAAGTTTGGAGATAAACAAAATCATCACCATAATCTACACCATAAACATATCCATCAATTCCAAAATTTCCTCCCACACTCTTTTTTTTAAATTTTATTTTATTTTTAAACTTTACATAATTGTATTAGTTTTGCCAAATATCAAAATGAATCCACCACAGGTATACATGTGTTCCCCATCCTGAACCCTCCTCCCTCCTCCCTCCCCATACCATCCCTCACTTATTATTAGTTTGTAATCAGAACACTTCACATAAGATCTACATCTTAGAAATGTGGATGATACAATTGCTTTGCATTCTTCTTAGCATCTGAACAACATCCATTCTAGAAATTACTACACTCAGTTTATTATGTACAATATGCACCTACCAAAGAACTGGTGGTTTGATCATCTAAGAAATTAATTTGAACATAATCACCAATTTTAATATCATTTTCACTCAAAACTACCTTAGCCTAATCCTTAGATTTAATTTGAATAACATTAATTTTTAACAAAAATTTTTGTTTTATTATATTTGTTCGGATTCTTGAAGTGTTATTACACTCGTATGAAGTTGATGTAGTTTCAATCTCTTATTCTAACATCTTTTCTCAATCTTAATCTGGCATGTATTTATCAGTAGAACTTTCAAACCTTCAGTTAGATTTTGTTTACATGCCATTCTTAGGAATGTTACTGAATTTCCAATTTTAGCCTTAACTTTTACATGCTAAACCTGTCTGATAACATGAGAGGTATTTGTAAAACTTTCACGCCATATATATTTTTATACTTTGATAAAATAATATATGTCATCTTGTTTAAAACTATTTTATTTCATTTTCATTCAGATAATAAAATATGTTCCAGGGTTTTAGCATATTTAAAATAAATTTATTCAGAAAATGTATCAAGTGACTTTTCTTGCCCTCTATAAGAAGATAGATAAAGCACTGTTCAAAAATAATGGAAATATATATTAAAAAATCATCCAGTATTGAACACTTGACCATAGTTATGAATTCAGTTGTTACAGTGGATAGAGTCAATATCAGTGGGCAGAGATTATCAAGAAATTGAATCATTATTAGATATCGATTATAAATTAAGCTCACTGGTCAGAGAATGTGTAAAATCCAGGGCTATAAGATTCCAGAAATTCTAAAATGGAAAGAATAATATCATACTTAATATACTTATAAATAATCTTTCTTCCAAGAAATAGATATATCAAAGTAAATACTACTAGGATTTAATCTCAAATAATGTATTTTATAATGATTCAAATGTTTACTGTAGGTCTGAACTTTAGAGTACTATTCCTAATTACTTTCTTCATTTTATACATTCATGAAATTCATATTCAGAAACTGTTATTAAAGTACCAGATACACATAAAGTCTGAGATTCAAATCTATACAAATACCTAAGGATTATTTAATGTCATATGAGTTCAGAGCAGTAAAATAAATTTTTTCAATAATTATGACTTATTAACTCAAAACATACCTGATTAGAAGTCCCATTAAATAGTCTTTTCAAAAATTGTTCAATGAAGGAATGTAAGTTCAATGTGGACAGGATATTTTTGTTTCACTACTATATATCCGATAACTAATACATCATAGCAGTAAGGTATATACTAAAGACATATTTGAATAAATAGGCAAAAAAGGGAAAATTGAGAGTGAAACTATGAAGAGTTGCAAATATTCTATTGGAATAGAAAAAAAAATCACCTTTAAACATTGTATTCTTATATTAAATATATATATATGGAACATTGTTGCACTTAATGGTTTGAGAGCATGATTTTTAACTCAAAGACATCAAACTTTAATACACTATTCTCCACAGGAATTATGCACTCTGATATTGTTGAATTATTCAAACTGGAAGTCAAAACTTGGATTATATATTTTTATATTGAGCTTTTCTATTTAGAAACAAAAATAATTTCATCTCCAACCTTGGGCATAGTTTTTATTTTTATGCAAGCTGTACATTTATTACCATTCTTGGACTTACAGATTTAAGTACTGATTTTTATAAATATTGATTTTAAAAGGAAATTAATATTAATATATACATAGGATGTTGGGGTAGTTCAACATTATATAAACACTTTATTGCAGTACAGCTTGTTTAGAATTAGATGACTGAGAGGATATCTTATAAAATAATGCAAGTCCTCATTGTAGGTATCAGCAGTTTAGCATATCTGATGGCTTCTCTTTCACTGAAAATATTTTAGAATCACAGAAAGGAATGGATAGAGGTAGTAATTCTGGAAACTGAGACTACTGACTAGTATTCCCATGACAGAATCCAGGAGAAATTTTCAGTAACTAAATTATTGATGGCACTATATAGAAGGAAATCAGAACCATGTGGGGAAGAAACTGCTCGTCCCTACCCCACGCTGTCCCTACTCCCAGAAGAACAAAGAAATGACCCATCCTACCCCATTGGGTCTGTTTCCTGAGAATCACAATGGCATTTCTGACATTCTTCTTTTCATTTTATGTAGACAATGGCTATCATGAATCCCTCTTAACATGGCCATAGATTAGCAATTAACCACCACATCTAGACGTACTCTAAACATAGCTAATTTCATATAAATCCAAATGTACAATTATATGTTGAACAGTAACTATGTGTTATGACCATGACACAATAGTCTTTAACCACAGGAAAATGACAGCCATGTTAACACAACAAAGAGATGTATGTGTGGCTTCTATACTACTCTTTCTAGTGAATTCCTGAGAAAGATGTGGGTGATTTTTACCAGAAATACTAAATGAATTATAAAACAAATAAATGGATAATCAAGTAAATAGAAGAACACTCAGTATGGTTGTGGTAAGGCTGTGGCTATGGAACAAGAATGAGAAACAACCATGTTTTAATGACTGGATTGTCCAATAAGTCTTATTTAATTTTCCAGAAATGATGTTAAATACTGATAATCAATAAACAATGGGCTTTTAATGAACCCTAGTACTAAGATTTGCAGAGAAGGCAATGGCACCCCACTCCAGTACTCTTGCCTGGAAAATCCCATGTATGGAGGAGCCTGGTGGGCTGCAGTCCATGGGATCACAAAGAGTGGGACACGACTGAGCGACTTCACTTTCACTTTTCACTCTCATGCATTGGAGAAGGAAATGGCAACCCATTCCAGTGTTCTTGCCTGGAGAATCCCAGGGACAGAAGATCCTGGTGGACTGCCGTCTCTGGGGTCGCACAGAGTCAGACACGACTGAAGCGACTTAGCAGCAGCAGCAGCAGTACTAAGATTAACATTCAGTTATTTCTTTCACTCAGTTCAATATTTAGGAACAATGTACCCATTTGAGTTTATCCTTTAGGAAATTACCCTTATAAAATGATAAAAGGTGCTCCAGATTTTACCACTGAATAGCTTTTTTCAGTCTTGTTTTCAAGATGACAGTAATGTCATCTTGAAAGGACAAGGATAGCTCTTCTATATTATATGAAAAAATATATTAGTTAAACACTTTATATGATACTTTCTAATTATTGGCACTTTAAAAAATATCTGGTGATTCCATTCAAAGTATAATTTCCATCTTAATAAAATTATTTTAGGAGTGGCATTCAAAAAGGCAATTAATTGTAGTCTACACTAAATTCAGACTACTTATTGACCTTTATTTGACACCTCTTTGCTATTACATGTATGCTGCTGCTGCTGCTGCTGCTAAATTACTTCAGTCGTGTCCTACGCTGTACGACCCCAGAGACGGCAGGCCACCAGGCTCCCCGTCCCTGGGGTTCTCCAGGCAAGAACACTGGAGTGGGTTGCCATTTCCTTCTCCAATGCATGAAAGTGAAAAGTGAAAGTGAAGTCAATTAGTGGTGTCCGACTCTTAGCGACCCCATGGACTGCAGCCCACCAGGCTCCTCCATCCATGGGATTTGCCAGGCAAGAGTACTGGAGTGGAGTGCCATTGCCTTCTCTGTATTACATGTATAGGTGACATATAACTTTTGGTTTCAATGAGATACAATACATTATAATATGTGTTGATCTCTGACTTCTAGAAACAATCCTTTCCTCTTCCAAACAAGATAAACAAAATGCAAACACGACAAGATAAAACAAAAATAGGGAATCATATTATCATCCAAAGTAGAAGCTTAGAACACCATTTTTTTGTCTTTCCAATGCCTTTTATTTTGTAATAAAGTATTAAATATAGCTGAAACAAATATCTTTTTATTATAATATCTAAAAAATAATAACCTTATTTATTTCATCAATAATATATCTATAGTCAAAGAGGAAATATCCTCTGTGTGCAGCCTTGCCTGTATATCAAACTAAATATTAACAATAATCCATTTTCTTTACCTAAGAGAAAAAATGCCTTTTTAAGGGAAAGTACACTGGTACAATGACATTACAATGATAATATGACATGTTTAATTGTCTTCAATGAAAAGCCAACAGTATTATTGGAATACAAAATTGAGAGAATTTGTATCTATGCCATTTGAGCCTGTAATACAGGAAAGATTTCAAAAATGTGAGATGGTAAATAGACTGTATTGTTGAAGTGATGAAAAACTGAAAAATTCAGTGGAGTGTCCAAAAATGCCAGCTGGAAAGTAGACAGAAGGACATGAACAGTCTGCATTCAGAAGGCATCCTGATGTGTTGATGTAATTGCCTGATAATGAAATGATCTGCCTGCCTCTACTCACAAAGGACCCTTTGAGTCTTTGAAGTGGGAAGTTTCAGAGATCACATAAACATGGCCTAACACAGAAATTATGTCTTTAAGTGTATTATATTTTCTTCATAAACATGAGTTCAAATAATTCAGTGACCAAGGATTACATATTTATATTATGTACTAAGACTGAAAATTGTTTAATATCTGCTACTTGCTCTGCATTCAAATCAAACTACCCTTAGAGAAACTCTTTGGGAAACCAATAATAACTCAAAACCGAGTAACAACCCTGTCTAGACTCAAGTAAATACATTGTCACCCAATTTCATGAATAGAAAATAGAGTACTTGTTAGAAGCATGTGATAGACACATCAGAGTAAAGCCCTGCCAGAAATGGAAAATGCAGACATAGCTGTCTTGAATTCTTTGAAGAGCTCAGTGAAATATGAAGTGGAGAGAGGGAGAGAAGAAAATGAAACATATAGATTTCAAAATAAGAGAAGTTATAACATAAGCAGGCCTAAATTGAGATATGACATATCCTCAAACTCTCTCAACATAGAATGAGATACAGATTAGTGTCCTGAACCAATGATCCAGTAACTCTAGGTGAAGGTCTGCTATTAAAATCCTGGTGGCCACTAACAGCTGTGTGACACTGAACATGTTTGTAACATCTCAATATGAAGCACCAAGTACATGTCAGGCCATGGCACCAAGGATAGAGTAGTAAACAAGAGCAGAATAATTCTAATGCCCATGTACCTTACATATATTTGAGGAGACATCAACAACAAACAAAATGTTACAATGAAATATTTCCAGAGAATTCTAAATTCTGTAAAGAAGAACAAAACTGAGGCAGAGAGTGGCTGGCAGGGTGACAGAAGAAAGCTAGTTTATTATCTGATTAAACGCTGTGTATCCACTGTAATAAAGTGAGAATATGTATCAAAGTATTGCCAGAGGCATCAATACTCTCCCAATAGCCATTCCAGATATGCCAAAATGTCTGAGTATTAAGAAGAGATGACTCACTCCTGACTTCATATTCTTTTGATTTTAATTCCTCTGTAAAAACTGAATTTATTTGAACAACTTCAAAAATTACTTGCTGTTAATATAACTATTATTAATACATTTTAAATAATAATATTATTAATACTAATGGTATCAAGCACCCAAAATAACCCCAAATACTCTTTGGGATTTTTCCTTTGCAAACAGCTCCAATTTTGTTCTGACCACACCCCAAATCCTACTTTCCCCATGATGTTCCTTTTACAACTTAGCTCCGATATGATGGAAAGACTAATATAGTGTGAGGTGCATTAAATTATTTTCAATTCTCCAAAGAAATTGATTTTAGTATTTGCACCAGTCACTTTAGAAAATTTTAATAAGTCATATTATTTGTATTATTCTACAAAGGGAAAAATGGAGTGAGGGTAATGTTATAATTATACTTGTAGAAATGAAAAGTGATATAATGGCCTTAAACACAGTGGAAATTAAAGTAAAATCCAGTTCATGGCATCCTTGTTACTTTAATTGTGAGACTCTATCTAAAACATCTATTCCTGACCCATACTAGCATGCAACAATGTTTAGCTATTATTATTTACTAGTATACACTTATTAAAATGTATTTTAGATGACAGTGTTTCAGTTTTGTTTTATACATTAAAAATTCTGTGTTTTAAAGATATATGTTATATGTAAATAAATGATAATTAGAAAATAAATTATTACTTGTCATAGTAACTCCCATCTCAGCATAAAACACACTTTTTTAGAGAAATGTATTTCTATCAGTTCTACATTGCTGTGGTAACTTTCTGGCATAGAAACCAAATAGAATAGTCTATTTCACCTATTTCCAAAATGAGTATGAAGGGATTTGACTATTTTACAGTTATCTCTTAAACTCTGTCTGAATCTAATATTCCTTAGTTAACCTATCACTCCAACAGCAAAAATATTGAATGAAGCATTCTTAGAAACATCAGGATATCTCTCTCTCAGGATATACCAGTAATCCAATACCACTTGTTTCATCATACATAAAAACAAAATGCAATAGAGGGATGGTATCAGGGTGACCGAGTGGAGGCTTTTATAATGGTATAAACTTGTGGACTATCTGAACTATGTCATAGAGATAGTTTAATCCTGGATGTGAGAGGGTAATCATATTCTACTCTCTTTTTCAACATGGCTCCAAGAATAATGAGAAGAGCTCTTGCCCAAGATCAAGGACATACTTCTGATTATTCAGTGACATTATAATTAACCACTGTGCTCAGACTGATACCCCCAGATGACAAGGGGCACTTTCATTGTCAATGGTTATTGACCATCATGTGTGGTTAGAAGTAAAAGTTTTCATCTACAATGAGATACTGTTCCTACAATGAGGCTGGTGGGAAATGGCATCTCTATGGCTAATCTTGGAAACTCTTACTGATATTATTTATGAGACAACCACTTTGAAGCTATGTAAAAGTTCTATTTATTGATATGCTCTATTATTCTGTTTCTTGTATTCAAGGAATGAATTGTGCTAAGCCCTGAGATTTCAGAATAATAATATGATTCCTGCACTTAGGATATTTTCGTGTTCCTATGAAGAGCAGATCAAATACACATACAGTGTAATAATGATAAAATTGAAGAGTGAACATATCTCAGTGATTATATGAAGAAATAACAGTTGACTAGACCAAAATGGATGAAAAATTTTCAGTAACCAGATATTAACAATGAGTCTCACAAAATAAACAGGAGTTTACATGAGAAAGGGGAAAATGGAGTGTTATCTGAAGATGAGGATAGGAATGAAGACAGTGGCCTGGTGGAGATTTCAGATATAAGAAAGATCTTACCTTGTGGGTAAGGCCACAAGGCTGATAGAGGGAGCCTCAGAAAGTCCCCACTAGCTGATGAAAATTCAGTAATGAGGGTGAAAGAGGAGAGAGAAAAGCTGGCTTAAAACCCAACGTTCAAAAAACTAAGATTTTGGAATCTGTTCCATCGCTTCATGGCAAATAGATGGGGGAAAAGTGGAAAAAGAGGCAGATTTTATTTTCATGGTCTTCAAAATCACTGCAGATGGTGACTGCAGCCATGAAATTAAAAGTGCAGCCATGAAATTAAAAGACATTTGCTTCTTGGAATAAAAACTATGACAAACCTAGACAGCGTATTAAAAAACACAGACATCACTTTGCTGACAAAGGTCTGTATAGTTAAAGCTATGGTTTTTCCTGTAGTCACGTACAGATTTGACAGTTGGAACATAAAGAAGGCTGAACACTGAGAAACTGATGCTTTCAAATTGTGGTACTGGAGAAGACTCTTAAGAGCCCCTTGGGACACCAAAAAAAATCAAATTAGTCAATCCTAAACACAATGAACCCTGAATATTTATTGGAAGGAATGATACTGAAGCTAAAGCTCCAATATTTTGGCTACCTGATGGGAACAACTGATTCATTGGAAAAGACCTTGATGCTGGAAAGAATGAGGGCTGCAGAAGAAGGGGGAGACAGGGATGGAGATTGTTGGATGGCATCAGCACTCAATGGACATGAGTTTGAAAAAATTTTGGGATATGGTGAAGGGCAGGGAAGCCTGGCATGCTAACCTTCATGGAGTCGCAAAGAGTCAGACATGACTTAGCAACAACAACAACACACAAAAGCAATTTGGTTAATAAACAATGAAGCAACGATTCTGAAATGATCAGCCTATTTAATATTTTCAAATATGAAAAATTTATTGGATAAAAATCCTTTTGCAAAGATATAAATGAATACTTCAAGAATATTAACAGATAACACTGTTTTTTAATAGTAATAAACACACAATCTAACCCCATATGTTTGAAATACTCCAAAGACGAACACAAAAGCAGCCAGTAAAATGCTTAGCAATAAAAATGAAGAATGTAATGGGTCAAAACAAGACAGCAAAAAAAAAAAAAATGAGTTTTGGCATTGGCTACTTTAAAACTGGAAGAAGCACAAGCTGGAATCAAGATTGCTGGGAGAAATATCAATAACCTCAGATATGCAGATGACACCACCCTTATGGCAGAATGTGAAGAAGAACTAAGGAGCCTCTTGATGAAAGTGAAAGAGGAGAGTGAAAAATTGGCTTAAAGCTCAACATTCAGAAAACGAAGATCATGGTATCCAGTCCCATCACTTCATGGCAAATGGGCAAAAAGTGGAAACAGTGTCAGACTTTATTTTTCTGGGCTCCAAAATTATTGCAAATGGTGATTGCAGCCATGAAATTAAAAGACGCTTACTCCTTGGAAGAAAAGTTATGACCAACCTAGACAGCATATTAAAAAGCAGAGACATTACTTTGCCAACAAAGGTTCATCTAGTCAAGGCTATGGTTTTTCCTGTGGTCATGTATGGATGTGAGAGTTGGACTGTGAAGAAAGCTGAGCGCTGAAGAATTGATGCTTTTGAACTGTGGTGTTGGAGAAGACTTTTTTTTTTTAAATTTTATTTTATTTTTAAACTTTACATAATTGTATTAGTTTTGCCAAATATCAAAATTAATCCATCTCACAGTCCCTTGGACTGCAAGGAGATCCAACCAGTCCATCCTAAAGGAGATTAGCCCTGGGTGTTCATTGGAAGGACTGATGTTGAAGCTGAAACTCCAATACTTTGGCCACCTGATGCGAAGAGCTGACTCATTGGAAAAGACCCCGATGCTGGAAAAGACTGAGGGCAGGAGGAGCAGGGGA
This sequence comes from Bos javanicus, assembly GCF_032452875.1. Lineage (NCBI taxonomy): Eukaryota > Metazoa > Chordata > Mammalia > Artiodactyla > Bovidae > Bos > Bos javanicus. The sequence continues at coordinate 60,491,343 of NC_083879.1, read as the reverse complement.
CAACAGAGGATGGGATGGTTGGATGGCATCACCGACTCGATGGACATGGGTTTGGGTTGACTCCGGGAGTTGGTGATGGACAGGGAGGGCTGGCGTGCTGCAGTTCATGGGGTCGCAAAGAATCAGACACAACTGAGCGACTGAACTGAACTGAACTTTAAAACAAAAGAATACATTTCCAATCTCTTTTGGTTATTAGGTTTTGTATATACAATTATATACAAACTGCACTTTTCCAGGAGAAAATTTTAGATGTCTGATGAGGATTTGGGGTTATTATTTTTATCTTTTTCTTTTGATCATTTATATTTTCTATTTGCTCTCAGCATATTTATTATTTCTGGAAATAGTGAGATCTAAAGAGTATGCTGCAATTAGTTAGTTTGTATGGACTGTGATCTCCATAATTGGCCTCCAAGCAGTACTTTTTGTTGTTTTAAACAATGCGGCTAATATAATATGCATGATGAAAATGTTAGTCCTATTGTTTTTGCAGCCTGTGATGTTTTCAAATCTATCAACAAAATAGAAACAAAGCTTGGACTATGCCAGAGTGAGTGCTTAATAATAGTGCCCATATTTTGTTTTTTCCTTCATGGACAGATTTTGTTACTAAACTCAGAACTCTCAGTTTTACAGCATCAACATATGAGACAATGGTCGACAAGATTTGCATTCTAACTAAGACCACATGTACACTGCTAAAGACAATACCTCCCCCGTTTCTTCATCCCCACACAAAAAAGTGACAACATGGAGTACTTAAGTCTGAAAGGAAAGTGGGATTTTTTTAATAAGGTCACTTCCTAAGGAATAATAATATTCTTTCCAAGTAACATTCATATCTTTAAAAGTGAAAAACATTTCTTCTTTCTTGCATTAAAATAACTTATTTTAGGGAAGAAGTGGATAAAATGTCTGGTTAAGCCTTGCCTACTTAATTTGACAATGTCTGTTTTGATTTGGGAACCATTATCCTAAAAAAAAAATTTATACACACACACACACACACACACACACACACAAATCAAAGGTGGTCCCATCAGAAGAGTTAATGTTATGTGTCCAATAATGTCCTACTAAGCTTTGAAGTCAATCTATATAATAATCATACTATATTCAGAATTTAGGTTGTTTGTTTAAACAACCTGGAAGATATTAGGTGAAGTGAAATAAGCCATATATGTGGAATCTTAAAAAGTTAAGTAAGTAGAGTATAGTATGGTGGTTACCAGTGGTTGCTGCTGCTGCTAAGTCACGTCAGTCGTGTCTGACTCTGTGAGACACCATAGATGGCAGCCCACCAGGCTCCCGTCCCTGGGATTCTCCAGGCAATAATACTGGAGTGGGTTTCCATTTTCTTCTCCAGTGCATGAAAGTGAAAAGTGAAAGTGAAGTTGCTCAGTTGAGTCCAACTCTTCACGACCCCATGGACTGTAGCCTACCAGGCTCCTCCGTCCATGGGATTTCCCAGGCAAGAGTACTGGAGTGGGTTGCCATTGCCTTCTCCAGCGGTTAGGAGGTGGGCAAATGGGGGCATGGTCAAAGGGTGTGAAACCGCAGTTATACAGGATGAGTGAGTCTAGAGATCCAATGTACAACATGAAGGCTGCTGTCAATAGTACCGTATTGTATACTGGACATTTCCTATGAGGTTAGATTTCTGGTTCTCTCACCAAACAAAAAAGATTATAACTACGTGAGGAGATGATATGTCTTAGGTATGGATCCATGTATATCTCATAGATCCATATATAGGGAATAAATGCATACATATATATATTATACCAGTAATAATTATAATCAAATTTTATATTGTAATTATAATTATAATATATACTAATTACATACCTATGTAATTCATTTATATCACCTATGATACTAAGTGCTCCATATCAAGTTTCTACTGGATTGAGGTAACATTTTATTTATTTGTTTATTTTTAATTGAAGGATAATTGCTTTACAGTATTGCATTGGTTTTTATTGACATTAACATGAAAGTTCAAGTGGGATGGGACTTGGATAAATCTATGGCTCATTCCTGTTGAGGTAGTATTTTAATTATGAGTCACACATTACGGATAAAATTACTATTTCTTCATAATTACAAAAAACCAAAATGCTGTTAATTAGATTTTAAACATTAATAGACCAAAGTGGATATTAGGAAGTATCAAAAGTAAAGTAACTGATATGACATAAGCAAAGTCCAATTTATTCTTAAAAGGGTAATTTAATGTATATATGTAGACTTTAGAAAAATGGTACAAATGGACCTATTTCCAGGAATAGAGATGCAGACTTAGAGAACAGATATGTGAACAGGGCTTGGGGAAGGGAGAGAAGGACAACTTGGGAGATTAGGATCAATATATATATACCACCATGTATAAAATACATAGCTAGCTGGAACCAGCTATAAAGCATAGGAAGCTCATCTTGGTGCTCTGTGATGACCTAGATGGGTGGGATGGGGGGGTAGGAGGGAGGCCCAAGAGGGAGTGTGTATGTGTGTGTGTATGTGTGTGTGTGTGTGTGTGTGTGCTAAAGTCATTTCAGTCGTGTCTGACTCTGCAACCCTATGGACTGTAGCCTACCAGGTTTCTCTGTCCATGGGGATTCTCCAGGTGGGAATACTGGAGTGGGTCACCATGTGCCCCTCCAGGGAATCTTCCCAACCTAGGGATCAAACCACATCTCATACATCTCCTGTATTAGTAGGCAGGTTTTTTACCACTAGTGCCACCTGGGAAGCCCATACATATGTAAACATTTAGCTGATTCAGTTTGTTATACAGTAGAAACTAATACAACACTGTAAAGCAACTATTCAATTTGCTATTTAACTATGAATAATAGCAACTAAAAAAAAAACATTTAGGTATCAAAAAAAGAAAAGATGATTTTAATATTTTACATTCTAAGAACATCTACTTTTTTGATCTATAGAATTACAGAATGCAAACTGAAATTTAAAGAAAAACTAGTTCAGCATTAAGCAAATACTGAGTATTCTGAACTAACTTGATCATCTAGATTATGCCAGAAATGCACCCTTAACCTTTCAAGCAGGCAAAATGAAATGGTTTCATTATTCTATATTTAGAGACATATTTTTAAAAAGTAAACAAAATTATCATAAAACTTAATGCTTGAAAATACACTGAAATATTCATTGCCTTACTACTAAGCATTTGGAAAACCTACAGTTATCACATGATGACTATAATACTAGCCGTAATTTAGTTATTTTTCCTTAAGCTAAAAAAAATATAATGTTTCATTAGGTACAATAATGATCATATCTATGTAAGCAAGATAATTATCAAGACAAAGATTCACAAGATGATTAGCAAAGTTACGTTAATGCTAGTTATGCATAATGCAGAGTTATGTTAATACACATAATTTTTCATATTTTAGTATACTGAAGGAGTTGATAATACATTTAAGATACTTAATATAAAACAGACCATACTCAATCAGTTGTTTCCTCACAAAAGGCATTTTTTGAACTGTTAAAACTAAGATAGTTGTCATGTGATTAATATTGTAAAAATAAATACATCTGTGGTTGTTCATGGAATCAATTGCCTCTCAAAGGTGGTCTATAAAATTAAAAACAAAGAAACAACTAAAAAAAACCTTGAGAACCCTTGCTTTGTATAATAGGAATGTGAAAAAATCAAATAGTTACACATTTTTTAACCAACTCAGCTGCCGTTAAGGTGAGACATGGCACTCATTACACATCTCTACCAGATGCTTTATGTTTCTACATACTAATGAGTAAACGTTTCACAGCCATAGTAGAATGCAATTCAGTTCTCTACAAGAAATTGCCAATAAACTCTGAAGACTACACATATCCAACAGCTACCCAGCTGCTATGTCTTCAGGATTTCCCAATACATTTGATCAGAGGCCAAGCTTTCCAAGGTGCCCTCAGTCTGTGACTGACATTTGTGCCCAATTTGTGAGTCTTCCATGGGCAAACTGCATCTGCATCCCAGTTGGTCTGGCTGAGACTTCCTCAGAGCTGTGTTGAAGTCTGATGCTCATCTGCTTAGCTTCCCAATTTGTCCTCCTTTCCCCTTTCAGTGCAAACACTGACAGACTTGGATGATTTATGAAGGCTTTCCCAGCATACTCCTGCTCTCATTTTTATCTTTTTATAGGTAAGTTCACCATTAAACCTACTGCCCTTCTATTTCTTCTTGGTATCTGTTTTCAACACCCAGATTCTCTGATGCTTAATTTTGGCCAAATTTACCAAGAATGCTTATTAAATTATTTTGTATTGTAGCCTTGAATAAAATGTAGCTGTAAGCAAATTTTATACACTTGTATATACAATGTATATACAAATTTTATACATTTTCTGGCAAAAATATATTGATACATTTACACCTTAGAATACTAGAAATACTTACATTCTACTACATTTGAAAATGTGTCTTTTGACATTAATATGGTTTTTAAACTAAATCCTATATAATTTTTTAAACAGTAGCCATTTTTTCCACAGATTTTTATGAAGCACAGTGTTCATGATACTTCAGTTCTCCATCCCCTCAAACCAGGGAATAGGCTGGGCAGAAATCATCCTGGAAAAAAAAATTTTTTTTAGTTAGATACTTGGAATTTCATGTCTTGAATCTAAAGTCAGTTTAGTGCAATCACCAGTGCTCCACCAGCAGGAGATACCTGGAACATAGTTACAAAGTCTAGACCCTTCAACTATCACAGTTTTTGAAAATGTTAGAAACATTATAGTCGAATTATAGTGAATTATTCACAATCTTGTCTCAAAATTGTATTAGTCAGGGTTCTTTAGTCTGTATTGCCAAATTTAGGATTTTTGCTGATCTGCTATGTGAGAAATGGAATTCCAGTGTATTTAAATTATGTTTGCTCTATGATAAATATAAACAATAGGTAATGCTTGCAGAATTATAACCAGGTTACAGTCAATGTCCAGGGGTTTATCATAAGTAAAAATTTTGGTTAATTTATTTAAAATATATAACTAACTATGTTAAGAAATTAAAGCATAAGCATTTGACTTATTTTTTTTTTTTACATAAAGCCGTTTCCAGACTATAAAGCATTTGACTTAATAGTATGAGATAATACAAGTCATTAATCAAAATGCAAAAAAATCAGACTGTCTTTAAAATTGACACTTAGGTTTCGAATTACCAGTGCATTTAGTAAAATCTATAGCACAAGAAACTATTTGGGGCAAATCTTTAAGGCTTCTTAGTGATTAGATTTTAAAAGGTTTAGTGATTTAACTTCAGTGTTAGCCTCCGTGGTCAGCATTTATTAAATATATTGAAATGGAAAGTCTCAAGATAGTAAGAAGAAATCCGGAAGTGTTTTTCATTAATCAATTCCTTTATGACAAAGAAAATCAATGATCTTATAATGAAGTTTTTTAAAATGTGATTTCTGTATACTTTGACATGAACAATTTATACCGTACTTTAAAATTCATGTGAAGGAGAAAGTAATACTGTCCTTTAAGATTTCCTGATCACTTTTACTTTGTCCACTGACTTTCATAAAAAAACTACTTTTCATCATTGCTCTGTTCTTAATTTGTTGAGTTCATTATTATAACAGAAGTACACATTTCTGATGTTACAATATTTTTTGGACATTTTTCTAAGGAATTTAATGCAGAAAAATTAAAAAATGTCAATCATGTTTTCTTATATGATTTTCTTTTTTTTAATTTAATTTAATTTAATTTAATTTAATTTAATTTTTTAACTTTACAATATTGTATTGGTCTTGCCATATATCAAAATGAATCTGCCATAGGTATACATGTGTTCCCCATTCTGAACCCTCTGCCCTCCTCCCTCCCCATACCATCCCTCTGGGTCGTCCCAGTGCACCAGCCCCAAGCATCCAGTATCGTGCATCGAACCTGGACTGGCGACTCGTTTCATATATGATATTATACATGTTTCAATGCCATTCTCCCAAATCATCCCACCCTCTCCCTCTCCCACAGAGTCCACAAGACTGTTCTATACATCAGTGTCTCTTTAGCTGTCTCGTATACAGGGTTATTGTTACCATCTTTCTAAATTCCATATATATGCATTAGTATACTGTATTGATGTTTTTCTTTCTGGCTTACTTCACTCTGTATAATAGGCTCCAGTTTTGTCCACCTCATCAGAACTTGAAATAGTGTGTATGCTAGATAATGGTGTATAAAACTTTTGCTGAACTTTAGAGATTTTACTTTTTTTTTTTTTTTTTGCCTCATAGCTTGGCTTGAGGATCTTATTTCTCTCACCAGGAACAAAACCCAAACCCTGGCAGAGAAGGTGCCAAGTGCTAACCATTAGACTACCAGCGAGTTCCCCAGATTTTAACACTTCTACCCACTCCAGTACTTTTGCCTGGAAAATCCATGGACAGAGGAGCCTGGTAGGCTGCTGTCCATGGGGTCGCTAAGTGTCGGATACGACTGAGCGACTTCACTTTTACTTTTCACTTTCATGCATTGGAGAAGGAAATGGCAACCCACTCCAGTGTTCTTGCCTGAAGAATCCCAGGGACGGGGAAGCCTGGTGGGCCGCCGTCTCTGGGGTCGTACAGAGTTGGACACGACTGCAGCGACTTAGCAGATACAATAATAAAAATGTTACTTCAGCAAAAATTATTGTGTTTTCTGAAATGATTTAGATTAATTTAATACATCTTTAACTTCTGTGCTACACATTTTAAACCATACTTGATGCAGTAATATAAAAGATAAATATTCACTTTTTTATTGAAATCAGCTCTCTTGGCAGAACTCTATTAGCCTTTGCCCTGCTTCATTCTGTACTCCAACAGGCACTCCAATGTGCCTGTTACTCCAGGTGTTTCTTGACTTCCTACTTTTGCATTCCAGGCCCCTATAATGAAAAGGACATCTTTTTGGGGTGTTAGTTCTAGAAGGTCTTGCAGGTCTTCATAGAACTGTTCAACTTCAGTTCTTCAGCATTACTGGTCGGGGTATAGACTTGGATTATTGTGATATTGAATGGTTTGCCTTGGAAACAAACAGATATCATTCTGTCATTTTTGAGATTGAATTCAAGTACTGCATTTCAGAATCTTTTGTTGATTCTGATGGCTATTTCATTTCTTCTAAGTGCTTCCTGTCCACAGTAGTAGATATAATGGTAATCTGAGTTAAATTTACCCATTCCAGTCCATCTTAGTTCGCTGATTCCTAGAAGGTGGATGTTCAATCTTGTCATCTCCTGTTTGACCACTTCCAATTTGCCTTGATTCACTCATGTAGAACCAGACATCTTGGAATGTGAACTCAAGTGGGCCTTAGGAAGCATCACTACGAACAAAGCTAGTGGAGGTGATGGGATTCCAGTTGAGCTATTTCAAATCCTGAAAGATGATGCTGTGAAAGTGCTGCAGTCAATATGCCAGCAAATTTGGAAAACTCAGCAGTGGCCAAAGGACTGGAAAAGGTCAGTTTTCATTCCAATCACAAAGAAAGGCAATGCAAAAGAATGCTCAAACTACTGCACAATTGCACTCATCTCACAGGCTAATAAAGTAATGCTTAAAATTCTCCAAGCCAGGCTTCAGCAATACGTGAACCATGAACTTCCAGATGTTCAAGCTGGTTCTAGAAAAGGCAGAGGAACCAGAGATCAAATTGCCAACATGCACTGGATCATCAAAAAAGCAAGAGAGTTCCAGGAAAATATCTATTTCTGCTTTATTGATTATGCCAAAGCCTTTGACTCTGTGGATCATGATAAACTGTGGAAAATTCTGAAAGAGATGGAAATACCAGACCACCTGACCTGCCTCTTGAGAAATCTGTATGCAGGACAGGAAGCAACAGTTAGAACTGGACATGGAACAACAGACTGGTTCCAAATAGAAAAAGGAGTACCTCAAGGCTGTATATTGTCACCCTACTTATTTAACTTATATATAGAATACATCATGAGAAATGCTGGGCTGGCAGAAGCACAAGCTGGAATCAACATTGCCAGGAGAAATATCAATAACCTCAGATATGTACATGACACCACCCTTATGGCAGAAAGTGAAGAAGAACTAAAGAGCCACTTTATGAAAGTGAAAAAGGAGAGTGAAAAAGTTGGCCTAAAGCTCAACATTTGGAAAAGTAAGATCATGGCATCATATCCCATCACTTCATGGCAAATAGATGGGGAAACAGTGGAAACAGTGGCTGACTTTATTTTTCTGGGCTCCAAAATCACTGCAGGTGGTGATTGCAGCCATGAAATTAAAAGATACTTACTCCTTGGAAGGAAAGTTATGACCAACCTAGATAGCATATTCAAAAGCAGAGACATTACATTGTCAACAAAGGTTCATCTAGTCAAGGCTATGGTTTTTCCAGTGGTCATGTATGGATGTGAGAGTTGGACTATAAAGATGAGAACAGAAGAATTGATGCTTTTGACCTGTGGTATTGGAGAAGACTGTTGAGAGTCCCTTGGATTGCAAGGAGATCCAACCAGTCCATCCTAAAGGAGATCAGTCCTGGGTGTTCATTGGAAGGACTGATGTTGAAGCTGACTCCAATACTTTGGTCACCTGATGTGAAGAGCTGATTCATTTGAAAAGACCCTGATGCTGGGAAAGATTGAGGGCAGGAGGAGAAGGGGATGACAGAGGATGAGATGGTTGGATGGCATCACCATCTCAATGGACATAGGTTTGGGTGGACTCTGGGAGTTGGTGCTGGACAGAGAGGCCTGGCGTGCTGCAGTTAATGGGGTTGCAAAGAGCTGGACACAACTGAGTACTGAACTGAATGAACTGAAATGAGTTAAATGGCAATATCTTTGTAAGCTGTTACTGCTTCCTGAGGAGAAGAGTAAATTACTAAATATTAAAATACTCTGATTTAGTAAACTTCACATCTACTTTATGCCTGTGAATACTGTTCAGTTTTCCAGCAATCTTTCATTTATATTTTCAGGCCACTAAGTGAATAATCTAAAAAGTTAATTTATCATTTTGATCATCTGATTTGTCTGCAAAAGGTATTTTGTATGTACAAAACTATTCTAAAATTATGCCTTTTCTACCACTATTTTTCTTTCTTCCATGATAAACTATTTAAATTTAATTTTCTTCATTGTGGACCACAAAATGTTGGACATGGCTGAGCACACATACACATTGTATATGAATTTTTACTTGGCTTAAATATATTCACTATATAGGATTTTGTGAGATGTCTAGCTTATAAAGTTTTGCTGTTCCTTTAAGATGATTTTGATGTATTACGGAATGTTTCCACATTTTCCTTAGAATGTTTAAACTGGAGAAGTAAAAAATACAGGTGTTAATCACAAAAAAGAGAGGGGAAATAGTTAATGCCTTTGTGTGTATGTGCACATTGCAGAATGGTTTTTGTTCTTGATGCAAATTTTAAGGACAGTATTCACTTCTTTATAATCTGCTTTAAGTTTGAATAAAATTTTACCTTTTTTTAAAACTAGGCAGACAGAGAGAGAAGGAAGGAAAGAGAAAGAGCACTCCCTTTATGACTGTGATAAATATAACAAGAAAATGCAGTATCAGATGTCAACCTCAGCCTCCCATTTGCTTACTTGGGACTACAGGGTTATTTTAAGCAGTTGTTTCCCCTGAGATTGGAGTAGTTTGTGGCAGTTGCAATGTAATGTATCTTTCTAGATTATGGCTCTTTAGTTACTCTTTCAAGATTATGAGCCAGCTGGGCTTTCCTCTTGCCAAGGCACCTGGAAAAAGGGCATTATTGGGTTTGGGGAAGCTGGTTCAACATTGAGCCAGGTCCTAGACTCCCAACCCAGCCTGTGTATATCCAGGCTCCTAAAACAAATATTAATCATTCTTTCTTCTCTCGAAGTTATTTCATCAGGATCAGGACTTTATCTTTTATTGGAATACTGGTTTCTAAATCTTGGACAGAAGAATGTCTAATTTTCTATTGAAAAGTGGCTCCACAGTATATCCTAGCAAGTTTGGAATAAATTAAAACATTCTTTAGGCTAGGTTACACTGACAAAGACAATACTATCCATGGCCAAACTTAAGCCAAAAAATGTAAATTATCTTAAATTTTAAAATGTTCAATATTATTTAAAAGATAAAAATACTCTGTATGTAATTTCCTGAAAAACAGTCAGACAGTTTATTTTACTAATTCCACAATGCTAATTACAAAAGAGACTTCAGAATTTATTTCATATTGTGTATCTGTACATATATGAGATAATATGGAGAAGAATATAGTTAGTGTTCAATGTTGTCCTCAAATAGAAAGGATTTTCATATAATTCCTAGGATTTTTATTACTTATGTGATTAAAATGTTGACTCTGTTTTAGGTGTATAGGCTTATTAGGTGTCCTTCAAATCTGTTCTGAACACTGTGCATAAAGATCTATTTACTCATAATTTCTATATTGCACTTTCTGTAGATCAAGTAGGGTATCTGAAACTTAAAAAAATGAATTTGCCTTATTTAGCAAGCCTATTTATTTCTAGAAATCAAAAAGAAACAGATCTATATTTATATTGCTTGTTTTCATTTTGAGTAAATAATTTCTGCCTAACTCCCAGAAAATAGTAATTTCTCAGTATGGACCAGTATAGACTTCAAGTTTTATGATACCCCATTAATCTCTTCAAGAAAATCAGAGATACCAAAGGAACATTTCATGTGAAGATGGGCTCGATAAAGGACAGAAATGGTATGGACCTAACAGAAGCAGAAGAAATAAAGAAGAGATGGCAAGAATACACAAGAACTGTACAAAAAAGATCTTCACGACTCAGATAATCACGATGGTGTGATCACTGACCTAGAGCCAGACATCCTGGAATGTGAAGTCAAGTGGGCCTTAGAAAGCATCACTACGAACAAAGCTAGTGGAGGTGATGGAATTCCAGTGGAGCTATTCCAAATCCTGAAAGATGATGCTGTGAAAGTGCTGCAGTCAATATGCCAGCAAATTTGGAAAACTCAGCAGTGGCCACAGGACTGGAAATGGTCAGTTTTCATTCCAATCCCAAAGAAAGGCAATGCCAAAGAATGCTCAAACTACCGCACAATTGCACTCATCTCACACGCTAGTAAAGTAATGCTCAAAATTCTCTAAGCCAGGCTTCAGCAATATATGAACCGTGAACTTCCTGATGTTCAAGCTGGTTTTAGAAAAGGCAGAGGAACCAGAGATCAAATTGCCAACATCTGCTGGATCATGGAAGAACCAAAAGAGTTCCAGAAAAACATCTATTTCTGCTTTATTGACTATGCCAAAGCCTTTGACTGTGTGGATCACAAGAAACCGTGGAAAATTCTGAAAGAGATGGGAATACCAGACCACCTGATCTGCCTCTTGAGAAATTTGTAAGCAGGTCAGGAAGCAACAGTTAGAACTGGACATGGAACAACAGACTGGTTCCATATAGGAAAAGGAGTTCATCAAGGCTGTATATTGTCACCCTGTTTATGTAACTTATATGCAGAGTACATCATGAGAAACGCTGGACTGGAAGAAACACAAGCTGGAATCAAGATTGCTGGGAGAAATATCAATAACCTCAGATATGCAGATGACACCACCCTTATGGCAGAAAGTGAAGAGGAACTAAAAAGCCTCTTGATGAAGGTGAAAGTGGAGAGTGAAAAAGTTGGCTTAAAGCTCAACATTCAGAAAACGAAGATCATGGCATCCGGTCCCATCACTTCATGGGAAATAGGTGGGGAAACAGTGGAAACAGTGTCAGACTTTATTTTTCTGGGCTCCAAAATCACTAAAGATGGTGACTGCAGCCATGAAATTAAAAGATGCTTACTCCTTGAAAGGAAAGTTATGACCAACCTAGATAGCATATTCAAAAGCAGAGACATTATTGCCAACAAAGGTTCATCTAGTCAACGCTATGGTTTTTCATGTGGTCATGTATGGATGTGAGAGTTGGACTGTAAAGAAGGCTGAGTGCCGAAGAATTGATGTTTTTGAACTGTGGTGTTGGAGAAGACTCATGAGAGTCCCTTGGACTGCAAGGAGATCCAACCAGTCCATTCTAAAGGAGATCAGCCCTGGGATTTCTTTGGAAGGAATGATGCTAAAGCTGAAACTCCAATACTTTGGCCACCTCATGTGAAGAGTTAACTCATTGGAAAAGACTCTGATGCTGGGAGGGATTGGGGGCAAGAGGAGAAGGGGACGACAGAGGATGAGATGGCTGGATGGCATCACTGACTCGATGGACATGAGTCTGAGTGAACCCCGGGAGTTGGTGATGGACAGGGAGGCCTGGCGTGCTATGATTCCTGGGGTCGCAAAGAGTCGGACACAACTGAGTGACTGATCTGATCTGATTAATTACTTTTAGGAAAATTTAGGTATATCTAAAAATAGGAGATCGAAGAATTTTAAAACTTAACAGTTAATTTATCCTATTAACATTTACTGTGTATCATATTCCAGGAATCAAGTTAGAAAACACAATGTTGGTCAGCAGGATTTCAGACAAATGAAGGAAATAGGAAGTTTTTTCAAATTTATAGTGCAATAGTTAGATTTGAGTACAGTAGTTAGAAATGCTTTCTAGAAAGAATCATACCTGAGCTAGGACTTGAGAGAAATGAAGGATACATAGAATTTAGTTAAGTAAAAAATAAGTATAATGAAATTCTATAAATAGGTAAAAAATAAATTATATATGTGAAGGTTTGAGAAATATTATAGAATAAAACTTTTATAGTCTATCCAATTATGAATGATTATATGCATTAGTAGGTGTGAGAAATGAAGTTGGAGAAAAAAGCAAGACAAGGAAGAGCTTTGCATATTGTATACAGTGTTCTGAATTGTATGCAAATATGGAATGCTTGCATTTGCTTTATTGAATAATCACTTTGGCAGGGTTATGAAGGATCAGAGAGGAGCAGTTCAGTGTTTTAGAACTCCAGGAGGGAATACGGCCAGTGTTTACACTACATACAGTAACACAGTGGAAGGTGGTGATGGTGTCTACAAACTGGGAATCAGTAATAAGCCTGGAAAACTAGGGAATTAGTAAGTGTCAATGACCAAGCAAGTTGCTGACAACTTGGGGTTAAGGATTAAACATGAAGCTGAGTAGATTAATGATGTTCAACATTTGATAGAATGCAAACCAATTTCCTCAACTGAGTCAATAGAGATGACTTTTTCTTTTTTTGGACTGGTGAAATTTGTGGTTTAAAAATAGATCAGGGGATGAGAGGGGGTTGATTGTAGCTTTGTTTTTAATCACAGGGGCAAAAAGAGTGTTTGTAGTTTATTGCAGTTTTTTTTCAGTCACTCAGTCATGTCCAACTCTGGGACGCCATGGACTACAGCAAGAAGGCTTCCCTGTCTTTCACTATCTACCAGAGTTTGCTCAAACTCATGTCCATTGAGTCATTGATGCCACCCAACCATCTTCTCTGTCACCCCTTTCTCCTCTTGCCCTCAATCTTTCCAAGCATCAGGGTCTTTTCCAATGAATTGGCTTTTTGCCTCAGATGGCCAAAATATTGAAGCTTTAGCTTTAGCATCAGTCACTCCAATGCATATTCAGGACTGATTTCCTTTAGGATTGACTGGTTTGATTTCCTTGATGGCCAAGGAGCTCACAAGAGTCTTCTCCACAGTGGATATATTAATAATAACTGTCCCTTACTCTTCTGTCCCTCTTGCTTTCATTTATGCATAAGCATTTTATCTTGAGACTATTTTTTGTAGTTTCCATGAATATATGTCCCTGTTCCACTGATATTCACTTTGGCCATGAGACTTATTTTTGCCATTGGAATTTTAGTTTATGTAGTACAAACAGAGAATTTAAACAAGACAAGAAATTTGTGTTTGTTTCTTATACTTCTTCAGCCTGTCTTAGGAAGAGAGTCACTGGATCAAAATGAGAGAAGGGTAAAGCAGGCCTGAAACATGAAGCAGGCTACCCAGCCAATCTATAGTCTGAGGAATGAGAAATGGGTCTGCTGCTCTATGCCCATGACATTTGTCATATTCTCACTTCTACTGCAAAATTGAGCAATACACTCACACGAGAAGTCTCTCAGGTTCCCCAAACCAATCATTTTGCATAGTATTAGGGAAAAGTCTTATTGAAAAAAAAATTTTTTTTCTCTTTAGTATATCATATTAAGAAAACTGGCAGTAGCTGCTAGAATTTTAAGAAATATATACATACATGCATGCGTATAGGTATATATATATGTGCAGATACACATATATATATACATGTGTGCATACATATATAATATACAATGAAACACCAATATTTATGAGTGTGACAATATAAAAAATGAATGTTTATAGCAATTGTAATGAATGTGGAAAACTATAAATTAATAAATTCATCAATTATCATATTACTTTAACAAAGATTCACATGTGATAGAAGACAAGATATTATAGGTAAATTGTTACTATTAAAATCAAAGTTTATCAAAATGTATTTCTTAATACCATTTCATAAAAATACTTGAATAGTTTATTTATACTATCATATCCATTTGGTTTTTAATTCATCCTTCACAAATAACTCAGAAATTCATGTTAAATATTTGTGGTGATTGAGACTAGAAGTAAAAAATGTATATAGAATGACTCTTGTTCTTAGGAGTGCTTTCAATGAATTTTGTGAGCTAAAATGCCCTATATGTAACAAAGTACATGATTAAGTAAAAAATATGTATTATGAACATTAAGTTAGATAGAAATTTCAAGAGAAGAAAGATATCTCTGGTTAGAAATTATGAGAAAATCTCTAAGTAGAGAATTTGAGTTTATAACCTTGGGAACCTTAACATCTATTGCCATGAATTTTATCAGCCCAATTTCTACTCTTATAAAACTGTTTTCAGGCTTCTAATTCACAAATAGCACCCTTTTATATACATTGCTGCTGCTACTGCTAAGTCGCTTTGCTGCTGCTGCTGCTGCTAAGTCGCTTCAGTCGTGTCCGACTCTGTGCGACCCCATAGATGGCAGCCCACCAGGCTCCCCTGTCCCTGGGATTCTCCAGGCAAGAACAATGGAGTGGGTTGCCATTTCCTTCTCCAATGCATGAAAGTGAAAAGTGAAAGTGAAGTCACTCAGTCGCGTCCGACTCCCAGAGACCCCATGGACTGCAGCCTACCAGGCTCCTCGGTCCATGGGATTTTCCAGGCAAGAGTACTGGAATGGGGTGCCATTGCCTTAGTCGTGTCCTATTGTGAGACCCCATAGACAGCAGCCCACCAGGCTCCCCCGTCCCTGGGATTCTCCAGGCAAGAACACTGTTACTGCTGCTGCTGCTAAGTTGCTTCAGTCATGTCCGACTCTGTGCGACCCCATACACGGCAACCCTGTACGCTCCTCTGTCCCTGGGATTTTCCAGGCAAGAATACTGGAGTGGGTTGCCATTTTCCTCTCCAGTGCATGAAAGTGAAAAGTGAAAGTGAAGTCACTCAGTCGTGCCCGACTCTTAGCGACCCCATGGACTGCAGCCTACCAGGATCCTCCGTCCATGGGATTTTCCAGGCAAGAGTACTGGAGTGGGTTGCCATGACTTTTATTAAAAGGATGAATTCTTCTGTCTGGGGACTGTTCATTAGCCCCTGTTCAAATATGGTGGCTACCATATTGAATCAAATTTGAAATTTGTTAAGAAATTTGGGAAGTATCATTGTATTTCAATAACAAAAAATTATTCAAGATTTCTGAACATTCTGTTACACCAATATAATGTTTTGAAGTAATGTCTTGAGAAAAATGTCAGTGCTAATTGTCTCCTTATACTTTTCCCACAATAGCTGAGAAATGCCTGAAATTTAAACAGCTCTGTCCAATCTTGTATATTCACTTTTGCTCTATTATCAAGTTTAGAATAGTTCACAGCTAAAGTGGTAAGTATCATGTTTTCTACTCTGGTGGCTCAGAGGGTAAAGGATCCCACCTATAATGCATGATATTTAAACATATTATTGGCTTCATACTACTACTACTAAGTCGCTTCAGTCTTGTCCGACTCTGCAACCCCACAGAAGGCAGCCCACCAGGCTCCACCTTCCCTGGGATTCTCCAGACAAGAACAATGGAGTGGGTTGCTATTTCCTTCTCCAATGCATGAAAGTGAAAAGTGAAAGTGAAGTCGCTCAGTCCTGTCTGGCTCTTCGTGACCCCATGGACAGCAGCCTACCAGGCTCCTCTGTCCATGGGATTTTCCAGGCAAGAGTACTGGAGTGTGTTGCCATTGCTTTCTCCATTGGCTTCATAGATAAATATTTTCATAATAGTATTTGCTAAGGGTAAGCAAATCTTCAAAAAGAATTATATTTAATTGAATAATAGTCCAATTATATACACCTCTAACAGTAATCACTAATATATTTCAGGTTCTATTATATGCCAATCTCTTTTATTTCTCATTTCTGATTTGTATGTCACCACTTCTTGCCCGTCCAGCATGACCCAAGCTCTCTTACTCTGGGCTAGTATATGCCTTTTATATGAAATAAATCTAAGAATCTCCAATTTCATTTGATATTATTCTCCTAAAATGAAAACAGAAACAATTTCACAGAAGTTATCCTTAAGGTAGAAAACTATAGATGATTTGATATTTTTCTCCTGTATTTTTCCAGATTTCCCTAAGCTTCTATAGCAAATATGGCAATTATGCGATTGAAAAAGTCTTTCTATTTTAAAGAAAGAAATAGCCTAGAAACAGTTTAGAATTTTTCTATGGTCCCCTTGTTTTTTTGTCACACTTTTCTCTTTACTGTCTTTTCAACTGCAACCTCTTATTTTTATAAGTCCTCAAAAGTTCTACTACCATTTGTTATCTAGCTATTTTTTCCCCCTAAAGCTGTGATTATTTTGGTAGTTAGAATATTGGTTTGTCCATTCATAGGGATGCCAAATGTTCTGCTGCTGAGAAAATTTAACATCCAAATTGCCTTGAGAGCCCAAATTCCAAGTCTTCAGAGATCATTTGCCACCTCCCTCACTTCATCTCCATTCCCAGATAGAAGGAAACTACCAGATCAAGTGCACTTGAACTCGGTTTAGCCTTCCATTTAGCCATAGATTCACTATTGCACATTCTTGAATCAATACCCAATCTTTTAAATTTATTTTTTACCTTTTTATTTTATAATGGTGTTTAGTTTATCAACAATGTTTCATTAGTTTCAGGTATACAGCAAAGTGATTCACATATATAAATATATGTATAATATATATAATAGTAAATTATAATACATACATATATATAAACAAACTGCTGTATTTAAAATGGATAACCAACAAGAATCTGCTGTATAACACAGGGGATTCTGTTCAATATTATGAATAAATATTCATTTTCACTCATTTTTAGGGCAACTCTCACAGTACTATGATTCAGCTAAATTGTCGATTCTATGAAGCAGTCACAGCCCTGTGTTTTCCAGCCAAAGTGTAAGTTACCACCTGTTAGACTACACACTGAATCCCCTTGCCCATAGCCCTCATTAGCTTGACCTCATCATTAGCTCAACTCTGATGGCTCAGTGTCATCAACTGGTGGCATGAACAGCCTGGGGAGTAATGAAACCTACATTATCTTAGATTTCCTGGAATATTCTGAATTGATGAAAACATTTCAAAAGAGCACATCCAATTTGTCAAGATATCTATATAAAATTGAATGTTATAATGCCCATAAAAGCAAAATATACAAACAACTTGGATGTTGTGCTTTATTTATGCTGTGATAAACAGATCATCTTCTTTAACAACTTGGGTCAAGATAGCTACTGCATCAACGCTTCATCATAAAATAAATTTTTATTCTGTGTTTTTTCAATATACTGTCATAAAATTTTACATTAAGATTTTTCTTTTAGACCTTGAATATATCACATACAGGAAAGTTTTTTCTGCATGCAGTTTTAAACTGTCCAAAATCATGAATATACATTACTTAGTCAGAACATATTTTGGAATAAAACAGATATTCTTTGTTTAGAAATAAATCATGAAGAGAAGAGTGGATAGATGTTTATATTAATCTTGTTATTGCATACTTTTTGATAAGAGGATGGCAAGGATATATTGGTAACCTCTAATATATTTCTTCAAATTTTAATGATTTATATAGCAAAAAAGCTGTAACGTACTGACATGTATTACCCATCCTTGTTTGACACTTACCAAGAAGAGAAGTTCAGTTCAGTTCAGTTTAAAATAACAAGTAAAACTCATAATCTAAATTTTATTTTATAGTATATTTAGAGGCATTAGCTGATAAACCATAGACCCCAGTCAATGTCTATATATTGACTATTAAAAAAGAGGCTTATAAGTGATAAGGATCAATCTTTCACTCTCAGGAGGAAGAAGTGGCTATATTTCCCCTATTTCTCTTGCAAAGTGCAACTATAACATAAAACAAATATCAACAAATGCACATTATAGCCTTAGTATCTTGATTTTATCAATGTCAGTATTCTGGTTATGATAATATTCTTGTATAAATTTATTACTTTTGTAAGATATTACCATTGGGAGAAATTAGGTATATGGCATCTGTATTATTTATTGTGTAAGCATAAATACAAATAAAAAATAAGAGGTTTAAGTCTCTTTGTTGATAACCTGCCAGTCTGAGGGAAGGGAGAAGTCTAACTATGAAGGGTTTCTTGTTCCGAGTTATAAAACTACCTTGGTCATAAAGTTATGAAAAAGTTTGTTTTTCTTCTGGATAAATGCAATCAGCTAACAAAGATGCTCAATTCAACTAACAGTTGAATTTGGGATAGACTTTGTGTGTGGCAAATGGTGATGTCAAGACATTTTACTTGTGGACTGGTCATTGTTTATCTTGAGAACATATGCAACGGATTGCATATGCTTGGCTCTACAAAAGGGAGAGATTTCTTACTGTCTCCACAGTCTCTTACCTGATTGCCTTTAATAAACATCATGTTCTTGTTCAATGCTGATACAATGTCAAAACTGCTTTCTTTTTCTGACTACCTTTTCTGGTTTGGGAAAAGGTTTTCTTTTTAAAATTTGTTTCCTCAAAACTTACAACTGCCTTCTACAGTTCTCCAAAATATTTTTAAAAAGTTAACTAGAAAATATATTTTTAATTTTTGGAAAATCCCTAAGTTAATTGGAAAATAAACAAAGTTTTAAGTTTATTAATTATACAAGAAAATAATCTTGATTTTGATCAGCCTTAGTAATAAATAAACTTAGGCAAGTGTGAATTTGAATTTGAAAAGTAATTTTCTAGGCTTTTCACCTAACAGCCTTAATTTTTTATTATTGATTTACTCCTGCTACCTGATGTCTGTTGCAAAGTAAGGAGAATAGAGAATACAAAGGTATATGCTGATGATATATGTTTCTTATTAGTTATGAAAGAAGTATGATTATTTTAAATAAAGCCAACATTTCAAAGGAGTTGTTAGTTTATATTTTCATATCTATTCTCACTATTCAAGGGTACATTTAGTTTGTTAAAAAAAAAGAGTAAATGTAAAACTGAGATGTTGACAAACATGACTTAGAAAACACAGTTTTTATTTTTTTTAATATTTCTTTTTCCTAATTACAATTTTTAAAACTTAGATAATCTTTTCATTCCAATTGACTCAATATCTGCTGACTTTGTAGTGTTAAAACATGACCAACAGGGATAAAATTACATGTGCTAGACCTGCCATCATAGAGCTGCTGAAAATCTTCCAACACTTCTTTATCTTGAGAATATTTCTTATGTGGTCAAACTAAAACTAAAAGATTTCATATTCTAAACTATTGCTAATTTGATTTTGTGCATCAAAAACTATATTTACTGAAACTAGAAATTATAAGGGTATATATATGAAGGTATATATATGGGTGTATATATGAAAGATATACATTGCTGCCACACCACACCAGTAAACAAAGCATATTTCAGCCCTCAGCTACTGCAACCACCCCTAACAGCATATGGAATGGAAAAGTTCAGGATATTGGCCCTGAATAGCTGAAGTGCATAACAAAGGAATAATTTCAATAAGCCCAGACTCTAGTATCTGTCCATACACAGAGAAGTAATTCATTGACTTGAGATGCCTGGTTTTCTATCAGTTCAGTTGCTCCGTTGTGTCTGACTCTTTGCCACCGCATAGACTGCAGCATGCCAGGCTTCCCTGTTCATCACCATCTCCTAGAGTTTGCTAAAACTCATGTCCATTGAGTTGGTGATGCCAACCAACCATCTCATCGTCTGTGATGAGATATACATCACATGGCTTTCTTTAATTAGGGGTAATCTTTTGATGTTCCAACTACCTGGTCTTTGTTCCAAAAGTTCCTATGAAACATGCCATTCTTGCCTCTCTGTTCTAGTTGTGGTAGAAGTATAGGACTGTCATGAATAACAGTTCATGATTATGTGACTGGAGCTTGAGATAATCTCAAGAAGTTGCTTCTAATTGTATCAATACATTCTGTGGGAGGATCTCTGTAACCATTATGAACCTATCTAAATGGGATGTGAAGAGAAATTTCTCTTTATAGCAAGATGCTATTTTTAAGCAGGCCAGTACCTAGAAATGTAGAAATGGAAGCCACTTGTTTTTATTAAAAATTTAAAAATCATGGGACCTCAGTTTCTGGTTTGGTGATTTAACTAATCATTAACACCTATCAAAATCCAAGATAACTGACAGTGTCTTTAACTCTTTAGTACTTTATTGGGTAGTAACCAACACAAAAGATTTCTTACAATTCATAATCCTTTAAACTGGGGCCCATCCTTGTGGTTTATGTCTGTGACCAACAGGCCTTGATGCTCTGTCCTCCCTTATGCTTCTAATCTTTCAAGACCCCCATCTTTGTCTTGAGTGGCTTTACAATAAAGCTAACCTTCCTTGTGAGACAAAGGTGCATCCCACTGAGTTACAACTTACCGTAGAGTTTATATTTATTGCTTCCTTCAGGGAGAAAGAAAGGTGTTTCATCTGTGTTCTCAAGTGACAAAATATGTATCACCCTGAAAATGTCTGAGTCGCAACTTTATCTTTAGATTCTTAAGAGTAGCTGTCACACACATCTTCTCCAACTTAAACCAGATTACTAAGTTTTTATTTTTTATTTATTTTTTATTTTTTTTATTTTTTTTTTTTAAATTTTATTTTATTTTTAAACTTTACAATATTGTATTGGTTCTGCCATATATTGAAATGAATCCGCCACAGGCATACACGTGTTCCCCATCCTGAACCTTCCTCCCTTCTCCCTCCCCATACCATCCCTGTGGGTCGTCCCAGTGCACCAGCCCCAAGCATCCAGTATCATGCATCGAACCTGGACTGGTGACTCGTTTCATACATGATATTATACATGTTTCAATGCCATTCTCCCAAATCATCTCACCCTCTCCCTCTCCCACAGAGTCCACAAGACTGTTCTATACATTAGTGTCTTTTTTGCTGTCTCGTACACAGGGTTATTGTTACCATCTTTATAAATTCCATATATATGCGTTAGTATACTGTATTGGTGTTTTTCTTTCTGGCTTACTTCACTCTGTATAATAGGCTCCAGTTTCATCCACCTCATTAGAACTGATTCAAATGTATTCTTTGTAATGGCTGAGTAATACTCCATTGTGTATATGTACCATAGCTTTCTTATCCATTCATCTGCTGATGGACATCTAGGTTGCTTCCATGTCCTGGCTATTATAAACAGTGCTGCGATGAACATTGGGGTACACGTGTCTCTTTCAATTCTGGTTTCCTCAGTGTGTATGCCCAGCAATGGGATTGTGGATCATAAGGCAGTTCTATTTCCAGTGTTTTAAGGAATCTCCACACTGTTCTCCATAGTGGTTGTACTAGTTTGCATTCCCACCAACAGTGTAAGAGGGTTCCCTTTTCTCCACACCCTCTCCAGCATTTATTACTTGTAGACTTTTGGATCGCAGCCATTCTGACTGGTGTGAAATGGTACCTCATAGTGGTTTTGATTTGCATTTCTCTGATAATGAGTGATGTTGAGCATCTTTTCATGTGTTTGTTAGCCATCTGTATGTCTTCTTTGGAGAAATGTCTATTTAGTTCTTTGGCCCGTTTTTTGATTGGGTCATTTATTTTTCTGGAATTGAGCTGTAGGAGTTGCTTGTATATTTTTGAGCTTAGTTGTTTGTCAGTTGCTTCATTTGCTATTATTTTCTCCCATTCTGAAGGCTGTCTTTTCACCTTGCTTACAGTTTCCTTTGTTGTGCAGAAGCTTTTACGTTTAATTAGGTCCCATTTGTTTATTTTTGCTTTTATTTCCAATATTCTGGGAGGTGGGTCATAGAGGATCCTGCTGTGATGTATGTCAGAGAGTGTTTTGCCTATGTTCTCCTCTAGGAGTTTTATAGTTTCTGGTCTTAAGTTTAGATCTTTAATCCATTTTGAGTTTATTTTTGTGTATGGTGTTAGAAAGTGGTCTAGTTTCATTCTTTTGCAATTGGTTGACCTGTTTTCCCAGCACCACTTGTTAAAGAGATTGTCTTTTCTCCATTGTATATTCTTGCCTCCTTTGTTAAAGATAAGGTGTCCATATGTGCGTGGATTTATCTCTGGGCTTTCTATTTTGTTCCATTGATCTATATTTCTGTCTTTGTGCCAGTACCATACTGTCTGGATGACTGTGGCTTTGTAGTAGAGCCTGAAGTCAGGCAGGTTGATTCCTCCAGTTCCCAAATTAACAAATTGAAAAACAAAAACCATATGATTATCTCAATAGATGCAGAGAAAGCCTTTGACAAAATTCAACATCCATTTAAGATTACTAAGTTTTTAATCACTCAACAATGCACCTAGTTCTCTGTACACTAGCTGTTCTGAAACACTAACTGTAAAAAGTAATGAATTCTCAAAACAAAATTATATGCTTTGTCTTTTTTGCTTCAGATAGATCAATGTAAATCTTTTTTTTTTCTTTCTTATGCTTGTTTGAACTGACTGAAGGTTCTTAGACAAAGCCACAAAAATTAGAATTTTGACTTTTTTTTCTACTGAATGTCTAGAACTCCACATTTGGTAGGCATGCAGTCCAAATTCCCAAGCATAACTGACAGTTTAAGCAGCTGTTTTGCAATAATTACAACTTCTCAGAAAGGGATAGTGTAACCCTTACAATGCACCATAATTTAATTCATCCAATGCCACAAATTATAGTATAGCAATCAAAAATCTCAATCCTAATAGAAAGTTTTATATTACGAAAGGTCTGTTGGGCTTGTGATGACAGCGTATAACCACCTAATTTTTAAAAGGGAAATGTATTAGCTATTTGACAAGAAACACATGGGTAGAACCTAAACAAGGACACTAGGGTTCTCTGCACTGTGTTTCTCTTTTTTTGTTGTTTTTGCTTCCCTCTGCAGGTTGCTTTCACTCTATTATGATGCAGACTATTCATTTGTCAATAAAACTGTAAAATTCTTATAATTTCAATTTTAAAGCCAATGGAGAGTTATATTTCCCTCTTCAACTTGTAAAATATCAGAATATGCTTTTTTTGGCTTTGACTGAATCATGCTCACACTGATTGAATTATATCCACCATTTAAATGGAGCTGGATGGGCTTCCCTAAGTGGCTCAAATAGTAAAGAATCTGCCTGCTATGCAGGAGATCAGGGTTTGATCCCTGGGCTGGGAAGATCCCCTGGAGAAAAGAGTGGCTACCCATTCCAATGTTCTTGCCTGAAGAATTCCACAGGCTACAGTCTGTGGGGCTGCAAGAAGTTAGACATGACTGGGAGACTAATACTTTCACTTTTTTCACTTTTTTATATGTTCAAAGGGACATGATTGTCCCCTTTCCTAAGGCACAGGAATCAATAAAACACAACAAACTGTTTCACCAGGTCATTGAATGGATAATAAATTTTTCCAAAGGCAGTGATTAAAACATTAGGTGAATCAAAACAGCGTGTGCTGTCGCTCAGTCATACACAACTCTTGGCCACCCCATGGACCGTGGCCCACCAGGGTCCTCTGTCCATGTGATTTTTCAGCCCAGAATACTGGAGTGGGTTGCCATTTCCTCCTCCAGGAGATCTTCCTTACCCAGGGATCAAATCCACATCTCCTGCATTGATAGGCAGATTCTTCACCACTGAGCCCCTTGGGAAGCCCATCAAAATAGTACATAGGGCAAAAATAAATATGCAAGCATACATGCATGCAGAAATACATACAGAAATAATATTGGTTTTTAGTTATCTTTTAGTAATCTAATAATATGCTATTTCTGAATCTACCATCTTGGCCCTGTTGTCATTCTTGATGACACTTTAAGATTAATTAGTACATCAGGTCATAAAACACACTTGAAACACAGGGAGTATGCTGTTACCCCTCTTTTCTCAAGATTCCTGAACTACCCACATTAGCTCATTGTATGTGCTTAAACACACACAGACCCCTCCTTTTGAAATAATTTGCCCCTGAGAGCTATATTTTAAGAGCTTTACAAGTATCACTTTAAACATGCTATGAGTACAGAAAGCAACTTGTGACAGAAATAACATTTTCATTGCTTCCTGTAAAAATAAATGGATTTTTTTTAAAAAAAAGTAAAGTTACAAAAAATGATCCAGCAATCAAGAATGTACCTCTGTCTCTCTGAAAGAAATCATTCTTCTGGCCTCCCTATATAAAATCTATATTTTAATAAGCAGAAACCTCTAATTGATAAAAAGAAAGAATGATTATTTTCTTTGGATGTATTTTAAAAGATGAATTCAGGTTAATTAATCAGTAGATGATATTTAGTAATATACATTTCATGAAAAATGTACAGCGTGAAAAATAAAGTTTATGCATCTAACCCTACATGAGAATCATACTGATTTATACAGTTATTTAGTATTTATGATCTGCCTGCAATGCAGGATTGATGTGATGCAAGTTCCATCCCTGGATCAGGAAGATACCCTGGAGGAGGAAATGGCAACTCACTCCAATATTCTTGCCTGGAAAATTCTGTGGGCAGAGTAGCCTGGCAGACTACAGTCTATGGGGTCACAAAGAGTCAGACTTGACTGAATGACATGAGCACACACAAATACAGCTGGGATTGTGCATCAGGGTTATGCAAATAGCTACATCTAACATGGAAAGGGTAAAATTTGATGCTGTATCATAAAACTAACAGCTTCTTAAAAATGTATCAAGCCCATATTACTTATGATGAAAGGCCAAATGAGGTAAAAATTATCATTAAGATATTTCAACCATTATCTTAGCAAAGACAAATTATATCAAATCCAGAAACAGAAATGGAAACATTAGGAAGATTATAATTGAAGTCTCTGTGATGTTTTCTGTGCAAAAGAAAAAAGATAAATAAAGAAACCTAAGCCAGTACATATTCAGACAGAACCCTTAAATCTATTCATGCATTGTTTAGGAAAAGAGCTTTGTGGGTTATGAAATAACACAATTTAATTCCAACAGAGAGACTGATGGGGTTTGTTTGATTAGATTAAAGATTTGCATAAACAAAGTGGTCACCAAAAAGGGCAAAAGGCCATGTAGATGTAGGTACAATTCCTACATGGATGGACAGAGTTTTTTAGTTGACTTAAGAAAGATATTTTACATTAAACTGAAAAACATAAACATTGTGTACATTTTCCACTCCTTTACTCTTCTCATCAATATAAATCACATATATAATCAAAGTTTGAGATGATAGCAAAAACAATTTGAAAGTGTTTATAACATTTGGTAAAAAGATGAGTGTGAGGAACTGGAGAGTGAACCCAAGGTCAATAAATACAGCATCTCTGTGAAATGTGTACAAAAGCAAACATTTGAACCCACAGACATATGGAACCATATGATTTTTTTCTTTCTTTTAGAATCTTCGTTAATCGTATAGTGAATATAAACTGATTCCTTGATGAAATTGTGCAATAAGTTGAAATAAAAACTTTAGCTGCATTAGATTGTATTGCATTAGTGCCTATGATATAAATGACAAATCTATAAAACGTTTATTTTACATTGATACCATTTCTATTATATAACTCTGCCTTGTCACAGATGAGTAAATATTCTAAAATATAATCATATGTTTATGTCAATAATTGGGCTTCTCTGGTGGCTCAGATGGTAAAAAATCCATCTGCAATGCAGGAGACCTGGCTTTGATCCTTGGATTGGAAGATTCTTTGGAGAAGGGAATGGCTACCCACTCTAGTATTCTTGCCTGGAAAATTCCATAGACAGAGGAGCCTAGTGGGCTAAAAACAGTAGTATACAACTGAGTGAATAACACTTTCAAATTTTTCTGTTCTAATAATAAAAATCCAAAATATGCCTCTAGTATATAAGCCAAAGAAATTAAAATTCTAAATTTTAAAAACATAAATAGCCATATTTTCAATCTTTATAATAAAATAATTTCAAAAAGAAATAAAATATGATAAATTTACATATATATATTCATATATAGATAATCATATATCAGCGTGTGTGTGCAATGATTTAAAAATAAAAGTGGAATATAAAAATAACATATATACATATCCTAACTCTTGTGATCAGTTTTGTCCAACTCTTTGCAACCTCATAGACTGTAGCCTGCCAGGCACCTCTGTCCATGGGACTCTCCAGGCAAGAATACTGGAATGGGTTGCCATTTCCTCCTCCAGGGGTTTGTCCCAACCCAGGGATCAAACTCGTGTCTCCTGGGTCTCCTGCATTGGCAGGCAGATCCTTTACTACTGAGCCATCTGGGAAGACTATTCTAATTCTTAGAGCTCCATAATTTATATTTATTGATAATTCTCCTTGCTAGACAAAAGCCTCCTTTTCTCTGAGTATTCTATTGTTATCTCCAGAACTTGCACAGTGTTTAAGACTTCTTTATTAAAGTTACTTTTTAGTTAACTTTATAAGAATATCTTATATTTCTATCAAAAATATCTCTCAAGATGGATGGTGTAAATATATACTCATCTAAAACTTAATTGTCCCTGAGTCAGCATTAAAACTACACAGATGGAATCAAGTTAAGGACCTTGAAGTAGGGAAATTATCTTGAATGACTTCTAGGCTTTGGAGGTGACAGAAGGGAACCATGAGCAGGGAAACTTGTATTTTCTATAAGTTGGAAGAGCAAGGGAATAAATCTTCCCCTAGAACTTCCAGAAGAAAGTTCATCCATGTGGACCCCTTGATTTTAGTCTAGAAATCTGTCAGATTCCTGATATCCAGAGCTGTAAGATAATACACTTATGTTATTTTAAACCATTAAATTGTAGTAAGTTGTTATAACAATGATAGAAAATCAATATGCCACAAGTCTTGGGTCACTGTGCAAACAAATCCTTATTATTTGCTTTATACTCTAGTTCATCACTTGTATCTACTGGGTATGCAACCAAGGTTATAATATTCATACATTATTAGCACATGGGTTACATACACAAAACAAAGAGCTTCCAAAGAACTTACCAAGAACCTAAAGATAGAAATACTTTCATAAGTCACTCAATTATTTTTTAACTATGTCTGAATATCAATCTGCCAATTCCATGCAACCACATTCTTTTATGCTAAATTCAGCTCAGTATCACTGCCCAACTCAGCAACCTCAATAACTTCTGAATTCTACATTCATGATTTCATATTTTTTTAGTTTTCAAGTATGACAATAATAATTTTGTAAAAATGATCTATGCGATGCCAGAAAATAAAAGACAGTACACTGAACCTTAAATCCAAAACTTGTTTCATATTTTTCTGGTTCCATTTTACCATTCATCTTTGCATTGTATGAAAGAAGAAGAAAAAAAAAAAAACTTAGTTCTCACTTCAAGACTTCTATTCTTGGTTTAGTGCTTTTATAGAAAGCACTCATGTGTCTATTCAAACCCTAGAAAATCCGTAAAACTAACAATAAATCATAGTGACACAGTATAAAGGAGGTTTACATAAATAGACATTTTTCTCTCAGTTTAGTTTAGTTCAGTCAGTCCTGTCTGACTCTTTGCGACCCCATGGACCACAGCACGTGAGGCCTCCCTATCCAGCACCAACTCCAGATTCCACCCAAACCCATGTCCATTGAGTTGGTGATGCCATCCAACCATCCCATCCTCTGTCATTCCCTTCTCTTCCTGCCCTCAATCTTTCCCAGCATCAGGGTCTTTTCAAATGAATCAGCTCTTCTCATCAGGTGGCCAAAGTATAGGAGTTTCAGCTTCAGCATTAGTCCTTCCAATGAACACCCAGGACTGATCTCCTTTAGGATGGACTGGTTGGATCTTCTTGCAGTCCAAAGGACTCTCAAGAGTCTTCTCCAACACCACATTTCAAAAGCAATTCTTCTGTGCTTAGCTTTCTTTATAGTCCAACTCTCACATCCATAAATGACTACCGGAAAAACCATAGCTTTGACTAGATAGACCTTTGTTGGCAAAGTAATGTCTCTGGATCACAGAAGATTGTGTAAATGTTTCTTATATACCAGAGTCATCTAGGATTCCACCTATAAACTAAGCTAATAATACTGCATTTTTCTGCAGCCTAAGTTGCTTAGTAATAATTGTTTCCACTAACTGATTATCTTCTATCTGTCAGCTACTCCATTAGACACATTTTATATAAACTCAAGAAAACATTGTAAGTTAAGTAATTTGCCCAAGATGGCATGATTATTAAACAGGAGAAATCTTTTCAGATTTCATAATTCATCTATTTTTCTATATTTGATACATAGTATGTCATAATGGCAAACAAAATTTTCTTTTGTAGAATATATAATTTAATTATATTCAACATGCTTAAAGAATAAAGTTATATATCAGCAAGTGAAAATTTGTTAAAATAACAATCATCTTGACAATGTTTATAACAAATTTGATAAAATCCATTTGCAGCACTTTTTTTTACTTTTGAATGGAATTCAATGCAAAGTTTGTATAAATGGAAAAGTGTATTATACATGAAGACTATAGATCCCAAAACTAGCAGAGATAGACTGTCACATTACAGCCAAAGAAGAATCAACACTACTAAAGTCTTCTAGAAAATGATTGTGTGCATCTGTAGGCAGTTTATCTTTATGCCAAATTTCTCAACTCCTTTTGTTTACTAAGAGTACATTAGAAAATTAAACATCTTGAGAATTGGATGCCAGAGTTTGTGACATACAGCAGCACTTTGACATTCTTTTGGTTTCACGAAGAAACTGGTTATCTGCAATTTAGTAAATACAAGAGCATGGAATCATATTTTACTGTTTATTCAAAAATTTTGCTGTCAACTTTAAAAACATAATTTGAAGCCAGAAGCTTGCTATTAATATTTCAGGGTGTTCATAAGTAGTGAACAGCAAGTTGAAATGATGACATTGAAAATCATTTTTTTAATAGTCTTTCCTAATATTTCCTTCTTCCTATTTGAAATTAAGTTGGTAATAATAATGTCAGGAAAACAGTTTATTGTCATCTATTCCTCCTTTCATTCATCACAAGTCCATTAGGAACTTTCTATGTTTCAACTATTAGGGGCAAAAAAAATTCATAGAAAATGTGTGGATGGCAGTTCTTAAATTTGGTTGCATGTCAGTCTTCTGAAGCTTTTGGAACTATACTTCCTGAAGCTCCATTCAAGGGTTAGTAAATAAACCATCTCTCAGAAGGAGGGTCAAGCAAGTTATTTGAAACATTTTAGAGAAGATAACATTTTCAGCAAATGTTAAGGTTTACTGAATAAAGAAAAACAAACAAACAAAAAAAGAAATTAGTACTCTTCTGTTGTTCTCTTGCTAAGTTGTGTCTGATTCTTTGCAACCCCATGAACTTCAGCAGGCCAGGTTTCCCTGTCCTTCCCTGTCTCCTGGAGTTTAGTCAAATTCATGTCCATTGCAAAACATCAGTACTTAAGTGGATGACTGAATAATCAGTACGTAAGTGGGTGACTGAATAATGTGGAACCAGCAGACTGGGAAGAGCAATCAGTTGGGAGAAAAAGTATATGGATGAATGGAATCCCATAAAAATAAGAATGTCAAAAATTTCAGGAATGAGAAGGGTAAAAATATTATATTTTGCAGAGAGTCCAAGAATTGTGAGAATTACTCATAGGCTAAAGGATTTGTAATCTCTGAAATAATAGACTGTATGTTTCAATGCAGTCATTGGGGTAAAATTCTGGACTGAGGAAAAAATAAGGAATGGGAGGCATGTAAGAAGTTCATTAGTGTAGATTTTATCATGATATAGTTTTATGGGTATAAAAGGGAATCTCATGTTAAGTACGCAACTGATGGCCTCAATTTTTTCCCATGGCAAGAGTACTGGAGTGGGGTGCCATGGCCTTCTAGTATTATTGCTAGTATTTACTAAAATCTTTCATATAAGATGTAGGATATTATATGGGGCTTGCCAGGTAGCTCAAATGGTAAAGAACCTGCCTACAATGTGGGAGACCCACATTTGATACCTGGGTTGGGAAGATCCCCTGGAGAAGGTCATGGCAACCCACTCCAGTACTCTTGCCTAGAGAATTCCATAGATAGAGGAGCCCGGTGGGCTACAGTCCATGTAGTCAAAAAGAGTCTGAAATGACTGAGCAACTAGCTCACACACACATATACACACATATACACACACACACACACAGGAAATTATACGTGTGATATCATTTGATTATTATGTATGCTGGTAAGTTATGTAAAGATTTAAATTTGTCTAAGAGAATATAACTAAAAAGTGGTACCACAACTCAAACCAATGTCCGTTTTACCCAATTACCCAAAACTAATGTTTTGAACATTACTTTAGATCCATTTTTCACAACTTGAAGTCAAAGATAGCTTTCAGAGTTGTAAGATATACAACTCTGAAATTATATGGAATATTATTCAGCCACTAAAAAGAGGAAAGTCCTACCATTTGCAACAATACTGGTAGACTTTGAAGGTACTGGGGCTTCCCTGATGGCTTAGACAGTAAAGAATCTGCCTGCAATGCAGGAGACCCAAGTTCAATCCCTGGGTAAGAAAGATCCCTTGGAGAAGGGAATGGCAACCCATTTCACTATTCTTGCCTGGAGAATTACATGGGCAGAGAAGCATGACAGGTTAGCACATGGGGTTGCAAAGAGTCAGAATGATCAACACTTGAAGGTATTATGCTTAAGTGAAAAAAAGTCAGAGATAGACAAATATTGTATGACCTAACTTGTACACAGTACCTTAAAAACAAAACTAAAGTCACACAAAACAAAACACAAGCTCACAGAAAATGAAATCAGGCTTGTAGTTATCAGAGGCAGAGGTGGGGTAGGGTATTAGAAGAATGTGGTCAAAAGGCACAAAATTCGTTATAAGTCCTAAGGGATGTACAATATAATATGACAATGTTATATGACATATAAATGTCATATGGAAAACCAGGTAGCTTTAAATAAGGTTTCATGTGCTTGTGAGAAAAGAGATCATTGGATATAAAAAGTACAACTAAAAAAATAATTAAATGTTAGCTTTTAGGATTTCCTTTCAATCTTAAAAAACAGTCTTTCTTTCTTTAATTTGCCTTTTTATTTTTGGGCTGTGCCACAAGGCTTGTGGGATCCTTGTTCCCTGACCAGGGATTGAAGCTTTGTCCCCTGCATTGCCATCATGAAGTCTTAACCATTGGACCACCAGGGAAGGTCCTTAAGAAGCAGTTTTAAAATTGAATTTCTCTGATCCATTGTTCTTTCCCTATTATTTTAATGATAAATTGAAGTTGATAAAATAGTTGCCAAATGTTTTTCATCTTTTCACTTAAACCTTAGTCTGCCAATGTCAACTGACAAATCACAAACTGAATTAGACATTACATCCCAGTGAATCTGTATCTAGACCTAGAAACTGACTGTTGCTGTGCTGATTGATCTCAGTTAAAACCTGGGTCCCAAATTTCAAAAGGACACTCAACAATGCCTGAAAATATTACTGTAATTCCTCTGTATATTCACTTTCCCTCTTTAAATTAACCATTTTCTTATTTATTCTGCCTCCTAGAGTGTCCCACTTGCTCACCAAGGAACTTGAATGTGGATGGGATTCTTCTCTTTCCCTCAATAAGTCAATGCCCATCTTCCTCTCTACCAATATACTTAGGTCCTACCCTTCTCTTACTATGGATATTGTGAGCCTGCCCTTGTCAATAACCAAACTCTTCACACACGCTCTGGATCCACATCTTTCTCGCCTAATGTCTTTATAATCATGACTCTATAATTATCCTTCTCCCTAGCATCATTAATTATCCACTCCCTCTGTGGATCATTTTCCTAAGTGTGCAAACATAGTCCTCTATTGCCTCTTTTAAAGAAGAAAACTTCTCTGGACTCTGAAACGTCTCTAGTTAGATACTGTATTTTCCCATTTCTTAACAAAACTACTGGAAATAACTGTTTTTAATTTTTTGTTCTCAAAACATCATCTCACATTCTCTTCTCCATCTATTTCCATAAGGCTCCTGTCCCTACCACTCTATGGAGATTTTCTGTTAAAGGTCACTATAGATGTCACATGGTTGAATCCAAATATCACTTCTTGGCTCTTCTCTTCATTGACCTCTTGGCAAAATTTGACATAAATGATCATTTTCTGTTACTTGAGACAGCCGTGTATGGGAACTCCACATTCTCTTAACTTTCCTCCTACTTCACAAACCATTTCTTTCTACTCATCAACACTGGCTCAAAATTATCTGATCAAGTTTCAAAGTGTTAGTCATTTCTAAAACTCTGACATGAATATCCTTCTCCTTGCCAAGGAAATACCTTCCATAGATGACCTCATCCTATCGCACAGCTTCTGATATAATCAATAAGTGCATGACCCCCATGTCTGTATCTTCATTCCAGACATTTCCCTGGAACCACATACATGCATTTTCTAGTTTTTATTTGACAGCTCTATGTGAACATAAAACAGGTATTTTACATATAAGTTGTTCAAAACAGAACTGTCAACCAATCCCCTCCTCACTACCTAAAAATGTTTTCCTCCACTTTTCATCTAAGTAGGCATGAGTAAACTCTGAGTGGGCTAAGTGAAATCTAATAGTGATCTGTGATTATTTCCATACCATTGACATTCAATTCCTTAGTGAATCCTGCTGACTCTGTCTCTCAATTATATCCAAAATTTTCAACCATTTCCACTGCCACTACTAGCATCCTAGCTCAAACTCTATCATCCTTGTTTGGACAACACAATAGTTCTTAGTTGCTTTCCAATTAGATGATCTCCTCACAGCACCCAAGATAAACTATTGAATCATAACTAAGACCATATCAGCCTCTGTACATCAAACACATTATGGCTTCCAATTATATCAAGGCAAAACAAAACTCTGACTCATAAAGCTGTACCTGTTCCATATCCTACCTACCTTGTCATTTCTAATCTCATGTTTTCCTCCTTGAGACATTGAACAAAGATGATATTGATAAAAGATTAAAATGGCAAGAAAGGTAGGAGGCAGATCATGTGAAGATGTCTCAAACACATTGACATACTTTTGGTTCATTTCATTTGCCAAAACTATTGCTTTCTCGGGGCCTTTGCACAAGTATTTTTCTTACCTGCATAGCCCTTCCATAATCTTCTCACAGGTAGTTGCTTCTGTTCATTTAGATCTCCATTTAAGAATGCATCCTACAGCTGACAATGTGCATACTCATCCTGATCCTTACCTCCCCCCATGCTGGAATTACTTACATCATTTTAAATGCATAGTAAATAAACAAGCAAAAAAAAAAAAGAATGCATCCTTTGAGGCACGTTTGATGAAGATCAATCTTAAAGTTGTCTTCCTGGTGTTGTTTAATATACTGCACCATTTTCATTCTCTACATAAATATTTAAATTATTTTGCTAAAGTATAATGCACATATATATATAAGGGAAAATTATATATATATATATATATATGTGTGTGTGTATATAATATATGTTGCTTACATTTTGCATCTTTTCTTAAGAATACAAGTTTATGAAAACCAGGGTGATATTCTTTCCAAGATCAGCACCTTTGTCATTTATTACATGTCTTCTAGTATATAAAGAAAATGACACCTCACCTATTTTTGTAAATAAATTTTTCTTGGAGCACAGCTGCACAAAGCAGTTTATATATTGACTATTGTGGCTTTCATGCTACAGTATCAGTTTTTAAATAGTTGCAAGAGACTGTGTTTCCCACAAACCTAAAATAATTACTATTTGGCTTTTAAAACAAATTTTCCAACTCTTGAACTAGAAGATGGTTAAGAAGTTTATTTGGTGAATTAATAAGAAGTAATGGAGGAAACCTAGACAGCATATTAAAAAGCAGAGACATTACTTTGCCAACAAAAGTCCATCTAGTCGCAGCTATGGTTTTTCCAGTAGTCATGTATGGATGTGAGAGTTGGACTATAAAGAAAGCTGAGCACTGAAGAATTGATGCTTTTGAACTGGTGTTGGAGAAGACTCTTGAGAGTCCCTTGGACTGCAAGGAGATCCAATCAGTCCATCCTAAAGGAAATCAGTCCTGAATATTCACTGGAAGGACTGATGCTGAAGCTGAAACTCCAGTACTTTGGCCACCTGATGCAAAGAACTGGCTCTTTGGAAAAGACCCTGATGCTGGGAAAGATTGAGGGCAGGAGGAGAAGGGGACGACAGAGGATGAGATGGTTGGATGGAATCACTGACTCAATGGACATGAGTTTGAGCAATTTCTGGCAGTTGGTGGTGGACAGGGAAGCCTGGCGTGCTGTAGGGTCACAAAGAGTCAGACACAACTGAGTGACTGAACTGAATTTGACAGAATAGAGGAAAAGAGTATGTTAGAAATTTTAGCTTTTTAATTGTTATACAGAAAACATGGGAAGACACAGACATAAGCTTATGGTTCTAATTCTGAAAATAGTATGAACTGTAATGAATGCCACATTTTACAATGACCTCATTTTGTATTTAAAGTTGGATAGAAGAATGCTTTAAAAGAATATGTTTCACAGATATAGAGAATAGACTTATGGACCTCGGGAGAGGGGAGGAGAGGTTGAGATGTGTGGAGAGAGTAACATGGAAACTTGCATTACCATATGTAAAATAGATAGCCAACAGGAATTTGCAAATGGCTCAGAAAACTCAAACAGGGGCTCTGTATCATCCTAGAGGGGTGGGATGGGGAAGGGATGTGAGGGAGGTTTAAAAGGGAGAGGATATATGTATACCTATGCCTGATTCATGTTGAGGTTCGACAGAAAACAACAACATTCTGTAAAGCAAATATCCTTCAATTAAAAAACAAATTAATTAAAAAAAAGAATATGCTTCAGATTTTAACTGAACAACTTTATCAACCACAACAAAAGTGCAGTGAGTATTTTTTTAAAAAGGCAATTTGAGTCCTTTAATGATCTTTTCAGTTAATATTAATGTTAAATATTGAAAAACCATGTCACAGAAAGAGTTTAGATAAAATGGCTTGTCCATGACCTCTGCCCATCTCTCAGGTAAAAATTCAACAGTAAAAATGAATTGTCCTTGGAATGTTAGTCTTGTCTCCTTAGTAAAAGTCTTAGTAAAGACTAGTAAAAGTCTTAAAACTAGGTCAAATAAATAAATATGATAAATTTAAATTTGCAATTTAATCTAAACATTATCTTAGAAAAATAGCAAGTTAAATATTATTTTAGATAATTTGACCTATTAAGAGCATCCCTATTTCAAAAGACCCCTAAAAACTAGCAGCTTCTTGGTTTGTTAAAGAGACATCAAGGAACAGAGGATCAGGTGCTTTATTTAATCACATGGAAACATAAAATTGCAGACTGCTAATGGAGACAGATTCAGTCAAATGTAAAAGCAGAAATTTAAACTTCAGATTATTTTTCATTTTACTTAATATTTATTTTATTTTTAACAAGTTGTATGTACTTTAGTTATATAGAATGATGCTTTGATTACTTATACTTTGTGAAAAGGTTACTACAGTTAAACTAATTAACATATCCATCTCCTCACATAGTTAT
This sequence comes from Bos javanicus, assembly GCF_032452875.1. Taxonomy (NCBI): domain Eukaryota; kingdom Metazoa; phylum Chordata; class Mammalia; order Artiodactyla; family Bovidae; genus Bos; species Bos javanicus. The sequence goes on along the minus strand of NC_083879.1, from coordinate 60,455,211 downwards.
GTTTTTTGATGGGATGGTGATAGAAACTAAGATTTACTTTCTTAGCAAATCTAATGGGATAGTTGGATGGCATCATCAACTCAATGGACATGAGTTTGAGCAAGCTCTGAGAGATAGTGAAGGACAGGGAAGTCTGGCATGTGGCAGTCCATGGGATCACAAAAAGTTGGACATGAGTTAGTAACTAACAGAAGCAACATATTAAGTCACCATGCTGTACTTTATATCTCTAGATTTATTCATCCTACATAACTGAAACTTCATACTGTTTGATGAATCTCTCCTCATATCCCCCACCTTCTCATCGTTGATAACCAGCTACAGGATGCTATTATGATTTTTAATTTTTTATATTCTACATATAAATGAGATCATGTGGCATTTTTTTCTGTGTCTGGCTTATTTCACTTAGCATAAACTCCTCCAGATTCATCCAAGTTGAACCCAGTGCTGTGTTGGTGGAAATGTAAATTGGTATAGGCATTACAAAAACTAGTGTGGCGGTCTCTTAAAAAAAAAAAACAACAACAACAAACTATTGTATATCTTCAGAGTATACAAAATACTGTATATCTTCAGAGTATATCCAAGGGAAACAAAGTCAGTACTCTAAGGTGATATCTGCATTTCCATGTTTATCACATTATTCAGAATAGACAAGATATGGAAACAACCTGAGTATGTGTCAGTGGATGAACAGATAAAGCTATTCTTTTCCTGGTATTATAGCCAGATAGTTTGAGACAGAAATTTGCTTGTTCTTTTGACACTGTTGTGTTTTGCTGAATCAAATATGTTGCTACATAGACTACTAATTCTACTTTTAGCAAAGTTATCATTTTTCAAAGACCAGATGTCCTCAATTACACACTACAACAAACTACATACACCTTAATTTGTGGTCTGGCCTCTCTCCAGTTGTTATTCCCTCATTTTTCCTTTCTGACATTTGAAGTCTTCTCAATCTAATCAACTAACTATAATTCCAGAGCCCATGCACAAAGCATGATGACAGTGCTAACCGACACCCATCACTTGTTTACTCCAGAAAACTGAGATTCCGTGAGTAAAAGGCTTTCATGAGTTTTTCATTTCCAATGACTCTCTTTAAATTAAATAATATACAATTTTATTGATAGTGGAAAATGTATAGTTAGCTTTCATTCTGAAACTGTAAAACTGTAATGCAACCTCAATTTGACCATCTAACTTTGCAAAAGAGCAGAACATATTTTGCAATAAGTTCAGTGTGTATCCATTTAAGTTTATTCATGAAACTGACTTTTTACCTCATCCATAATCTGAAAGTTTTGGATTTTAAGCCATTTTGTATATTACATAAAACTCCAATTTTCTATGATACTCATGATTATTAAAGCAATATGAAAGAGTAAAGCAGTGTTAATTTTCTTAATCTTCATGGCATGATGGGTAAGGAATCAAATATCTCAGAGAAATCTGTGCATAACTGTATCATTAGCCTTGTCCCTTATTATTTTGAGTATTTATGTGTTAGATCCATCTATCACAGTGGTTGGCAAACAAAAGCCACTAAATAAATAATGGGAGAACTAAGAAGGAGCAAAGATATATGTGGACAGCAATAAACACAAATCAGTGGGGAGGTAGTAGATGATGCAAGATAAGATGTGATTTAATAATTGATTTCAAATGTGAGAAATGACTAAATTTACAGAGTTGGAGATAGCAGCAGGTTAGGTTAAATTCCACCTATGCAAAACTGTCGGAGAAGGCAACGGCACCCCACTCCAGTACTCTTGTGTGGAAAATCCCATGGATGGAGGAGCCTGGTAGGCTGCAGTCCATGGGGTTGCACAGAGTCGGACACGACTGAGCGACTTCACTTTCACTTTTCACTTTCATGCATTGGAGAAGGAAATGGCAACCCACTCCAGTGTTCTTGCCTGGAGAATCCCAGGGATGGGGGAACCTGGTGGGCTGCTGTCTGTGGGGTTGCACAGAGTCGGACAGGACTGAAGCGACTTAGCAGCAGCAGCAGCCTGCAAAACTGTGAAGTAAATTAACTTTGCCTTTTTTTTTTTTAACCTTCCTCCAACTCAGTGTGTCCATAGAAACAACTACTAGTGAATAGATTTGTTTGGTAATTGATTTCTCTGTTATCCTACTTGGGTTTGTTCTTTTAAAGCAATATCCAGGAATCCAGAGATATTTTATTTGCTTCCATTAGTACCTAAAATTTCAGACATGGTAGTCCTGGATTTTAATCCCAGGTCTAATTTTTGTGGGCTTATACAACTTTGGACCTATTAACTTTTCTAAAACCTCATCTATCTAACAGTGGTACCTATTTTATAGGTAGTCTGAGGGTCAACCTCAGACTGAATACGTTGACGTATTCAGATCTTACTGTCTGAGAATAGAAAGTGTTCAAGTAGTCATACTTAATATATGTTCTAGAAATAAATACGTACATATAATCTTCAGTTCAGTTCGGTAACTCAGTCGTGTCTGACTCTTTGTGACCCCATGGACTGCAGCACGCCAGGCGTCCCTGTCTATCACCAACTCCCAGGGTTTACTCAAACTCATGTCCATCGACTCAGTGATGCCATCCAACCATCTCACCCTCTGTCATCCCCTTCTCCACCTGCTTTCTATCTTTCCCAGCATAATGGTCTTTTCAAACGAGTCAGTTCTTCGCATCAGGTAGCCAAAGTACTGGAGTTTCGGCTTCAACTTCCAATGAATATTCAGGACTGATTTCCTTTAGGATGGACTACTTGCTTCTCCTTGCAGTCCAAGGGACCCTCAAGAGTCTTCTCCAACACCACAGTTCAAAATCATCAATTCTTTGGCAGTCAGCTTTCTTTAAAGGCCAAATTGCACACCCATACATGAGTACTAGAAAAATCATAGCTTTGATTAGACAGACCTTTGTTGGCAAAATAATGTCTCTGCTTTCTAATACACTGTATAGGTTGGTCATAGCTTTTCTTTCAAGGTGCAAGCATCTTTTAATTCCATGTCTTCAGTTACCATCTGCAGTGATTTTTGGAGGCCCCCAAAATAAAGTGTATCACTGTTTCCACTGTTTCCCCATCTATTTGCCATGAAGTCGTGGGACCAGATGCCATGATCTCAGTTTTCTAAATGTTAAGTTTTAACCCACCTTTTTCACTCTACTCTTTCACCTTCATCAAGAGGCTCTTTAGTTCTTCTTCATTTTCTGCCATAAGGGTGATTTCATGAGTGTGTCTGAGGTTATTGATTTTCTCCCAGCAATCCTGATTCTAGCTTGTGCTTCATCTAGCCCAGGGTTTCACATGATGTACTCTGCATATAAGTTAAATAAGCAGGGTGATAATATACAGCCTTGATGTACTCCTTTTCTGATTTGGAACCAGTCTGTTGTTCCATGTCCAGTTCTAACTGTTCCTTCCTGACCATCATACAGATCTCTGAGGAGGTAGCTTGGGTGGTCTGGTATTCCTATCTCTTTAAGAATTTTCCACAGTTTGTTGTGATCCACACAGTCAAAGGCTTTGGCATAGTCAATAAAGCAGAAGTAGATATTTCTCTGGAACTCTCTTGCTTTTCTGATGATTCAACATATGTTGGCATGTTCAGTTCAGTTCATTTCAGTCACTCAGTCGTGTCCGACTCTTTGTGACCCCATGAATTGCAGCACGCCAGGACTCCCTGTCCATCACCAACTCCCAGAGTTCACTCAAACTCACGTCCATCGAGTTGGTGATGCCATCCAGCCATCTCATCCTCTGTTGTCCCCTTCTCTCCCTGCCCCCAATACCTCTCAGCATCAGAGTCTTTTCCAATGAGTCAACTCTTCGCATGAGGTGGCCAAAGTACTGGAGTTTCAGCTTTAGCATCATTCCTTCCAAAGAAATCCCAGGGCTGATATCCTTCAGAATGGACTGGTTGGATCTCCTTGCAGTCCAAGGGACTCTCAAGAGTCTTCTCCAACACCACAGTTCAAAAGCATCAATTCTTTGGCGCTCAGCTTTTTTCACAGTCCAACTCTCACATCCATATATGACTAATGTAGTTTGAGCAATCTTTGGCATTGCCTTTCTTAGGGATTGGAATTAAAACTGACCTTTTCCAGTCCTGGGGCCACTGCTGAGTTTTCCAAGTTTGCTGGCATATTAAGTGTAGCACTTTGACAGCATCATCTTTTAGGATTTGAAATAGCTCAACTGGAATTCCATCACCTCTTCTAGCTTTGTTCATAGTGATGCTTCTTAAGGCCCACTTGACTGCATTCCAGGATGTCTGGCTCTAGGTGAGTGATCACATCATCATGTTTATCTGGGTCATGAAGATCTTTTTTGCATAGTTCTTCTGTGTATTCTTGCCACCTCTTCTTAATATCTTTTGCTCCTGTTATGCCCACAGCATTTCTGTCCTTTAGTGTGCCCATCTTTGCATGAAGTATTCCCTTGGTATCTCTTATTTTCTTGAAGGGACCTCTAGTGTTTCCCATTCTATTGTTTTCCTCTATTTCTTAACACTGATCACTGAGGAAGCCTTTCTTATCTCTTCTTGCTCTTCTTTGGAACTCTGTATTCAAAAGGGTATATCTTTCCATTTCTCCTTTGCCTTTAGCACTTCTTTTTTCAGCTATTTGTAAGACCTCTTCAGACAACCATTTTGCTTTTTTGCATTTCTGTTTCTTGGGAATGGTCTTGATCATTGTCTCCTGTACAGTGTCATGAACACCCATCCATAGTTCTTCAGGCACTCTGTCTATCAGATCTATTCCCTTAAATTTATTTGTCACTTCTACTGTATAATTGTAAGGGATTTGATTTAGGTTATACCCGAGTGGTCTGGTGGTTTTCCCCTTTCTCCAATTTAAGTCTGAATTTGGCAATAAGGAGTTCATGATCTGAGCCACTGTCCACTCTCAGTCTTGTTTTTGCTGACTGTATAGAGCTTCTCAATCTTTGGTTGAAAAGAACATAATCAACCTGATTTTGGTATTGACCATCTGGTGATGTCAATGTGTAGAGTCCTCTCTTGTGTTTCTGGAAGAGTGTTTGCTATGACCAGTGCATTCTCTTAGCAAAACTCTGTCAGCTTTTGCCCTGCTTCATTCTGTACTCCAAGGCCAAATTTGCCTATTATTCCATGTATCTCCTGACTTCCTGTTTTTGCATTCCAGGAGATGGCAAGAGTGAACATTGACATATTAGGAATCAGTGAACTAAAATGGACTGAAATGGATGAATTTAACTCAGATGACCATTATATCTACTTCTGTGGGCAAGAATCCCTTAGAAGAAATGAATAGCCATCATAGTCAACAAAAGATTCCAAAATGCAGTACTTGGATGCAGTCTCAAAAATGACAGAATGATTTCTGTTCATTTCCAAGGCAAACAGTATAAACTTAGGATACCTATTAAAACATAACTATCTTGATTCCTCTCTATTTGGGGTTTTCTAAACAATTTCTGAAAAGTAGGATATTTCTGTTGTCAACGTGTCAGTCTAGATGTTGGGACAAAGTTGTTACCTGTCCGAGAGTTGCTCATACTTTAAAAGCAGATAGCACCTAACTCCAAAATGTGATTTTAAAAATTAATTTTAGACACAGATGGAGATTTTTAAGAGATCTATTGAGGAAGATGAGTTGTTTGTTCAGTTGCCCCTGAAATCATACATGTGCATAGATGCCCAAAGACATCTAAAGACTTAGTAATGAGGACTCTCATTCTACTATAGATAGAATAAATCATGTTTTATAACTCACCACCTAGAACACAGTAGAGAAACATATTGTTTAGAAGAATAAACATAAAACAAGAGAACATTATTATTTTAACTTCATAGTGGAGCTCTTTTTTTCATGACTTTAGAAAGACTCTTGAGCTTCTTTTACCTTGCCTAGAATAAGGGAAGGTGTGTGTGTGTGGAAAATGTCTTTTTGAGGAAGTGAGACCAATTGGAGAACTTGGGCAACTCTTACTCCTCTCACAATCTATAGAGGTAGGGTGGGAATGGTGAGAGCGAATGTGAAGTAGGATGAAGAGATATGTGGATATCTATTAATGCCATTTCTACTAGATGAGTCACAGATTCCACAGGACAGATTCTTGTATAATAGTAAGTCAGTCACAGTCTGGGAATTCCCTCATTGTTCTCTCTTTAAGAAAAAAATGAATGGTCCCTTACTCCCAAAGTTAAAACAAAGGTGATGAAGAAACTGTATTGCTGTATAAAAGGTAATATGAATTAAAAATCTCCATAATATCAGTCAAGGCTATTGAATAGACTATTGTATTTTAAAATTAGCATGTGCATGGAAAACCAACAAGCTAACCTAACATTTCATAAATGTACGAGAACATTTCTACACCAGGAGACAGTGTAGTAACTAAAAATTAGTTCAATTTTGCAATCCCATGTACAGTCTTCCCTTCTAATTGAGTAATCATTTATAAGATCAAAATGCATTGTGAGACTATAAACAAATTACGAACACAATGGCACATTAAATTATTGTACTTGTCAAACTAGCCCTAAATTATTCCAATTTTCTTTTGTTCAATGAAACAAAAAGGGGGGAAACTTCTGACATATTTATTATTATGCCAGTTAATGTCTAGAACTCTAACTTGACAATATTCTTGAATTTGGGGGCTTTTATTTTAAATTAATATATATGGAAACCAATGTCATTGGACAAATAAATATTTACCTATGATATTGTGTCTGATATCTTCATAATATTTAGATTTAAATTATAAAACACCAAGAAGTTATACACACTGATTGACCAACATTAGTATCTTAAATAATAATAATATATATACTCATATTCCATATTTATATTAATATATGTGGTCTTACTTTCATCTATGAATACATAACTTACATGTATCCAGAATTTTAAAATGTTTAGATTTTAAAACTCTTTAGGTATAATTGTACATTTAAGAAACTACATTAAGAGCTTTTTGCTTCATCTTTTTTAACCTCACAATATGACAAAAGGCAGTGTGACATTTTTCTGCACCTTAGTACTTTTTTGTCAAGTGGATCATATTCATGTTTAAAGCTTTCTTCATTCAGTCAAGGTACAGTCATCTCTCAGTATTCATGGAGAGCTGTTTCCAGGACACCCATTGGAAATCAAAATCTTTGAATGCTCAAGTCCATCACATAAAATTGTGTAGTGTTTGCATATAACCTACGCACATTAGGTCATACACTTTAAAGGATCTTTAGATTATTTGTAATATGCAATGACACCACCCTTATGGCAGAAAGTGAAGAGAAACTAAAAAGCCTCTTGATGAGAGTGAAAGAGGAGAGTGAAAAAGTTGGCTTAAAGCTCAACATTCAGAAAAGGAAGATCATGGCATCCGGTCCCATCACTTCATGGGAAATAGATGGGGAAACAGTGGAAACAGTGTCAGACTTTATTTTTTGGGGCTCCAAAATCACTACAGATGGTGACTGCAGCCATGAAATTAAAAGACGCTTACTCCTTGAAAGGAAAGTTATGACCAACCTAGAGAGTATATTCAAAAGCAGAGCCATTACTTTGCCAACAAAGGTCCGTCTAGTCAAGGCTATGGTTTTTCCAGTGGTCATGTATGGATGTGAGAGTTGGACTATGAAGAAGGCTGACTGCCGAAGAATTGATGCTTTTGAACTGTGGTGTTGGAGAAGACTCTTGCGAGTCCCTTGGACTGCAAGGAGATCCAACCAGTCCATTCTAAAGGAGATCAGTCCTGGGTGTTCTTTGGAAGGAATGATGCTAAAGCTGAAACTCCAGTACTTTGGCCACCTCATGCAAAGAGTTGACTTATTGGAAAAGACTCTGATGCTGGGAGGGATTGGGGGCAGGAGGAAAACGGGACGACAGAGGATGAGATGGCTGGATGGCATCAATGACTCGATGGACATGAGTTTGCACTCCGGGAGTTGGTGATGGACAGGGAGGCCTGGCGTGCTGCGATTCATGGGGTCGCAAAGAGTCGGACAGGACTGAGCGACTAAACTGAACTGAACTGAACTGAATGCCATGCAAATGCTATGTAAATAGTTGTCAGTGAGTGGGAAATTCAAGTTTTGCCTTTTGGAAATTTCTGGAAAGTTTTTGTTTTGGAATATTTTCTATCTGAATTTGGTTGAATAGCCAAATGAGAACCTGCAGGTCTGAAAGATCAACTTTAATTACCACTCAGCTGAACACACAATTCAAAGCTTAAGTTCCCTGATTGGTTATGTAATAAAATTATAATAAAGGCAATTAGATAAAAAGTACACTGTAAATAAAATTCACCAAAAATAAACTTTTAAGTGCTTTCATAGAAAAGTAAGACCTAACAAGAACAGAAGCCTAAGAACTTGAAAAAAACTGGAAAAGAAAATAAATTGAAAATCATTTTCCTATAGAAAACAGTAAGATAATTTCTGATACTCTTTTACCATTGGCAAAGTTCACATTTTTTATTTTTATTTTTTTATAAGGCAAGTCTTATCTGATGATAAAAACTTAACTAGATTTCCTTGTTATTCTTTGTCTCTGCCAATTTTTGTTTCTTTCATTTCTTTCATCTCAATTTCAATACTTTTATGTACTGCACTGAATTTTTATTTCATCCACCACTTGATTACAAAAAGGGCTAATTATAAGATAGGATGTTCATCTTTGCCTAATCAGTGCATAACAAAAAATGTGGACCACAATTGGCTCTTGAAATACATTGGGTTTCCTAGGTGGCACAGTGGTAAATTATCTGCCTGATAATGCAAGAAGCACAAGAGACATTCAATCCGAGTTGGCAAATACGTGCAGTAGGAAATGGCAACCCAGTCCAGTATTCTTGCCTGGAAAATTCCATAGACAGAGGAAATTCCTGGCAGGCTACAACCCATAGGGCTGCAGAGTCAGACGTGACTAGTACACACAAACAGATACACACACATAGACACACACATACATTTGCTGAATTAATGATAGAAAAATTTTATACATGTATAGTGATACTATGGCCACTTGATGGAAAGAGCTGACTCATTTGAAAAGACTCTGATGCTGGGAAGATTGAGGGCAGGAGAAGGGGATGACAGAGGATGAGATGGTTGGATGGCATCACCGACTCAATGGACATGGGTTTGGGTAGACTCTGGGAATTGGTGATGGACAGGGAGGCCTGGCGTGCTGGGTTCATGGGGTCACAAAGAGTCGGACATGACTGAGCGACTGAACTTAACTGAACTGATAGTGATACTTGGAACATGATTAATGCTCCCCTCCAAATCTCTTCCTTTCCCTCTGTTTTAGAATTTTATATATATATACACACACACATATATATACATTTTAAAATGTGAAGCTCTTCTTTTCATATGGTATTTACCATACTGACCACTTTGAAAGTGAGAAAACTGAGACACACAAATAATAATTTGGTAAAACAGACAAGCAATGGATGTTGAAACAAATATTTCAACCAAGAAATTAGATTGTTGGAAATACAACTTAATCAGTATATTTAATGTTAATACACATATTTGTTTATGGTGAAATGAATATTTAAATTTATGTGGAGTCACCTGTATTAGGCAGTAGAGAGATCCATTTCCAGTAGTTTTAACACTATTTGCTATGATCTGTATACCAACCAAAGATCCCATAGGAAATAAACTTATAGAAATTGATGGAGGTCATGCTTTAAGAATTTTCCTTTTTCATTTACTGAGGGTGTGGGAAGAATGTTCAGGGATAGTAAATATTACTTGTTAAAACAATACACGTTTGCACAATCATTCTATACTGAAATATGTTGCATAATATTTTTTGCATAATTAGAAATTTTTATTGCTAAAGCATTTTAAACACAAAAGGAATTTCTGAATGATAAATAAGCAGACGTTTCATTTGTAGTCACTTGCTGTGTTACATAAAGTAAAACTATAACCTGTAATCACAACTATTTGCCTTAGCATAGTTTGTTCTCTTTCAAAATTTATTTTGATATGGCAGCTTCCTTACAAAATATCTATTTATCACATTAAAATATAATATGTCTTTAATATAATCTTCATAAATAATATTTTAACTTCAGAATGCTTTCTACCATTTATTTAAATTAGCATCCTTGGACTTCCCTTGTGGTCCAGTGGTTAAGAATCCACCTACCAGTGCAGGGGACAAAGGTTCAATCCTTGGTCCAGGAAGATCCCACATACCATGGAACCATTGTACTATAACTACTGAAGCCCATACACCCTAGGACTCATGCTTAACAAGAAAAATTACTGCAATGAGGAGCTTGCACACCAAAAATAGAGAGTAAATTCAGCTCATCTCACTTAGAGAGACCCCACACAGCAACAAAGACTTAGAACAGCCAAAAATAAATTAACTAATTAAAAATAATTATAAAAAAGAAACACCTTCACTATTGCATGATGCAAATATACACATCTTACATTTAGTCAAGCACTCATAGTTTGGTACTTAATCTGCATTAGAATCATTGTGCCTTCCTTCTGTGTCTTAAAATATAATTTTTGATTTTGAGGATACATTCACCAGGCTAAGAAACACATTTTAAAACACTGTTACTCATCCATATCAATAATAAATAGTGCCGAAACACTGCTTTGTTTTTGTTATTGTGGATTTTAAAGACACAGAAACATTTACAAGCTTGTCCATGCATAAATTTTATTCTACATATTTTTCTCTATTGAACAAAATAGTTCATTCTTTTAACAAATGTTTATTGAGCAATTTGTGCAAAGTTAGAGAAATACTACCAATGATTCAGACCCCCCAGATATAAGGGAGATCTGATAATACCATCAGGTACCTATTGAGATTTGAAGAGATGGGAGCTGAGGTGAGGATAAATTAGAAGGGAGTTTGCATAAGGGGATAAGGGTATGATGAGTATCATTTGTGGCCCTGAAACAAAACACAAAGATGGGAGTAGTTCTTTTCGTTAACCCCACTCTTAGAAGTTTCCTATCAGACATACAGACACTCAGCCCAAACCCTTTCACAAGTGAGAACTTGATGTCCAGCTTCAGAGAACATAGTTAGCTTTTGTTTCTTTCCAAGTGCACATTGGGCTTTAAGCCAAAGTCATCTTCTTCTCAGGGTAGATTCCAGCAAATGAAGGCAAATTGGATAACATAGTCATCTCTGCCTTCTTTGGTGTTCCTCTAGTAGGAAATCTTTTCTGTGGAAATTTTCCTTCATATTGCAAGATTTTGTCAAGACTTTTTAACAGTCTGACAGTAACCTCTGCCCAATCATGTCATTCTTCGTTGTTCTCAGGTATTATCCTTCACTAAACCTTTTGGAGTCCTAAATTCATCTCAGCATCTGCTTCTGAGAGAGTCCAACAGACAGAGGCAATTATTTTTTGCAACACTGATTCTACACATAGAAAGGATCCACCTTTTAATGAAAATTCCTTCAAACAATATAATGAAGTAAAGATTTTATACAACCACTAAAAATCACATCTTTTCCAATGGAAAATACATAGTAAAGTAGATAATCTTCTCACTTTTTAAACGTCTCAGTTCAGTTCAGTCGCTCAGTCATGTCTGACTCTTTGCGACCCCATGGATGGCATCACACCAGGCTTCCCTGCCCATCAACTCCCGGAGTTTACTCAAACTCATTTCCATTGAGGCGGTGATGTCATCCAATCATCTCATCCTCTGTTATCCTCTTCTCTTCACGCCTTCAATATTTCCCAGAATAAGGGTCTTTTCAAATGAGTCAGTTCTTCACATCAGGTGGCCAAAATACTGGAGTTTCAGCGTCAATCCTTGCAATGAATATTCAGGGCTGATTTCCTTTAGGATGGACTGGTTGGATCTCTTGCAGTCCAAGAGATGTTTAAGAGTCTTCTCCAACACCCAGTTCAAAAGCATCAATTCTTCGGCACTCAGCATTCTTTATAGTCCAACTCTCACATCCATACGTAACTACTGGAAAAAGCATAGCTTTGACTAGATGGACCTTTGTTGGCAAAGTAATGCCCTCCTTTTTAATATACTGTCTAGGTTGATCATAACATTTCTTCCAAGGAGCAAGAGTCTTTTAATTTCATGGTTGCAGTCACCATTTGTAGTGATTTTGGTGCCCCAAAATACGAAGTCTGTCACTGTTTCCACTGTTTTCCCATCTAATGGTCATGAAGTTGATGGGACCAGATGCCATGATCTTAGTTTTCTGTATGTTGATTTTAAGCCAACTTTTTCTCTCTCCTCTTTAACTTTTATCAAGAAGCTCTTTAGTACTTTACTTCTGCCATAAGGATGGTGTTATCTGCATATCTGAGGTTATCAATATTTCCCGGCAATCTTGATTCCAGCTTGTGCTTCATCCAGTCCAGCGTTTTTCATGATGTACTCAGCATATAAGTTAAATGAGCAGGGTGACAATATACAGCCTTGATGTACTCCTTTCCCAATTTGAAACCAGTCTGTTGTACTATGTCCAGTTCTAACTATTGCTTCTTGACCTGCATACAGATTTATCAGGAGGCTGGTCAGGTGGTTGGTATTCCCATCTCTTGAAGGATTTTCCAGTTTTTGTGATCCACACAGTCAAAGGTTTTGGCTTTCTTATCTCTCCTTTCTGTTCTTTGGAACTCTGCATTCAAATTGGTATATCTTTCCTTCTTTCCTTGGCCTTTAGCTTCTCTTCCTTTCTCAGCTATTTGAAAGGTCTCCTCAGACAACCGTTTTGTCTTTTTGCATTTCTTTTTCTTAGGATGGTCTTGATCACTGCCTCCTGTACAATGTCATGAACCTCCATCCATAGTTCTTCAGGTACTCTGTCTATCAGATCTATTCTATTCCCTAAATCTATTTGTCACTTCCACTGTATAATCATAGGGGATTTGATGTAGGTCATACCTGAAGGATCTGGTGGTTTTCCATGCTTTCTTCAATTTCAGTCTGAATTTGGCAATAAGGAGTTCATGGTCTGAGCCACAGTCAGCTCCTGGTCTGTTTTGCTGACTGTATAGAGCTTGTCCATCTTGGCCTGCAAAGAATATAATCAATCTGATTTCGGTGTTGACCATCTGGTGATGTCCATGTGTAGAGTCTTCTCTTGTGTTGTTGGAAGAGGGTGTTTGCTATGACCAGTGCTTCTCTTGGAAAAACTCTATTAGCCTTTGCCCTGCTTCATTCTGTACTCCAAGGCCAAATGTGCCTGTTACTCCAGGTGTTTCTTGACTTCCTACTTTTGCATTCCAGTCCCCTATAATGAAAAGGACACCTTTTGGGTGTTAGTTCTAGAAGGTCTTGTAGGTCTTCATAGGACTGTTCAACTTCAACTTCTTCAGGATTACTACTTGGGGAATAGACTAGGATTGCTGTGATCTTGAATGGTTTGCCTTGGAAACGAACAGAGATCATTCTGTCATTTTTGAGATTGCATCCAAGAACTTCATTTTGGACTCTCTTATTGCCTATGATGGCTACTCCATTTCTTCTAAGGGATTCTTGCCCACAGTAGTAGATGTAATGGTCATCTGAGTTAAATTCACCCATTCCCTTCCATTTTAGTTCACTGATTTCTAAAATTTTGATATTCACTTTTGTCATCTCCTGTTTGACCACTTCCAATTTGCCTTGATTCATAGACCTAACATTTCAGGTTCCTATGCAATATTGTTCTTTACAGCATCAGACTTTTTTAAAAGTCTAGTTTGGTACAAAACCAACTGCATTTGCTTCTCTCAAATCATTAGATTTATATACACATATAGAAAAGTAATTCTTCTCTCAGGCAGAGGACTAAAATTCCTATGGTTTATATCTGAATACTCTGTAATATAATAAAGGATCAGGAGATAAAACTCTGAGCTTGATATCCAGAACACTTTTAACAAATGTGTAATATAATACAGTGATAAGAATATAGTTTAAACAGAACATATTAAGAAATTAAATCATTGTATTATGACTCCATAATACTCTAATGAATGATTGGAAGAATTCCCAAACTTTCTTCCCTAGCTTATTTCTAAGTTACTATATCTTAAATTCCCAGAGAAACTGTAGAGTTTAGAAAAGTAGCAGGGTGGAAAGCTTTGGATTTTTTTTTCTTTCTCTTTCTGTGTCTTTGTCTCTACTCCATTTCCTTGTAGAGAACGCATTCATTTATTCCCCCAAGGGGTACTGCAGTTATGAGGGTGCAGGCTCAGGAGATACACCTCCTCCTTCTCCTCACATTTTCCTTGGCTGGAGACAGTCACTAATGGAATGAACACAGATTACATGTGCCCTCCTTTCTCTCTGTCCTTATATGCTAGCTGTTAGCAGGGACAATAAGGCCATGGGTTTGTAAGTCATCATGTAAGCACTATGCTTGTAGCACATGGAGAATTCAGGAAGCAGATAACTTATACTAATATGACAACTTGAACTCAGATAATATAAAAATGTCCAGAGGTAATTTTAATTTACCCTAAGTATGTCTTTCAAGTATGAATTTTTGTTAATCTTGAGGAAAGATCTTCCTTCAGTGGTAAGAACATAAGTGAAATGACAAGGCCACACAAGTAGAAGGAATATCAGGAGTGCCTGCTCCAAAAAATCCTTTATTTGAACCTATTTACTTTGAAAGAAGCCCAAGTCAAGTTACAACTATGATTTTAGAGCAGAGGAACTTGGAATACCATGTCCTAATAGTTTCTATTTTTACCTCCACATCATAGACTTTGAAAAAGACGAATAGTTCTGGCCAACCTGATTATTATAGAAAATAAAATGAGATGGTACTAGTTCTATGAATTCAGTGGGGTTTTTGTTGTTTGTTTGTTTGCTTGTTTCTTTAATATTGATAGTACTTTACAAATCACTCCATTTATGACAATATTTTTAACCATCAGTAGAGTTTAACTCACTTATTCGAGACAGTCATTTATGTGTTTGTCCTGCTACAAGGACATTTAAATCATTAGGTATTTTATCAAAATCTTAATATCAGGACTCAATGTAATATGGCCTAACGTAATGTAAAACTGATGTAATCTATTGTCTAGAAGGCATGATGAACAGAGAGATTAAAACAAATTATAATTGAAGCTCCAATATCTCTTATTGATTTAATTCTTGAAAAAGAATGAGTCATTCAACAAGTTAGAAATATCAGAAGTTCTCTCACAAAATACTCCTTGGGCGTAGAATTATTCTTCAGAGGCATATAAAAAACTTGAGCACGGCTTCTTTCTAAAGATCGGTTATCATGCACTGAGTATTACGTTACAGTGTTTTCACTAGATAACTAAAATGCATGTGAATTTGTATGTCAGAGTGTCAAAGTGTTAGTCACTGAGTCGTGTCTGACTCTTTGAGACTCCATGGACTGTAGCCCACCAGGCTCCTCTGTCTGAGGGATTTCCCAGACAAGAGTATTGGAGTGGGGTGCCGTTCCCCACAATCCCAGTGCCAGGAAGGCCACAGAGCCAAGTCTTTATAATTCATTTTTTCTAGGTGATTAAAAGACCCTAGGCCACACTCTAATTAATCATCAGGACTAAGTTTACACTTTTAACAGAATTTGGTTTTTGTATGAAGAATGAACACATTTCTTGGAAGCCATCCAAAAAATAATGTTACATCATATAGATATACATTGAGAAGGGTTGGATGGCTCAAATCTGGTCAGTTCCTATGGAAACAGTCAACTGTGCCCCATTGGTAAATCAGGCACCCAGAGATCCACCTGCTACCCTTCCACTCTGACTCAAGATGCCTAAACCAATCAGAATTTTGCTTTTCTACTTGGTCAGGCTTCCCCACAATCTGCGACCCCAAAACTTGCAATTCTCTTTTGGGTTAAAAAAAATTATAAGAAGAATAATGAAACTTACTATTACAGGTTTTGGAAGGTTATATTTCAAAATAAGTCATGACATATGTCACATAAATATGGAGGAAAAATTAGTAATAGGTATGATGAATTAGAGATTCAAGAACAAAATTGTGTCTCCACTGCTATGGTAATATTTTGTAGTGCAAAACCAGAAGATTATCAACTGTACTAAAATCATGACTACCCTTAATCTATTATGGGTTTATTTTAGCAATTCAGCTTAAGAATACTGACATTTTTTCACTACAAATTCTATTAAAATATCTGACTTGACTTTAGTGGATCAATAGATCTAACATTAGACTTCTGTGCTGGGAATAAAAAGTGATTAGTCAATTCTAATGTTGAATAAAAGTGATTACATCCATCAATTTAATTAAGTCCACTAACAGTATTTTCAGTACCTTGTGAGGGCTAAAATCTCTGAAGTTATGAACCTTCCAACCACTGGCTAAAGAAAAACTGGTTCATCCCAGAAAGAGCATATAGAAATAAGAGTAAAACCTAAATGGTCCTGGTTTTCAACTATGACATATATGGAAACCATTTTAATCTGCATTAAATTAAAATAAAACAATTTTGTCTGGAAATCTTTTCTACAATATTACATGAGAGAGAGTATATACATTTTAGGTGAAATTAAACTTACTCATGAAAAAAGTAGTAAGCCAGCTAACACTTGTCTCCAAATGGTAGCCATAAACGTGCACATGCTTGGAAGACTTGGTCCCTTGTCATCATCTGGTTGAGTGTTCCTAGTTTACTAGTGGTATGTTGTTGCCAAGCCAGATGGGCACCAAATCCTTTTCAATTGTATTTTGAAAGACAGACAATGAAAGTTTTTGTGGTTTTGCTTTTTAATGTTTCAAAGCAGTATTTCTCAGTGAGTGTGTCTTAAAGTCTTTGAAAGGATAATTTTTGTATCATCACATGTGCATTGTGTGATGTTTCACACCCCTGTTATCTACCCATTAATTGGTAGCTGGTTTTCAGTTTTTAAGGAAAAAAAAAAAAATGCCTTCAAACAGTTCCAAATGCCCCCAGGAGGATTGAGACTTTCTTTACCAAGGCTTGTGCCCATCTGTTTCCAATGAGTGAAAAATTTGTGGAGTGAAATGAGCCATGTGACCCTGAGAACCCAGACTCAGAGAACTCAGTCTCACAGTTAACATGTTTTGGCCATTTTTCTATCTGAATATTTTTTGTTCATCTTGGAAAATTTGGGCTTGAAAAAAATATAATTGAGAGAATTGAACAGAAGTCATAGGCCATTCAATTCCCAAAGAAAGAGGAAGAAATGTTATGAGGAGCAGCTCTTTGCCACACTTTATAACTTGTCATACAACACGTAGTACTTCACTGGAGACCATAGGTAAGCAGCCTCGCCATACCTGGAACTAGAACAGACAATTGTATTTGGGAATCACCACCACCACCATCAGGGGCTTCCCAGGTAGATCTGTGTTAAAGAATCGCCTGCCAACATGGGAGATGCAGGAGACATGTGTTCAATCCCTGGCATGGGAAGATCCCCTGGAGAAAGAAATGGCAACACACTCCAGTATTCTTGCCTGTTCAATTCCATGGACAGAGGAACCTGGTGGACTGTAGTCCATGGGGCCACAGAGTATCAGACACGACTGAGCACACCCCACCACTGTTGACTGCTTCACAGCTAAAGAAAAAGGCAGATCACCTCCTATGACCCTGAGTAAGTGTTGAATTTTTTTTTCTTTAAAATATTAGATGCTAAGTATCTTAGTCTTTGTGGGGATAAACCTTTCCTTTGACAATTATTCAACTCTGTCATTGTAAAGCAAAGCAGCTATGGGTGGTATATAAGTGATCATATGGTTGGTTTCCAGTAAAAATTTATTTATGGACATTTATACTTGAATTTTAGATATTTTTAACATGTCACAGAATATTATTCTTAAATTTTTAAATGATTTTAAAAGGAGAGATAACATTCTTTAATCTCTGACATAATTTTACAAAAATAGACAATCAGCCAGGTATGTTCCTTGAGTCGTTTTGGTGATATCTTACCTTCAATAAAAAATGAGATTTTACACTTTGTGGGCAAAACAATCTGTGTTTTGATGCTGCTGCTGCTGCTAAATCACTTCAGTCGTGTCCGACTCTGTGTGACCCCATAGACGGCAGCCCACCAGGCTCGCCCATCCCTGGGATAAAATATTTGTAACAATTACTGAAAAAATACATCATTCTCCAATTAAAATTAGACCATAAATGAAAAGGGTGTTCCCTCATCTTAACCATTTGGATATTAAGAATTATTCATTGTCATTTCTCTGATTAGACAAGCAAGGGAAAAAATATCTTAATGTCTAGTTTGATGGATAAATAAGAATGTTACTCTGTGTGAGTTGATCAATGAAAAATTGTTGTGGTTCTCTATATATATCACATATTTCCATTAAACAGAAAAGCAGACTGCTGCTGCTGCTGTCACTTCAGTCGTGTCCGACTCTGTGCGACCCCATAGACAGCAGCCTACCAGGCTCCTCCATCCATGGGATTTTCCAGGCAAGAGTACTGGAGTGGGGTGCCATTGCCTTCTCCTAAATTAATATGCTTACAAAAATATCTACCTGTTAGAATACCCAGGAAAGAAAAGAGATGTCTCACCAGTGTTTTGTCCAAAAATTCAGGTACACATGGTGTCAAGGGTTAATTTTAAGTTAAGTGCTATGTTGCATTTGCTAACTAAGACCATGATTGATGGAAACAGCCTCTCTTGCAAGTGTTTAGTCTTTTCAATTTAATTTTTAAAATATTTTTTACTTCTTCTTAGAGAATAACATTAGCTTATAATGACATTGTATTATTTTAAAAGTCTACTTCAAAACTATAAGAATTATGACAAGAAAACTAACTCTCAAGAGGTTAAGAAAATAGACAAGAGAAAGAGTGATAAAGAAAGAGACAGAGACATGATAAATATCCAGACACACATAAACATGTACACAAACATAGGTACAAAGACACAAAAGAGGGGGAGACAGAAAAACACCCAAATGTGGCAAAATATACAACAAAAAAGTGGTGAATGGAGTCACATGAGAGCTGTCTCTATTAATCATGCTGCTTCTCCATAAATTTCAACTGTTTTTAGCATAAAAAAATTGTAAAAATAACTGTGTGGTCATTTTGGCTAGTTTTCCTCTAGTTCTTTTCTATAGTCAGTCATTAGATACTGTCAATTTGGGACTAACATGTCCATCATTATTCCACAAATTATTCCAATTACTAGGAATTTCTGATGTTTTACCTCATTTTAATCTCTTCTTTTTACTTCTACATGTCAGAGGAATTCTCTTTAAACACTGCATCCAGGTTGAGATGCCAATTTGAATCTCTAGGTCTTCACATGCACTAGCCCCCACTGCCAACCACATTTAACTTCCTGCTAATAAATGCATTATATCATTTCCCTTCATTTCTCTCAAATTTTCCTTTCTCCTACAATACGTTCTTCCTAACATCCTTTTGACCTAAATGTTCCTTACCTATACAATCAAGCTTAGCTTGAATTCTAACACTTCAGTGAAGCCTGTCATTAAATTCAAAGATAATTTTTAAGAGGAAAGATTATGACTCTCATTCAAAGGTACAGTGACTACAGAACAAAAGACTTCATATATTTATTATGTCATGTTTGAACCAGTGAGATACACAACTATTTAAAGTAGAATTTAAAGAGCAAATATATAAACACGACGGATATGCTAAAATGAATTTGTTAATACAAATTCACAAAGTGAAATTGAAAGTGTTAGTTGCTCAGTCATGTCCGATTCTCTGCAACCCCATGGACTGTAGCCTGCCAGGCTCCTCTATTCATGGAATTCTAAAGGCAAGAATACTGGAGTGGGTAGCCATTTCCTTCTTCAGGAGATCTTCTTGACTCAGGAATTGAACCTGAATGGTGATTGCAGCCATGAAATTAAAAGACGCTTACTCCTTGGAAGGAAAGTTATGACCAACCTAGATAGCATATTGAAAAGCAGAGACATTACTTTGCCAACAAAGGTCCGTCTAGTCAAAGCTATGGTTTTTCCAGTGGTCATGTATGGATGCAAGAGTTGGACTGTGAAGAAAGCTGAGGGCCGAAGAATTGATGCTTTTGAACTGTGGTGTTGGAGAAGACTCTTGAGAGTCCCTTGGACTACAAGAAGATCCAACTAGTCCATTCTAAAGGAGATCAGTCCTGGGTGTTCTTTGGAAGGACTGATGCTAAAGCTAAAACTCCAATACTTTGGCCACTTCATGCGATGAGTTGACTCATTGGAAAAGACTCTGATGCTGGGAGGGATTGGGGGCAGGAGGAAAAGGGGACGACAGAGGATGAGATGGCTGGATGGCATCACCCACTCAATGGACATGAGTTTGGGTAAACTCCGGGAGTTGGTGTTGGACAGGGAGACCTGGCATCCTGCAATTCATGGAGTCTCAAAGAGTCGGACACGACTGAGTGACTGAACTGAACTCCTGTATTACAGGTAGATTCCTTACCATCTGAGCCACAGGGAACAATACAAAGTCAATATTCTTCATCAGAAGGTATTTTGCATTGTTGGCAATTATCTATGACTTGTAGTGTTGTAAAGGATCTCAAAGACAGTTAATATAATATACCCTATGGAGTCAGATAATGCAGATGATTAAGCTAAACAGAATACCCAGAAATCTACTTCTATATGTGCTATTTGGGAGATTGCTAGAAACATACAATCTCAAGCCTTATCCTAGAACTTCTGAATCAAAACCTGTATCTAAACAAGATTCACAGGTGATTTACATGCACATTAAAGTCTCCAAAGGACTGGTCCATAATAACATAAATGAATACAAGTATAAATGGTGGCTCAGCTGGCAAAGAACCTGCCTGCCAATGCAGGAGATGCAACAGACTCAGGTTCAATCCCTAGGTCTGGAAGATCTCCTAGAGAAGGCAATGGCAACCCACTGCAGCATTCTTGCCTGGGAAATTTCATGGACAGAGGAGCCTGTCTGTCTATAGTACATGAGGTCGCAAAGAGTGAGACCCAACTTAGCATCCACTCAGGCATGAATAAACTGTCTTATATCATTCACTATTTTGGTACTGTCTTAATAAGTTTCTTTATTTCCAAACTCTTAGGAAACCCTTTAAATAAACCAAGGAATTGAGTCAAATAAAAAAAAAAAATTCTCAATGTGCAAAACCTGTTACCACTTTTTTTCATTATAAGAAATTCTTAAATGTCTTTAAAAGTTATGTAAGCTGATGCTCACAGAGATAGGAAAATCAGAGCTGAGCTCATATTGTACTGGAAAAAACATCAGAACTATTGAAATTTTTTATACATTTTAAGTTTTAACGAATATGCTTCAGTACAATTTTATAGAACAATAAAAGATTAGTATCAGATACTAAGGTAAGATTGACCAAACAGGTAATTTGCTACTTAAAGCTCTCAGAATAGAAGTATCTGTTTACTTATGTGATATTCTCAACAGTACTGTACTCCTGAAGATATTAAGCAGAGTTTTGATATCCCGGTCTTAGTAATTGTGAATTGAGTCAATTTAACACATGAGCAAATATAGTCTAACAAGAAATCAACAAAGCAAAATAGAATTCTTAGACTCAACTATTTTTTTCAGTTTCTTATTAGGCTTAGGCATAATATTATTAAGTTCATTATATGAAAAACTGTGTTGTAGGGATAAAAATGCAACATTTTCCATACAGTAACATATTATGTGGTTTTTTTCTTGAAAAATTAAATAAATCTTACTATGAAAAATCATTAAGATTAAATATATTTTAGAGTATCAAAGTTTCTCCTAAACTTTCCTTTTTATGTCATTTGTCAATAAAGTTAAAGCTATTTTGTTTCATATCTTTTTAAAAAAATTCTCATAATTTCTTTCTATTAGAACTTTATTTTTAAGTAGCAGTTCACAAGTTTTGTTTAGCTAGATCTATGGGAACAGCATTTTTAAAAGTTTAAATTTTAAAATATAAGGTTCTATTCTACTCCTTCCTTGTTGCTAAAGGGAAAGGTATCCAGTAATTAAATGGATTAAACGAAAGAACAAAGTTCTTAATTGTTAAGTATTCAATAGCCACCATTCCATTTCTAGAGAGGCTGTTTTTCCAACATTTATTTAATATGGAGGGACATATAGTGCTTAATTTACATATATAAAATTTGTATGTAATTTTAAAATAAGTGAAAAACATCTTTCAGTATATAAATAATGATGGAAACTTAGATCAAAATCCCTGATTCCATGATATAGGCAGATTTCTGTAAAGTCTTTGAATTCCAACTAACATAAAATATGTAAATAAGAGGCTTCCAGTTTTCAAACTTTTAGTATTGGGTTGGCCAAAGAGTTCACTTGGATTTTTTTTTTTTTTTGTAAGATGTTAGGTTAAGGAAACAGAGAAGGCAATGACAACCCACTCCAATACTCTTGCCTGGAGAATCCCAGGGACGAGGAACCTGGTAGGCTGCAGTCCATGGGGTTTGTAAGAGTCAGATACAACTGAGTGACTTCACTTTCACTTTTCACTTTCATGCATTGGAGAAGGAAATGGCAACCCACTCCAGTGTTCTTGCCTGGAGAATCCCAGGGACAGGGGAGCCTGGTGGACTGCCGTCTATGGGGTTGCACAGAGTCGGACATGACTGAAGCGACTTAGCAGCAGCAGCAGCAGGTTAGGGAAAAAATTCGAATGAACTTTTTGGGTAACTCAATACTTATTTCTCACCTGCATTGTTTTAGATCCTACCCTTAGGGAAGCTGTTTTCCCATTGTTGTCTTAGTTAAATTTCAGGCTTCTGCTTGTTTTGGTTGGCTATTGAGCAAGAAACCATCTCTCTTGTCCATTCTTGTCTTGATGTTTCATTTTGTGTTTGACAGTTTGATTAGCCTAGCTTTCTGTTTTATAATATTCTGACTCACCAGAAGAGAATGAATATCAAATCTTATGTCTCAAAATGTTATTGTAAAAGTGTACATTTCAAAACAATTAGTTTAACTCTGAAGTGAAGTGAAGTCGCTCAGTCATGTCTGAGTCTTTGCGACCCCATGGACAGTCCATGGGATTTTCTAGGCAAGAATACTGGAGTGGGTTGCTATTTCCTTATTTAAACTTTTAACCTACAATTGTGCAAATCAGTTTTTCCTTAGGCTATACTAAAAGGAATATCTGATGATAGCGATGCTGCTGCTCCTGATTTTTACCCATGGTATTTAAGACACAGCTAAAATACATAGGACCACTTGTGAAAGTACTCAATAAAATGTTGGGATTTTACTTATAACAACTTTTTTTTTTTTTTTTACTTATAAATGTTACAGAGGAAAATAAATTCCAAGTTGAAATCACAATCTATCTTCCCCATTTATCTCTGCCAATCTTGTCTCTCCAATCAGTTTTCCTGGTTCAATAATTTGTGCTTCTCTCTCTATTCACTAAAAAAGATATATCCAAATCAAGACAGTGTATTAAACATTGGGAGATTCAATGCATTCACCATAGGGAGAAAAAGCAAATTTAAAATGTATGTAATTTATAGTGTGTTTTCACTTAATTCATTTGACATAGCAGTTCTCTCTTTGTCTCTCTCCCTCACTCCAAGCCCCTCCCTTCTTTTTTCCCTCTCCATAATGAGAGAACGTTAAGTATCCCTTGGTCAGTACCCACTGTAATTTATAACATCAAGTTTCTTAAGTCTGTAATTCTTCAACTGCATTATTCTGTACCCTTCTTCCCTAATGGAAAGGAGAGAGATATACTAAAAAGGATATAAACACATGAAATTTATATGATAAGTTTATCTTTTAGATTTAACTTTAGATTCAATGGTTTTCTTGATAATGGAAAGAGAAGAATCACATTTATTATGAAGGATATAAACACTTGAAAGGTGAATGATAAGAAGTAAGATGATCCTGGAGTACGGTGCTCTGTAACAACATCATTAACCTTGAGAAGATGCAGAGCTGGGGAGACAATTGCACAGAAAAAATAGATACTCTGAAATGCTAAATAGAAAGTATAAATTATTAAAACAAAACAAGTCTCTTTATTGTATCATAAAAGAAAGAGCTCTACTCCTGAGTACTATTAGGACTTAAGCACAGAAATAGACTTGACTTCTACACTTGAATCTCATCTTTTTCTCTGCTTTCTGAACTTATAATTAGACACATGTGTTGTTTTCAGGTCATCAGAACTAAACATTTCTTTTCCTGGTAAAAATGATATTTGTTACAGAAACGGTAATTTGGAAAGAAATTCCCAATCTGCACTCAGAGAAATTAAGTTCCCATAAGAGTGTACACACAAGTTTTGGCCCTTATACTTTGTAATCTGTTTTATTTTTCTTCTTGTCTCTTGAGGATCCATCTATTAACCTCCAGAACTGTAGATGGACTAAACAATATCAGCTAAACACTATCACTGTTTATGTGCTTGAGCCATGATAATATTTGATTCAAGCACTGCAAATGGATAAAGTGAATGAATTCAATGGTGACACAAATAAATTGCAAGCTAAAAGATTTGAAAAGTTGCTTTTCAAAAAGTTGCACCCCAAACTTTTACTTGATTTTGTTAACATTAAAGTCTATAGCAAAAGAACATGATAAATCTAAATACGCTTGTTGATAGATTTTTTCCTGGATATCCTTTCTTACTATGGTTCAGAAAATATCTTGTTTATGTTGCTTTGAAAGACTTGGGCTTAAGTTTGCAAATGTATGAGACAGAGAACAGTTTTAAATGGTGAATCTTTATACTTTGTACATGCTTGCATTTTTGTTATCAGTTACCCTCTAGGCTTATAAAACTTATTTTGTTAAGTAATTAAGATATTTTCCTGTTTGTAAGTGTTATTACACTGAATAGAGGATGTGCATAATACAAAGCTGGTTCATGGAATAGGTCCATTTAAAATAGTTTAGAGTTGTTGAATATATTGATTTTAGAGACATTCTCTTCAAAAATAAAAACTAGAGTTGATGAAATTAGAAGTTCTTTCTCCATCCTTCCATACATTAGCTATTTAAATATATTTACTGAGTATGATCAGTGACTACTCTCTTGGATTCAATAACACTAGGGTATGAAGTATAATGAGAAATAGAGGATCCAAAATTAAATATAATAATACAGTAAATTAGGATTAAATATAATAATTTTTTTGGAGAAATACCTCATATGCATTTGCTGCTGCTGCTGCTGCTAAGTCACTTCAGTCATGTCTGACTCTGTACGACCCCATAGACTACAGCCCATCAGGTTCCCCCGTCCCTGGGATTCTCCAGGCAAGAATACTGGAGTGGGTTGCCATTTCCTTCTCCAATGCATGAAAGTGAAAAGTGAAAGTGAAGTTGCTCAGTCGTACCCAACTCTTACCGACCCCATGGACTGCAGCCTACCAGGCTCCTCCATCCATGGGATTTTCCAGGCAAGAGTACTGGAGTGGGGTGCCATTGCCTTCTCTTCATATGCGTTTAGCACCTGCAAAAAGGTAAACTTTAGAGATGTAAACAAATTGTCTTGAAATTTTCTCTCACAACAGTTGAAACATTATATGTAAAAGGCCAAATTTAGTTAACTTCACTAAATCATTTAGTTCTTAAAACAATCATTTAAAGTGGTTTGTAATGATGTAATTTTATAAAAGAGGGAAGGTGGATGAAAGAAGATAAGAAGAAGCATTCAACATTCAAACCCAGATCTTCCTGACTTAAAATTCCACTTATATTTTCACACATGGAATTTATCTGATACATCTAGTTATTTGTTAGATCTATCTGTTTATCTATCTATCTATCATCTATTTATTTATCTATCATGATATCCCAAGTCATGGAGAAATGACTTTTCATCAAAAAGTGGAAGGAACACAATCATGATGAAAGAGCATTTGAATGACATCTTGAAGGATGTATGGTATCACAAAGAGATAAGGAAAGCAAGCATTCTAGAAGAAAGCAAGCATAACCTAAGTAAGGGATAAGTTAGTAGAAGGCAAAAGAAACATCAAATACTTGCTCCTCATAATAATAAAAATTTCTGCTTATGCAAGAGGTTCATTGACTCTTAGGAGGCAATATGTCTTTAATATTTCCTATTTGAGAGTTCAGGGGTCTTTTGCAAGTTCCTGGACCCCCCACCACAATGGGCCTTCCCTTATTTTTGTAAATAAAATTTTATTAAAACAGAGCCACACCCATGGGTTTATTTATATCATTGGCTATTTTTTCTGCTACCAAAATAGAATTGGATAGTTATAACAGAGAGTCTTTGCCCCCCAAATTATAAAGTATTTAGAAACTGGCCTTTTACACAAAAAGCTTGTGACCCCTCGTATTGATGATTTCAGTTCTAATCAACAGCTTGGTTTGCCCCAGCACTAAGAACTAACATTTACTGAGTGTAGACCCTTTTTTAGTCACTATATGTTAAGTAATTCAATCTTTGGTTCATTCAACAAAGAGTTCTTGAATTCAAAGCATTATTCTAGGACTGCATAATGGAAAACACGCACATGTATATACACAATTAAAACACTTTGCATAGTAGAGCTTCATTCAAAAGGAAATAGAAGGAAAATAATGAATAAATACATAATCATAAAATATTAGTAACCTATCTACAATGTTGAGTTAGAAATAATCTTTACAGAGGAAACATAACTAAGGTTATCAAAGAGGATGTGAAATATGAAAAGTGATTGAAGGTTTACTATGACAGTATTTGAAGAAGGAAATGGCAACCCACTCCAGTATTCTTGCCTAGAAAATTCCATGGAAAGAGGAACCTGACAGGCTACAGCCCATGGGGTCACAAAACGTCTGACATGACTGAGCGACTAACACTCATGACAGTACTGCAGATGGCTGCTCATATCCTGTTGACATGAAAAGTTATCTCCCAACAGCATTTTCCTCCAGCTACCACAGGAGTTAATGATAAGTGGTGGCAATTTATATCCTTGCCATAAGACTGCCCTTGGCTAACAGGAGCACTCCAACCTCATAGGCCTAGGGTCATGAACTCCTCTTCCTCAGTTCAGTTCAGTTCAGTCCCTCGGCGTGTCCAACTCTTTGCAACCTCATGAACCACAGCAAGCCAGGCCTCCCTGTCCATCACCAACTCCTGGAGTCCACCCAAACTCATGTCCATTGAGTTGGTGATGCCATCCAACCATCTAATCTCTGCCGTTCCCTTCTCTTCCTTCCATCACTCTTTTCAAGCATCAGGGTTTTGTCAAATGAATCAACTCTTCCCATGAAGTGGCCAAAGTATTGGAGTTTCAGCTTCAACGTCAGTCCTTCCAATGAACACCCAGGACTGATCTCCTTTAGGATGGACTGGTTGGATCTCCTTGCAGTACAAGGGACTCTCAAGAGTCTTCTCCAACACCGTAGTTCAAAAAGCATCAATTCTTCAGCGCTCAGCTTTCTCTATAGTTCAACTCTCACATCCATACATGACCACCGGAAAAACCATAGCCTTGACTAGACGGATCTTTGTTGACAAAGTAATGTCTTTGCTTTTTAATATGCTGTCTAGGTTGGTCATAACTTTCATTCAAAGGAGTAAGTGTCGTTTAATTTCATGGCTGCAATCACCATCTGTAGTGATTTTGGAGGCCAGAAAAATAAAGTCATCCACAGTTTCCACTGTTTCCCCATCTATTTGCCATGAAGTGATGGGACCGGATGCCATGATCTTAGTTTTCTGAATGTTGAGTTTTAAGGCAACTTTTTCACTCTCCACTTTCACTTTGATCAAGAGGCTCTTTAGTTCTTCTTCATATTTTGCCATAAGGGTGGTGTCATCTGCATATCTGAGGTTATAAATATTTTTCCAAGCAATCTTAACTCCAGCTTGTGCTTCCTCCAGCCCAGCATTTCTCATGATGTATTCTGTATATAAGTTAAATAAGCAGGGTGACAATATACAGCCTTGATGTACTCCTTTTCCTATTTGAAACCAGTCTGTTGTTCTATGTCCAGTTCTAACTGTTGCTTCCTGACCTGCAAACAGGTTTCTCAAGCGGCAGGTCAGGTAGTCTGGTATTTCCATCTCTTTCAGAATTTTCCACAGTTTATTGTTATCCACACTCTCAAAGGCTTTGGCATAGACAATAAAGCAGAAATAGATGTTTTTCTGGAACTCTCTTGCTTTTTCCATGATCCAGCGGATTTTGGCAATTTGATCTCTGGTTCCTACGCCTTTTCTAGAACTAGCTTGAACATCTGGAAGTTCATGGTTCGTGTATTGCTGAAGCCTGGCTTGGAGAATTTTGAGCATTACTTTACTAGTGTGTGAGATGAGTGCAATTGTGCAGTAGTTTGAGCATTCTTTGGCATTGCCTTTCTTTGGGATTGGAATGAAAACTGACTTTTCCAGTCCTTTGGCCACTGCTGAGTTTTCCAAATTTGCTGACATATTGAGTGAAGCACTTTCATAGCATCCTTTTCCTCAATCACTGATAAATGATGAGATAATGGACTTTGCCTTAGGACAACCTCTGAAGTATCAATAACATTCCAGGGCCCCTGTGGGGTCCAACTGTGGCTAGACTTTTCCAACACTACATTTTTGCCTGATTTTCTTCTCTACACTGTTGCGTTTCCTTACCACTTTCTCCTGAATGCATTCTGCTGATATATATCTGGCACAAGAATTAATGTTTCAGCCTCTGGTTCTATGAAGTTTTATGTAAGAAAGGTGAAAGGAAAAAGCATAACTAAGCAAATGAACAGTTAGAGGGGTTTTCCATGATACAGTAGGAACTAGTATAACATGGAAAATGGTGCTGGCAATAGAGGAAGGAAGGTTTCAAAAGAATTGAAAGCATTCTAGATTTATTTTTAAATTTGAGCCAAAAGGATTTACTAATTATGTCATGCGGGGAAAAAAAAAAAAAAACAACAAGCAACAAACAAGAATTAAGATATGAATCCTTAGTTTTAGCTTCAACAAATGACAAAATGGGGCTTCTCTGGTGGCTCAGATGGTAAAGAATCTGCCTGCAGAGCAGGAGACTAGGGTTCAATCCCTGGGTTGGGAAGATCCCCTGAGAGGAATGTGACAACCCACTCCAGTGTTCTTGCCTCGAGAATCCCCTGGACAGAGGAGACTGGCAGCTACAGTCTATGGAATCACAAAAAGTCAGACAAACCGAGCAACTGAAACTGACAGAATAGGAGCTATTAACTGATACTGGAAACAATGAAAAAGAAACTGCTTTTGAGGAGAGAGTAGCCTTAAAACGTGCCTGGAAAATCCCATGGATGGAGGACCCTTGAAGGCTGCAGTCCATGGTGTCCCTGGGGGTCCGACATGACTGAGTGACTTCGCTTTCACTTTTCACTTTCATGCATTGGAGAAGGAAATGGCAACACACTCCAGTGTTCTTGCCTGGAGAATTCCAGGGATGGCGGAGCCTGGTGGGCCGCCATCTATGGGGTTGCACAGAGTCGGACACGACTGAAGCGACTTAGCAGCAGCAGCCTTAAAATATTATGGCTGTGTAACAAATTACCCTAAAATTAGTAGTTTCAAACAAAACAAACAAAAAATGCTCACAAAACTGCAATTCCAGCAGGATACAGTAGCAATTGCTTTTATCTGTTAGACTTGGTGTCAACCGAGTAGGGGCTGGAATGATTTGAAGACTCACTCATACCTAGTAATTATTGCTAACTATTGGATAAGACTTTAGCTGGAATTGCCAGATTATTTACCATTAGTCGGAGACTCCATATGGCTTCTGTTTCCTTTCAATGTGCTGGTGAGGTCTCAAAGTTTGTTGTGCCAAGAAAAGACATGCAGGGGCATGTTACCTTTTATAATCTAGTCTTGATTTAGATTATAATCCAGCTTTGTCACTTTTGCCACATTTTACCACTTTGGCTGTCACAAAGCTCTACAGAGATTCGAGAGAAAAAATAAATACACCTAGTCTCCAACTCTTGATGATGGGAAGTAGGTATTACTTTAAGAGTGTGTGAAATGATCCTATATATCGGTATGAAATGGGTTATGTACACATGTATTCTCAAATCTCAAGGCACATTTGAGAAATACAATATACTGTGTTCAAGAAATCAGAAGGTTTGGACATGATAAGTTTGAGATGACCATGATACATCTAATCTGAGATTTCAAGAGAACAGAGCATATATGACTGATTTTAGAGAAAATATAAGCCACATCCAAAAATTTAGAAAACATCACAATTATGTTTGCATTCCTTGGTTAAACATACTTAGAATGTGTTTTCACAAATGTCCTCTGAAATTTGATTATTAAAATTTTCTTCTCTAGTTCTAGATTTGCATTCCAAAGAAGGGCAGTGAAACCAAGTGAGAGGTGTGTCATGAGGAAAATTCTGTATTGTTATTACAAGGGCAGACAGCTTTCCATTTGAAATGGAAAGCACTTCAAAATACATCAAGATTCTAAGACCTCAGTCTTGAGTGCTGCCGCATTTCATGGTCAAGAACTAGCTATTTTCTATCAATGACAAAGATTTCAAGACCTCATAAGGCATAAAAAAAATTCACTACATTTTAATTCAATGTTTCTCACATCAGAATTGGTTTCTGGAACTATTAGTCTTACAATTAAATGAGGGAGTTTCATCAAAGTCACTGAAAAGCCTAGAGTTTTAAATATTTACTTTGAGTTGAGATTTAAGCAATTAGTCTATATTTTGTCTGCCTTTATTTAAATAATGCCTTCAGAACAAGCCGTTCTTCCCTGTGGCCTGAGTTTTTATGACAGAGCTATGTAGCTGTATACAGCCATGCCCACAAGCAGTACCTTTTTCCGAGGACCACAAGCAATACTCAATTCATTCCTTTATCAATAGGTAACAAGGTTTCTAGGTTCTAGTTCCAGTAATGAGCAATGAATTGTATTGCCTTCTGGTTCTTCTTCTCTAGATATCACAAATACACAACATTTCTTATTAAATTTCTTTAAGATCTGCTATCTATAAACAAGTTTTGAAACCAATTATTGTAGAAGTTTTGTTCTTTACAAGTCCTAGATTTCCCTTAACTAACTTAAAGAAAAGGGGAATATATGGGAAATACAGGATCTATAGTGAAGAAGAGAAAATTGGTTCAGAAAACATATAAACCACAGTTTCACAATTCCTTTTTGGAGACAAATTCTCAAGAGTTTCATTCCATTGTTGCCATTTGCTGAATATGTGTGTGTGTGTGTGTGTGTGTGTGTGTGTGTGTGTGTATACACACACATACTTCTACTCTTGTCTGTTTATCATTAGGTTTATTGTTCAAGTACCATGGAGGAAAGAGTACTTTGATTATCAGACCCACCAGATGGTATGCAAAGAGAGTTAGGTAACACCGCATATGGAAATGAAACACCACCAGGAAAAGAAGACAACAAAAGAAACAGACAATATTAAAACCACTAAAATCCAATAGTTCCTCTGTCTCCTGACAAAAGCTCTTGATTTCCAGAATAAGACTCATTTTAGACAGCTAAACTTAAAATGGATTCAAATTTTTATCCTCCTTTTGGGCACATCTTGATTAGTTTGACATCATACATGTAAACTTTGATGTACAAACACCACATTTTTTTGTTTATATTCTTAAATTTCATAACATTGAATCTTACAACTTAAAATCTGGAACCAGCCCAATGTTCTTGTTATTTTTACAAGAGTTCAGTTGAGTAGAACCAGGGAAGGTATTTGCATAACTAATAATCTATATTTGGATCAAATAACTAGCCTTCAAACAAAGGTAAACAACCACTAGCCTGAAGCATAATTTGCTTTTCTGATTAATTCATAAATATCTTCATGGCCCCCCTTCTTTCATACAAAATACGTGAGTGTAGTGTAGGGGAGATTCAATAGGTATACTCTACTATACATATATAGATGTAAATATATCTGTAAATATATAGAGAGATATACAGATATAGCCTAAACAGTTTTTATCTTGGATTTTAGTTTAGGATTGTGACAACTGTTTAAAAGTTAAATGTTACCTAAATTCAGAAAATGTTTTTAGACTAGTTTAAACTAAATAAACTGAAATTAGCTGTTTTCCTGAGTTTATTTTATTAAAAAGCATAGTTATTTCTGTACTAGAAAGCTTAAAATACTGATACAGAAAACAAAATTCAGAACTTCATGATTCCCAGTTGAAATATGATCAGAAACATCCCCTCTATTCTGTACAAATTCCAGATGCTCATCAGAGAAAATACACATACCTCTTAGAGATATTTCCCTTATAAAGAGTTTGACACTGACTTTCAACTCAGATATAGACATAATGTTCCTTTTCTCTAACACATTCCAGAATTTAGATATAAAATAGCCTAACAGCTCACAACTGTTATTTTCTGAAGCCACACAAGTTGGCATGAGTCCAGAGTCAAGAGAAAATGCTTGCCTCTTCTACCACCATCCTACCAGGGCTTCTTGAATCCCAGATTGCTCCAGAGGTTGGTTAACAAGCACAACTTGTTTCTGAATCTCAGTGAAGAATGTGTTACTTTGCTCTATCCTTCCTGAAGGGTGCATTCCTTGCAAATCCTCCCTGAGTTGCTTTCTTGGGCATTCATTCTTGAATGGGACCCTAGCTAAATAGTTCCAGATAGCTGTATTTCCTTCCATTTGCCAGGGACTTGTAATGTATTTGGGCCCTGTGGTGCCAATCCAAGGTTGTCAAGTACAGCATAGGCTTAATGCTTCTCCAGAAATCTTGGGATAAGCTTCATCTGTCATACTTCTCAAATCTATACTCTTGATCACTGAGCACAGGCATGACTTCACAGAAGTGCTTCAGCACTTCTCTCACCATCCTTCTCTCTCTAAACCTTTCCACCATACGCTTCAGAATTTCCATTCTGTACTAAACACAACCTGTTCAGGCACAATTCCCTATTTCAGCAACTGGGCTTACTGAAGCCAATCTCTTCCCAATATACCTATAGATTAGGAGATAGAACCTCAGTTCTGTTTACTGAATACTGATGCCCCCAGTAATTTCCCCAGCAACTATAATTTTATTTGGGCTCAAAAACATACATTTCTCCTTTTTTGCCACTTTTTTAAAAATTTTTTTCTAAGTATGAGAATTGATAGAATATTTTGTCATCTTAAACTATTCTTTAGAATTTTTTTTAACTTTTTCTTTTATTTTGGGGTATAGCCAATTAACAAACAATGGTGTGATACTTTCAGGTGAACAATGAAGGGACTCAGCCATAAATATACATGTGTTTGTTCTCCCCCAAACTCCCCTCCCATCCAGGTTGCCACATAATATTGAGCAGAATTCCATGTACTATATATAGTAGGTTCTTGTGGCTAATTCACTTTAAATACAGCAGTCTATACATGTCTGTCTTTCCTGGTAGCTCAGTGCTAAAGAACCTGCCTACAATGTAGGAGATCTGAATTTGGTCCCTACGTCAGAAAGATCCACTGGAGAAGAAAATGGGCATCCATTCGAGTATTCTTGCCTGAGAAATCCCATGGACAGAGGAGACTGGCAGGGTATAATCTATGGTGTTGTGGCCTGTAGATATGACTTAGAGACTAACAACAACAAAATGCCTGTCCATCCCAAACTCCCTAACTATCCTTCTCTCCATCCTTCTGCCTGGCAACCATAAGTTCATACTCTAAATCTGTGAGTCTGTTTCTAAGTTCATTTGTATAATTTCTTTTTAGATTCCACATACAAGGGATGTCATACAATATTTCTCCTTCTCTGTCTGACTTCCTTCACTCAGTATGACAATCTCTAGGTCCATTCATGTTGCTGCAAATGGTACTATTTCATTCTTTTTGATGGCTAATATTCCATTGTATATATATATTCCACATCTTCCTTATTCGTTTGTCTGTTGATGGACATTTAGGTTGCTTCCATGTCTTGACTATTCATTATCAAACATCATTCAGAAAAATAAGGTCAAGATGGATTAAAGACCTAAATGTGAGACCAGACACTGTAAAACTCCTAGAGGAAAACAGGCGGAACACTCTCTGACATAAATTGCAGCAATATCTTTTTTATCCATCTCCCAGAATAATGGAAACAAAAACAAACAAATGGGACCTATGTAACCTGAAAGCCTTTTGCACAGCAAAGGAAACAATTAAAAAAATGAAAAGACAACCCACAGATTGGGAGAAAATATTTGCAAATGATATGACCGACAGGAGATTAGTCTCCAAAATTTACAACTTCTCCAGGGGTTCTTCCCCACCCTGGGATTGAACCCGGCTCTCCTGCACTGCAGGCAGATCCTTCACCATCTGAGCACCAGCCAGAATGGCTATCATAAAAAAATCCACAGACAGTAGATGCAGGGTATTTGCCTTCACTGTTAGTGGGCTATAAACTGGTTCAAACACTAGTAGGAGTGTATGGAGGTTCCATGAAAAACTGAAAACTAGAGTTAGCATATGATGCTGCAATCCCACTCCTGGGCATATATTTGGAGAAAAACATGATCCAAAAGCATAAATGTGCCCCAATGTTCATTGAAGGACTGTTTACAATGGCCACTCTTCTCTTCATTTCTGGAAGTATTTTGTTTGATTTTCCTTTTAGTAAGGCAGAGAATCTTTGCTTGGATGATATCTTCTCCCCTTCCTACATTCTCCTGCAGATTTGAGTTTTTAAATATAACTCTTTAAATAAATGATTTCTTTATTTCCCCTCTGTTTTATACACAGCCAATGAACAAAGAATTGCCTTAGAATTTGAATGATGGCAATAATCTAAAAAGAAAGGGATATATTTTTTCATTCAATTTTTGTTGCCATGAAGATGCATGTAAATAGAAGAGATAAAGTATTTTTAAAAATAAAAGAAGAAAGAAAGGAAAAAGAAAAATTAATCTAGTCAGAGAAAATTTTCTTAATACAGCAAAATTTAACTAAAGTGGCTATTATGGGATCAAGGGCACAGAAAAGGGTATGGTGAGGTCCATGGTTATCTACCATATTTCCTCACCTCTAGCCTCTTGGTTCTTTGTTTTACCTACAGTATAGTAGTCTAATGTAATTAATGACTCCAAAATTAATCATATCAGATCAGATCAGATCAGTCGCTCAGTTGTGTCTGACTCTTTGCGGCCCCAAGAATCTCAGCACGCCAGGCCTCCCTGTCCATCACCAACTCCCGGAGTTCACTGAGACTCACGTCCATCGAGTCAGTGATGCCATCCAGCCATCTCATCCTCTGTCGTCCCCTTCTCCTCCTGCCCCCAATCCCTCCCAGCATCAGAGTCTTTTCCAATGAGTCAACTCTTTGCACGAGGTGGCCAAAGTACTGGAGTTTCAGCTTTAGCATCATTCCTTCTAAAGAAATCCCAGGGCTGATTTCCTTCAGAATGGACTGGTTGGATCTCCTTGCAGTCCAAGGGACTCTCAAGAGTCTTCTCCAACACCACAGTTCAAAAGCATCAATTCTTCAGCATTCAGCCTTCTTCACAGTCCAACTCTCACATCCATACATGACCACAGGAAAAATCATAGCCTTGACTAGACAACCTTTGTTGGCAAAGTAATGTCTCTGCTTTTGAATATGCTATCTAGGTTGGTCATAACTTTCCTTCCAAGGAGTAAGCCTCTTTTAATTTCATGGCTGCAGTCACCATCTGCAGTGAGTTTGGAGCCCAGAAAAATAAAGTCTGACACTGTTTCCACTGTTTCCCCACCTATTTCCCATGAAGTTCAAATCCTCTCTTCAGTTTCCTTGACTTAGTTTGTTTTCAACTGAACATTGCTGCACTTCATACTGCTGATCAATTCTTTATGTTGGCACATTGTTCTCTTCTGATTTCTTTTCACATTCCAGAATCTCTTTCCAGTGAGTCCCATGAATTTCCTTTCCTTTTCTGCAGTTTGGGTGGGAATTCCCAAGCTCTATTCCTTATTCCTGCTGTCTCTTTCCTTAACTTTTAACTGTAACACTTTTCACTCCATTTGCAGAGTGGTCAAAAGCATAACCTTTGGAGTAAGATAGACATGTTTTTGTTTGTTTGTTGTTTGTTTTTTAAATTGGAGTATAATTGCTTTGGAGAAGGTAATAACAACCCACTCCAATATTCTTGTCTGGAGAATTCCCATGGACAGAGGAGCCTGGCAGACTACAGTCTATGGGGTTGCAAGAGTCGGACATGACTTGGCGACTAAACCATCACCACAATAATTGCTCTGCAGTGTTGTGTTAGCTTCTGCTCTACAACATCATGAATCAGCTATATGTATACATATACCCCCTCTTTTTTGAGCTTTCCTCTCATCCCATGTCTCACCTCTCTAGGTCATTACAGAGCACTGGGCTGAGCTTCCTGTGCTATTCAGTGGCTTGATCAATGGAACAGTATAGAAAGCCCAGTGATAAACCCATACACCTATGGCACCTTATCTTTGACAAAGGAGATAAGAATATACAATGGAGAAAAGACAGCCTTTTCAGTAAGTGGTGCTGGAAAAACTGGACAGCTACATGTGAAAGAATGAAGTCAGAATACCTTATAACACCACACACAAAAATAAACACAAAATGGATTAAAGACCTAAAAGTAAGACTAGACACTCTAAAACTCTCAGAGGAAAACATAGGCAGAACACTCTTTGACATAAATTGCAGCAAGATCCTTTTTGACCTATCTCCTAGAGTAATGAAAACCAAAGCAAACAAATGGGACCTAATTAAAGGAAACCATCAACAAGACAACCCTCAGAATGACAGAAAAATATTTGCCAAGGAAACAATTGACAAAGGATTAATCTCCAAAATATACAAGTGATTCATGAAGCTCAATATTGAACAAACAATCCAGTCAAAAAATGGGCAGAAGACCTAAACAGACATTTCTCCAAAGAAGATATTCTTGCTTGGTTGTTCAGTCATGTCCAGCTCTGTCTGTCATCCCATGACTGCCAGGCTCCTCTGTCCATAGGATGTTTTCAGGCAAGAGTACTGGAGTGGGTTGCCATTTCCTACTGATGGCCAACAATCACAAGAAAAAATGCTCAAAATCACTCATTATAAGCAAATCAAAATGAGATATTACCTCACACTGGCCAGAATGGTCATCATCAAGTACTCTACAAATAATAAATGCTGGAGACAGATTTGGTTTTAATTATAAACTTTTAGGCTTAATATTTTTGTAACTTTGGGAAAGTGACCTAACCACTGGGGAGGGGAGGGTTATATTCTGCATTAGTAAAACGGAGCTAAGCATCTCCAGGTTAATACTGACATTTGTACATGAAAACGAATATAAGTAAAACCAAACATAGAACCTATTAACATATTAACATTTTTCTCCTTCTAATTCTATTTCAATTACTAATCCTCCAAATGTTGTAGATTATAAAATTCAGTTTTATTTGAACTATTTCAGTATCTAATTAGTTTTCATCCTCTGTTTTCTTTGTTTTCATGTACTGTTTTTCTTTGCATTGTCACGCTCACCTATTATTTCTTTCCCATTCCTTTTAGAAAGTTACTTAAAGCTCATTAATTTCACTGTATAAACATTCTTAATAATATTTACCCAAGTTGAAGAACTTGTTTCTCTCCAAAAAGTGCCTTGTGAATCTAGTGATTAGTATCTCTTTAAAGACATTTTTATTAAATTAAATGACTTTATATTTTAACAGAATAAGAAAAAACCTGCTGAAACATAAGTGTGATAGCACTTGTACAAACACATAGACATTCTAAAGTTTCTCTGAAAATTTTCTTCAATATTCACAGTGTAACTAAAGTTTTTAAAAAGTTAATGTAAGATTGATTTTAGAAAATACATTTCTTTACAATATTTGCATATTAAATAATTTATTAATAAAATAAATACACACTTTTGTTAAAATATTAAAATACATGTTTTTATTTACATTTGAAATTATTAACAGGAAAGCTGCCTTTCAATATATTAAATATAAATACAATTCATTCAGATGCATAGGTCTATAATAATAGACAATTATTCACAAATATTAAGAAAATTCAGCATACTATAGAAATGGTAACTAGTGGGGACTTTTTTTTTTCTTAGGGAAAAGAAAACAAGCATGTACTGATAAAGCTCATCAGAAATGGTTTTATTGGCTCTGTGAAGGTATGTGACTACAAAGTCAACAATTAAATTTTGATTTTCAAAAATTTTCATTGCCTATTTTAGAAAAAGAAAGTGACCAAACATAGCATGCAAAAACTCGGGACATCTTATAAACATAGAAACATCAGAAAAATATTATTTCCCTATATAAACAATATATAACCTCATTTTTCTAGATTTAATAATGACAACATAACTGATATGTATAAAATGAGTGAAAAAACTCATGAAAATTTATAATTGGCAAGTGAAAAGTTTATCCACATGTATTTTAATTTTTAAAGGGTGACAGACTATGTTTATATGTTAAAAGCTAATATATTTTGTTGATATGGAATGAACTGGAATATATAGATTTGGGTAATAATACTGGTCTCTGTCTCAAATGTGAATTCTTTCTCATTTCTGTGAGAAATTTTATAACATTTTTATTAACCCGATTAGTTTTCCTGAATATTGTTTTTTTTTTTTTTTAACTAAAACACATGTTTACAATGACCTATTTTCCTGAGACTTTTAGCCAGCATTTTTTATAGTCACGCTTCTGAGAAATTGCTTGATGACCAAGTCTGGACTACAGATAACTCAATCCTCATGATAGTAATAGGGATCCAGACGTAAAGCTTCATATGCCCACGTGTATTTTCATACAGGAATTTGCATGGGTGAAAGTCATTATAATGAATGTCCATTAAAGGAATGTATTATTTAATTAAATGCATCCCCATTTTTTACTGATTTTATTATTCTTAGGTAGAGCATAAAGCAGCCAGAAAATACAAATAAAATCTCTAATAAAATACATAGGGCATATCAAATGCATTGCTTCAAACAGATGGAATATATCCCCCCAAAATAGTCATGTATTTGTTCCCTCACGCATTGAGCTTCTGTTGTGCTACCACAAGACGTTTATGGTCCTTATTTTTACAAAGCTCGTAATTTAATTGCTGAGACTTGTGACGGAAATTCATATGGTGCTGTGACAGCTGCAATGGATGATAATTTTACAAGCAGATAAAAATACATAGGGGAGCTCCTAGGTGAACTTGGTGGGAAGTGGCAAAGAGTTCTAGAAAAAGGAGAGATATGTATTATTTAAAAAGAAACAGTACAACGGGGATGGCCTTTTCCAACCAGTTAACAGTATTGGGAGAAAAATATTGTAAACCAAGGGACACCATAAGCAAAAGCAATGAGGTGAGAAAGTCCATAAGGTACAGAGAAATGTAAGCAGTTAACATTGAGGAATACAAATATGAATTAAATAGTGTGAATTAAAGAGATGGGGAGGTAGGCAGGAATCAGATCAGAGAAAGCTTTTCATATATTACTGACTCATTAACAATGAACTTATAGTCAACAGCTCTATACCTGATGATGCTGATATACAAATATATTCTCTGTAATGTGCAAATATAGAATAAATGAAAAGTGGCAATATTACTACTCTCTCTCTCTTTATATACACACACACGCACACACACACACACACAGGTTCCCCAGTGGCTCAGATGGTAAAGAATCTGCCTGCAGTACAGAAGATCCTAGTTCAATCTCTGGGTCAAGAATATCCTCTAGAGAAAGTCAGACATAGCTGAGCGACTAACACACACACACACACACACACATACAAACACAAATGTGAAATTCTTTACAAAAGATAAAGTTAGATGTAATTCATGTATTAAAAACTTTAGGAAAATATGTTAGTATTGTAAAACTTCTCTTGACTTAAACTATCATTTATGATATTGGTATTTTTTGCACTCTTTAAAATCTTTCCCTGAATCCCCATCATCACTTCCCAATAACATTGTTCCATGACTGACTTCATTAAAATAAATTAAAAAACGGTAAAATCTTAAAATGCAAATGATACAATCAATATACAAAAAGACATTTGCCTTGCTGTTCTAGACCATATAAAATGTTCATGAAGGATGGAAGGAGCTGGATTCCATTACTTTAGCAGAGAAACATTTCAAGCTGCCCCATTGTTTTTAATTTTGGTACGTTAATAAAAGTTGTGGGATCCAGGAGAGAAATACAGAAATAGAAATATTTATTTTAAAAGGAATTAAAATACTTTATGTTTGCATCAATTTACAAATAAGAAAAATTACACTGTAGAATATAACTAGCCAAGCACTTAGGAAATACCACCCATGCATCTGAGGACCATATGGAAATATGAAAAAGGAAATATTTCATATGTCTTTCTAAATTAAAATTAGTCAATAACCAACCAAATTAAATCCCATTGAAACTGCAATTGCAGATGCCAAATTGTATTTTTCTAATTGATTCAAGATTTACTGGCATGTGACCATGAATAAACAATAAAGAAGAATACATGAATGCTTTTATGTTTCTGTGCAACTGTCTGTATCTCTTGTGGGTCTACATCTGTATATGTGTAGATATGAAACTTAGCAATCAGGGATAGTTTAACACTATCTCTATTTCTTGTCATTTAGACTAAAACCAAACTGAAGTTGCCCCAATTCTCCTTTGAGTTATTGATTTCATCACTGACATGTGAAAAACAGAACTCATGATTTCCCACCAATAAAACCCCCAAACTTTCTCCCAAGTCCTAATCTCCCTCACATAAGAAAATCACATGCACCAAGTTCTTCAAGCCAAAAAACTAGGAGTCATCTCTTATTCCTCTCTTTATTTACCACCCACTTCTAACCATCATCAAATCTTCTCAATTCTAACTTTACAACATCTCTCCCTATTTTCACCTCTACCAACTTATTTCCAGCTGTTTTTTCCTTCTAAATTATTTCAATAGTATCCTCCATTGGTATCCCAGCTTCTACATTTGCCTCTATAAAATCAATTCTCTGGAAAGAATTTTTAAAATGTGAATCATTACTTGCTGCTTGATATTCTACATTTACTTTCCATTTATAAACTAAATTGTTAAACAGTTTACAAGCTTTTACATAATCTGGCCTTTGCCTATTTCCAACATCATGTGATACCAACTCCTCCTTACCTCTTACACTCTTTTTGGTATTATTTTACTTTAACTCCCCAAATAATGAACTCAACACCTCCCTGGGGCCTAGATTCTACACACTCTGTAAAGTCTGATAACTTCAGATCTTCTCACTTTCTATATTCTTTATGTCTTCCTAACTCAGAGCTATTTTAAATGACACCCATTATCTATATTAAAATTCCCTTTTCTTTCCATAGTCAATAGAGTGCAAATTCCAGGAGAGCAGTGAATTATTTGCCCTCTACTATACTCCTGGATAGCTCAAATGGTCAAGAACCTACCTGCAATGCAGGAGACCTGGATTCAATCCCTGGGTTGGGAAGATCCCCTGGAGAAGAGCATGGTAACCCACTCCAGTATTCTTGCCTAGAGAATTCCATGGACAGAGGAGCCTGGTGGGAACCAGTTCATGGATTTGTAAAGAGTTAGATATGACTGAGCAACTTTCACTTTCCAATTTTCATACTCAAAGATGGAGACTAGTCCCTGGCATCTAGGAAGCTTTCACTGAATATGTTTTGAATTCATATCAAACAGTTGTTATAAATGTTCTATAATGTTATATTATAGAACATGTCACATTTAAATCAGTTATAACTAATTAAGGCACAGCAGAAATATTATATAGGGAAGTAATGGTGGCATGCTGTATGTAGATACTATTATCTGTTCATTTGTTTATTTAAGTACTCACAGTTCTTCTGTTTTGGATGAGTTTTAAGTAATATTTGTGATAGGTATCTCTTTTTAATAAATGATATTAGGAGTAATAATTTTGCTGAAAACTTAAGGTATAAAACATTAATATTCTCAAAAGAGCTCTTATTGTGAATGGTTCACAGAGAATTCGTTAGTCAGGGCCTGGGGAATAAGTTTACACCAAATATAGACACATACACATATTTGTGTGTATGTGTATGTGCTAAGTTGTATCAGACTCTGAGACACCATGGACTGTAGTCCACCAGGATCCTCTGTCTTTGGGATTTCCCAGGTAGTAACACTCAAGTAGATTGCCATTTCCTTCTCCAAGGTTCTTCATGACCCAGGGATTGACACTATATCTCCTGCATCGGCAGGCTGATTTATTTACTACTGAGCCCTGAGGGAAGCCCACACATATTTTCAGTGTTATATAAAAGTTCAAAGTAGTATTAAAGGCATTATTTTTATACCTCTGAGATATTACTAATACAGGAGTAGAAAACAGACTACAAATGCAAAGGAATACAAATCGAATGTATGAAATGGGAGAACAAAACTGTACACCTTCTCAAAATCAAGTATATGGGGTGAGGATGGGAAATAAACAAAACAGAGCTTATACCAGTAAATAGAATGCTTCAGTAAGTTTCAGAAATTTGAAAACTATGGATGTAGCATCACTGTGAAGAAGCCACAACCCTCTTAATATATTTGGAGAAATCTGAACAAAAGATAGAAACTGATCTATTTATTAATTGGTATAGGAGATGGCCTGCCTCTTTGACGAAAGGCATTGCCACGGACAGAGCTAAAACCTGAAGTTCAAAAGGTGGGGTTGTTTACAAGCTTTGGTTTGCAAAAGCATAGTCATAAATTTTAAAACATGATAATTGTTTCAAGCACATTAAGCCACCAATCAGGAGAATATTTTGTCAAAGCATATACCTGATAAAAGATTATATCCTATGCAGAACTCTCAAATTAATTAATTTGAGTGAAAGAAGCCCAATCCAATAAAATAAAATAAAAAAGTGTGATTCCAATATATGTAAAATTGTAGAAAACCCAAATTAATATCTAGTGATAGAATCAAGTCTTTGGTTGCTTGGTAAGGAGGAGCAGGAATGATTACACAAGCTGTCACAGGGTAATTTTTGCAGAAAACTTTTAGAAGTGAGGAATAGATTCAGTACCTTGATTGTGGTGTGTTTACATGTGTAAAAACTTACCAAAAAGCATATATTAACTTTAAATATGTGCCTCATGTGCTATGTACTGTGCTCGGTCGCTTCAGCTGTGTCCAATTCTTTGCAACCCTATAGACTGTAGCCATTGAAGCTGCCCTGTACATGGGATTCTCCAGGCAAGAATACTGGAGTCATTGCCATGTGCTCCTTCCCAACCCAAGGATCGAATCTGCATTTCTCAAGTCTCCTACATTGGCAGGCAGGTTCTTTACCACTAGCACCATCTGGGAAGCCATTTACCATATATGACATATCAATAATACCTCATTGAAACTTTTAAAAAGAAAACAAAGTGAAAAGCAAAAGTGAAATAAAACTTTGTTTGGTCAATTCCAATCTGTCCATGCCAGAAAAGCTATCAGCTATAACCTACTCCCAAGACAGACTTCATATTTTTCTCTTTGGGGAATACATTCACAGTATTCAGAAAACTTATTTTCCTCCAGATGATTCTGTTACAGATTAAAACAGAAGACCTCACTGCCAGATTTTTCTCTCTCTTCTTCCCCAAAGCCTGTAGTCAAATTTCCCACTGATAAAATAACCCTCCCTTTTAGCAGATGAAACCAATCCAAGCTACAGATGTTATGTGACTTGCACTACCTATTATGTGTCCCAAGTCAATAAAGGACCACCAAGCATTTACAGGAAGCAAGCAACATGGAGGGAAAAAAAAAAAAATGGGAAAAAAAAAATTAAGAACCAGGAGGATAGCAAGCTAATTGTAATATGTTTAACAAAACAAGATTTAAAAAAATTATAATTAATATATCAAAAGGAATTTATGAAGAACTTTATCTAGGAAACAAAGAAAGTGCTACAGAAATTAAATAATCAGACTAAACTCTTAGATGGTAAAGCACTAAATATATTGAGATATAATAACAGCGAAACAAAATGAAAATCATACAATGAAAAAACATTTCTAAGATTACAGAACAAAAAAGATAAATAGAAAAAAATGAGAGAAAAGATGTAAACAATAATTGAAGAAGTCTAAGATTTATGTAATACAAGTCCAAAAGGGAGGTAAAAATGTGGGATAGAGAAAATAATTAAAGAAATAAGGTTGGTAATTTTTCTAGAATGGGAGAAAAATGGAATCTTCTTAAAATGGCTCGGTGACAAGAACTGATGAAAAATGACCTACCCACTACTTGAACACTTCTAGAGATAGAAACAAATGCAAAAAAGTAAGAATTAGACCAACATTGGACTTGATGTCAGCAATCAGATGAAAGAGACAATTCAGCACCTCCTTGGATCTTCTGAAGAGGATGATTTAGAGCAAAGTAGATTGTAGTAAATTTTACTCTGCGCATGCAGAATAAAGACTGTTCAGATAGTCATGGTTCAGATTGTTTACCTCCTATAGAATTATCTTAAGAATTTTCTGTACATATTGGGAAAGTAAGGAAGAGAAGCCAGGAGATCTAGGATAGTTGTTAACAAATCCAGAGGAGTAACAAATGGAGATCCAGCCTTTGAGGAAAGGATCTTTCCATGAAGGAAAGAGACTTGGTAGAAAAGAGAGTATGAATGGAAGTATGGGAAAAGAAGAAAGTAGGTTATAATAAGACTTCCCCAGTGGCGGAGCAATAAAGAATCCACCTGCAATGCAGGAGCAGCAGGAGACATGGGTTTGATCCCTGGATTGAGAAGATCTCCTTGAGGAGGTCATGCAGCCCACTCC
The DNA here is from genome assembly GCF_032452875.1 of Bos javanicus. Lineage (NCBI taxonomy): Eukaryota > Metazoa > Chordata > Mammalia > Artiodactyla > Bovidae > Bos > Bos javanicus. The sequence continues at coordinate 60,410,475 of NC_083879.1, read as the reverse complement.
GGTATTCTTGCCTGGAGAACCCCATGGACAGAGGAGCCTGGTGGGCTATAGTCCATGCGGTTGCAAAGAGGGCAAAGAGTTGGACAGGACTGAAATGACTTAGCATGCAAGCAGGATATAATAGAAAGAATGACATCAGAAAATGCAAAGGAAAAAAAGAATAAGAAAGGTATGATTACACTATGAAATGAATGAAAATATGTCAATATTTAAAGTGAGTGGATGTAGGAGAGATAATTAAACTTTAGTGCTTACTATAAACCAAGAGATCTTATGTTTGACTTACAAAGAAGGGAATTAGTATGTCACAAAATTTAGCTAAGTATTAAAAAAAATATTTATATGGTAATGATAACCCAAAGACAGTTTAATATTTTTTAACTTTTAAATCAAACTATAAGCAAAGTACAAAATATTTTGTTGTGTTATAGAATATAACTCTTAATAATGTAACTAGATGTTAGTAATTGTGAAATCAAAGATAGAGCTTAGAGGAGGAAGGGCATGGAATAGGGGAAGAATGAAAAATATTGATAGGTTACTATCCTCATCTTACATTCTGGGGAGTAAAGAGATGGAAAACTTAAGAGGTTTACATATAGTAGATCAGTTTAGAAAAGCAGTCAATGAAAGACCTAAAAACAATATATATCCCAGATGCTGGGAAAGGAGACTTGGAAGAGAAGGTGGTAAAATCTAGTTAAATTTTCACATTTCTTAGGGGTAACGAAACATAATCTATATTTGTTAACCCAAAAATAGAACCATAAACATAATGTTCAGAATATTAAATCTAAATATATAAAAAAAATCTAGAAATAAAAATCTTGAAAAAAAATCTGAGAGGGATTAAGGATGGAGAAGAAAGAAACAGGACACAACATAAGAGGTTCAATATAAGGAGTTCTAATGTTTTGATTTGTTACTGTGCTCATTCCTTAACAAGGTTTAAAAATCAATTAATGATAGACATTCTATTTTTAAATTTCAACCAATGATAGGTAAACATTTCATTGTTGTATTTATATCCTAACCAGCCATGGTGCTTTTATAATTCTGCTTGATTTTTTTTTTTTTTAATATTCTAGGGTGTCTAGTCATTACTAAGAGCCTAAAGGGAAAGGGGAAGTCGCTCAGTCGTGTCCGACTCTTAGCGACCCCATGGACTGAAGCCCACCAGGCTCTGCCGTCCCTGGGATTCTCCAGGCAAGAGTACTCTAGTGGGTTGCCATTGCCTTCTCCAACTAAGAGCCTAGAATACCAGCTAATCCCTACAATTAGCAGTCAAACCTTCATAGAAGTCACTAAATCACATACAATCCTCCCCTGTCACTCTTCACTCACCACTTCCACCCCCTTCGTGGTCATGAAACTCTCTTTCCAAAGTTCTTTCCAGAACTAACAGAGTTCACTGACAGTTAGTATTTGGATCTTCAATCCTTGGAGGCCAAAGCAGTAGCAGAAACTATAATGATTACAAAATCCCTACTGTTTTGAGGAAAGTTATGGTAATATTTAATCTATTTATTTGTGCTGGGTTCTATATTTTTCCCAAGCAAATTCCAAAACTATATTTTACATTTTCCAATAGTATCCAGCAGAACTTAGGATTTTTATACAAAAACAGATGTACTGGGGAGCATATACACACAAAAGTAATTTAAAACAACTATTTTTTTTAAAATCTGTCTCAATGTGGGAAACCTCAGATAATGAATGTTTCTAAACAGTAGTTCTAACTTATTTGTGTTCCCTTGTTATTGACTAATATCATGTGTCTTCTGGGAACTTTAAAAGTCAGGAGTTCAAAAAAGACCACAACCCTGAAATACAACCACAGCTTTTTATCGCAATACAAATACCAAATGCCGGTATTCAATTTCTTCCATCTACCAACCTCATTGCAGTTATGTGACCTCAGCTTATTTTTATTTATCTTAATTTCATTTTGTTCAGCAGGTGTTTATTTATATCCTAGTTTAAATTCATTCTTCTCAAAGCTATTAACAGAGTGGTTTGTTCATGAGTAAACATGAAATAGATTATTTTCCCTTGGTTAAACTCAGGAGTACTCAAAATGTTTTCTTTGCCAATCAAGGAGACTCCATCCATCCTACCTATGTTAAATAGACCTAAATTAGCTCCCTAGGTAATACTGAAGCATGAAAGAATAGAACCTTTAAATGTAGCCTCTCTCCTCTCCATGAGAGACTGCTCATTATCACAAATGCTATAGAAAGATTCAGAAGATAATCTTACAAGGAAATGTGTAATATTTATTTTTGTTCCACATCACTGTTAAAGATGCATACATAATTTTTACTAAGTAATTTGTAAATACATATATAGCTCTTAGATAATTTGCTATACTGCTTTTAAAAATACATATGTGTGTGTTTACACACACACACATATATATATATGTTCAAGTGAAAGAAAGAGCTCATCTCTTACTTTAAATCAAAAGTTAGAAAGGATAATTCTTAGTGAGGAAGGCATGTCAAAAACCAAGGTAGAACAAAAGTCAGGCTTCTTGCACAAAACTGTTAGCCAAGCTGTGAATGTAAACTAAAGGTTTTGAAATTTAAAGTGTTACTTCAGTGAGCTCACAAATGCTAAGAAAGCAAAACATCTTTATTGCTGATACGGAGAAAGTGTTAGCAGTCTGGATAGAAGATCAAACCAGCCACAACCTTCCCTTAAGCCAAAGCCTAATTCAGAGCAAGGCCCTAACTCTCTTCAGTTCTATGAAAGTTGAGAGAGGTACGGAAGCTGCAGAAGAAAAGTTTGAAGCTAGCAGAGAATAGGTCATGAGGTTTATGGAGTGAAGTCATCGCTGTAACATAAAAATACAAACTGAAGCAGCAAATGCTGATGTAGAAGGTACAGCAAATTATCCAGAAGGTCTAGTAAAGATAATTAAAGAAGGTGGTTCCACAAATTAACAGATTTTCAATGTAAGCAAAAGGATGTGTTTTATTGAAAGAAGATGTCATCTAGGACTTCATACTTAGAAAGGAGAAGTCAATACCTGTCTTCAAAGGACAGGCTAGCTCTAGTGTTTGGGGCTAATGCAGTTGGAGACTTGAAGTTGAAACTAGTGCTGATTTAGAAAATCCATTAACAAATATGCTAAATCTATTATTCTGTCCTTGCTCTATAAATGAGACAACATAGCCTTAATGACAGTACATTTTGTTTACAAAGAATTTTTAAAACCTTTACTGAATATTTTAAGCCCACTGTTGAAATTTACTTCTCAGGAAAAAAAAAATCCCTTTCATAAGTTTATTGTTCATTGACAATACACCTGGTAACCTAAGACCTCTGACAGAAATGTACAACGAGATTAATGTTTTCATGCCTGCTAACACAGCATCAATTCTGTAGCCCATGGGTCAGGGTAATATCAAGTCTTATTTAGGAAATACATTCGTATAGCTAACGCTGCCATAAATAAAGATTCCTTTGATGAATCTGAGCAAAGTCGATTGAAAACCTTCTGAAAAGTATTCATGACTCTAGATGCCACTAAACACATTCCTAATTCATAAGAAGAGGTCAAAATGTCAACATTAACAGGAGATTGGAAGAAATTTATTGTGATTCTCATGGGTGACTTTGAAGGGTTCAAGTGTTCAGTAGAGAAAGTAACTGTAGTGTGATAAAAATAGCAAAAGAACTAGAAGTGGAGCCTAAAGATGTGAGTGTGTTGCTACAATCTCACGATAAAACTTTCGCAGATGAGGTGTTGTTTCTTGTGGATGAGCAATAAAAATGGTTTCTTGAAACAGAACTATTCCTGGTGAAGATGCTGTGAAAATTGTCAAAATTAAAAAAAAGAATTACAATATTCCATACACTTAGTTGTTAAAGCATCAGCAGGGTTTGAGAGGACTGACTTCACTTTTGAAGGAAGTTATACTGTGGGTAAAATGCTGTCAAACAGTATGGCATGCTATAGAGAAGTCTTTCATGAAAGGAACATTCAATTGCTACAGCAAACACAGTTTTCTTAGTTTAAGGAATAGCTACAGCCACCCCAACCTTCAGCAACACCACCCTGATCAGTCAGCAGCCATCAGCATCAAGGCCAGACACTCCACCATTAAATATATTACAATTCATTAAAGGCTTCAGATAATTGTTATTTTTTTAACAATAAAACATTTTAAATTAAGGTAGTGTGCATTACTTTTTTATATATGATTCTGTGGCACACTTACAGTGTAAACATGACTTTTACATGTACTAGGAACCAAAATATTTGTGTGACTCACATTCTTATAATATTCACTTTATTGTGGTGGTATATAACCAAACCAACAATATGTCCAAAGTATGCAAGAAAATATTAAATAATAGATAGTAGATAAGAATTTCTTAAATATCTTCCCACTTAGGGTCTTTCAATTTTTTCTCAGCTTGGAGTTGTCCATATCTACAATTTTTAGCACAACACCTCCTATAAATTAAGAATACTGTTAATGGAGAATTTCTTAAAATAGTCTCAGATTTCACCCAAGCCACTGCCTCCAGTTCTACAAATTTTGATGCCATTATATCATTGACATTTCTAGAAAGTTTAAGCAGGTTTTCACAGGACAACCAGGCTCCTATTATTTCCTCAAGCATCCATACACAATTTTGTTGAGTGAAACATTGAGGAGTTGCATCTGTCCCATTAGGCCACTTGGGATTCTACCAGTCTGTACAGCCATGTCAAAATGGCTGTTGCCCAGTAGCACTGGAAAAATGCCTTTAATCTTAAGACCCATCACATTTCAGAATTGTTATAATGTAACAAAATGTTTGTTTTAGAAACAAAGGCATGTGGTTAAACAAATAGCAGATCTGTCCGACACCAGATGGTATATGCAGAACTAAGAGACATACAAATTCAGCTGTTCTCTTTTTTTAAAAAAAGGTTGAGCCAGTTAAGCAATATAAATTTGAGATTAAGATTTAGATGATAGGCTTCAAGTTCACAATTACTTCTTTAGATGGTGAAGATATTTTTGAAAAAATTAAGAAGCAACATATTTTACATGGATCATCAACTTCTTCACAGTTCTATACTTACTTAGGTTGTTCATATATCATATTCCCCTATTATTTTCTAACACTAAGACTCCCTTAATGTAAAAAATAAAGCTACAAATCTATGTGGTTTCACTTCATGAATATTTCAAATTTAAAAACTTAACAACAAAATGTTAGTTCACTAATATTCTTACATGAGGTTTTTCTCCATTTAACATCTAAATTATATTTAACACAAATATCTGAACTATAAGATGGTATTTACTGATTGCTATATACTGAATTATCCTGAATTGTAGCATCTTAAAATAGCAAACTTTTATTATTTCCCAGTTTCTGTGAATTAGGAACCCAGTTGCAGCTTAACTGAATATTTCTAGTTCAAGTTTTTTCATAAAGTTGCGTTATAACTTCAGCCAGACCCTTGTTCTCACCTAAAGGCTCAGTTTGTGTGGTCACTGACCTGGCTTGCCATGCAGGCTGCATGTCCGTAGGCTACTTCGAAACATGGCAACTGGTTTCCCTAAGATCAAGTGATCCCAAAGAGAGCAAATGACAGCACCTAAGGCAGTAATCCAAGTCATTCTCAAACCTAATCTTAGAAGTGATATTGTCATTTCTGCCATATTCTATCCATGAACATCACAAAGTGGGGATCTCATTGGAGCCAAATTAGAGGGTGCCCCCAACATACAGCTATATATGACACCTGAGTTAAATATGGATACGTTTCATCATCCATCCTTCTATTTGTTTACTCTATAAATATTTATAAATATGTATTGAGTTTCTTCTAAAAACAAAAAGTCATTATGTTCATTTGTTCCTGAGATTTCAGAGCTTAATCAAAAAGAATGATAACTGGAAGTCAATGTAGGGGGGAAATATAGAATATTTTGAAAGATGGGTGTCTGTTAATAAGCAGGAAACTAGTATGGACTGACAGAATAATAACAAAGGCATGACAGAATAAAATAGTGTGGCTAATGTTAGCAATTGTAAATAGTTTGTACTACCTGGGTAGGAGTGTGATATGGATAGTCTGGACATAACCTTGAAAAGTAGAGAAGAATTCATAAATGATCTTGTGTACTAACTAGAGGATTTGTCGATTACCATTTCAGCTGTGGTAAACCACGGTAAGGGAAAGTAAAGTGACCACAGTATTGTTCCAGAAAGACTTTATGATCACAATGCCAAGGATTAATTTTGAAGGGCAATGCTATACGCAGGCAAATTATTTATATAAGGCTCCCAGTCAAAGTAGAGTGTGAGTAAATTATTAGTAGAAGTGGCCTCTAGAAGAAAAACAGATTCAAGTATTATTATGAGGTATAATTAATGGGATATAATCCTCAATTAATTTGGTGAAGAGACAGGACACAATCAATGCTGAAATGTATTCAGGTTACTAATAGCTTCGGTAAAAAGTGGCATCATTTAAACTTGGAAAAAACATATTGGAAGAAACATGTTTTGTGACTGCTTAAGTAATATAATTATGAAATATTTAACTTGAGGTATCTGAAGCAGTAAACTAAAATAGTTGAAAGTTCAAAATCTTTCTTCAAAGACTTTGAGGAAACAAATATATGCAATGAAATGCACTGGAGTCTATAATAGAAATGTGACAAGGTTTTTAACTTCTTAAAGTTTACATGCAAATCTTTGTCTGCAAGCTTGGAGAAAATGAGCTTTTTGGACACATAAATCTTATAAAAATAAAACTTTGCTTCAATAGCTAAAAAGATAACTTATTACAAAGGAATCCACTATACACCTTGCCAGGGTTATTTACTGAGAGAATCACTTTGAATTTCCCCACATTCTCTAAAGCTTCCCTGGTGGCTCATTTGGTAAAGAGTCTGCCTGCAGCGTGGGAGACTTGGCTTCCATTCCTGGGTCAGGAAGATCCCCTGGAGAAGGAAATGGCAAACCACTCCAGTATTCTTGCCTGGAAAATCCCATGGACGGAGGAGCCTGGCAGTCTAAAGCACATGGGGTCCCCAAGAGTCAGACAGGACTGAGCTACTTCACTTTCATTTTCATATTCTCTTAGGACATCCTCCAGCAAGCCCAAACCCTATGAAGGGTATTACAAAATCTCCTCCACCCCACTTATATCATGGTACATCTACCATGAGCAAGTCTTACCAACTTCAATCCAAATTTTGGATTAAGATTCCTTCCTTTGCCTAACCCCTCATGACTTTTGCTGTAAAATTATGTCTTTGGTCACTGGTAGTCATTTGGGTTACTGGTCACTTTATATATTATTTATACAAATTTTACTTATGGGAATTGTAATGGGCTTGGCAGAATGTTCCATCAAAAAGTGACTCATTTATGAATGTGTACTGTGAAGCCAGGGGCTTTAGACAGAAATAGAATAAGTCTCCTAACCTGTAAAATGACACAGTTATCAAGGGGCAGTTTTCTACCTTCATTTTGGAATTCCAGCATAATGTAAACCTAACTTTTATGTGCACTGGGAAACCAAAAACTATGTGTGACTCACTTTATTGCACTCTTTGTTTTGTTTGCAGCAGTCTGGCACTAAACTTGCAATACCTCTAAGGTATCCTTTGTGTGTAGTTCTGGCTTCTATATGAGATCATGTTCCCTCATGTGTATTTCAGTGGCCTCTAGGATACAATAGGATGTAAATAGTTGTGCTGTTTTTCTTCAAATATTCTATATCACTGGTGAATTTAAGAGAATATGGATTAGAATCAAAAGAGGCTGCTGTTGGCTCCCTTAATTAAAGTCTGCACAAGCTCTCTTCAATTTGGATGGGACTCAGTTCAGTTCAGCTCAGTTCAGTTGCTCAGTCGTGTCCAACTCTTCTCGACCCCGTGAATCACAGCACGCCAGGCCTCCCTGTCCATCACCAATTCCCGGAGTTCACCCAGACTCACGTCCATCGAGTCAGTGATGCCATCCAGCCATCTCATCCTCTATCGTCCCCTTCTCCTCCTGCCCCCAATCTCTCCTAGCATCAGGGTCTTTTCACATCAACTCTTTGCATGAGGAGTTTCAGCTTTAGCATCAGTCCTTCCAAAGAAATCCCTGGGCTGATCTCCCTTAGAATGGACTGTTGGATCTCCTTACAGTCCAAGGGACTCTCAGGAGTCTTCTCCAACACCACAGTTCAAAAGCATCAATTCTTCGGCGCTCAGCCTTCTTCACAGTCCAACTCTCACATCCATACATGACCACTGGAAAAACCATAGCCTTGATTAGAAGGATCTTTGTTGGCAAAGTAATGTCTCTGCTTTTGAATATGCTATCTAGGTTGGTCATAACTTTCCTTTCAAGGAGTAAGCGTCTTTTAATTTCATGGCTGCAATCATGGGACGAGCTAGCACAATAATATTTTCAGTTCAGTATCAGGTTGGTCAGAAAGTTCTTTCAGGTTTTTTGGTAAGATGTTAGGGAAAAATCTAAACAACATTTGGCCAACCCACTATTCTATTGCCCAGCCTTGTCTAGTGCATTCCAGGATTTCGACTGTTTCCTTAGTGGCATTTACAATAACTTTATAGAGGTTCAACAGGAATATCCCAATATGAAGAATATGATCTCTATTATGGACTGCTGGAATGTTTGATTCCTTTATTTCATGCCAATGAATTGGTGATTTCAACAACTTTTTGTAAGTTTAATAAATATATTTTACCATTTTTGAGTAGACTCTGAATTTTCTCCATATTGATTTCCCAGAGCTTGCTTCTTGGATTTAATTTTTCTATCACAATGTTGCAGAAATGGGTCCTTCGATATTCAGCACTATTCCTTCTTCAGAGAACCCCATGTTATAGACTAAAATTTGCTTTACTTCCTCGCCTTTAGTGACACCCACAGTAGAATGTCATCATTGCAAAAAATATGATAGGTCATAAGGCACTGTGGCATTCTCTCAATACCTTTCTCATCCAACACACACCACACAGTTTAACAAATACTTATGCAATTTGAGGCACTCGTGGAGACATATAGTGAGGCACATTGTGATCTTTCCTCTGTCTGTGCAAATTGTTCCTGGCAATATGCATTTACCAAGAGAATGCTGATTCTCTAGCTCAGTTACTCCTTACAGTTCACAAGAGGTTGGGAACTTTTTACTGCCATTGTTAGTCAGATCTAGAGCTGAATTGATGATGGCAGCAAATACTTTAATGGTAATAATTCATCATGTGTCATCAAGGGATTATTATATGAAGATTTATTGTAGGGCATTGCATACATTTATTTAGGTAAAACCTGAAGTCTGTTTAACACACATCAGTATATAATACTGCTTGAAACTATTTGTCAGAACTTGGCAGCTCCAGGAGACTCCACTGGGTCTTTCTCAAAGGTTGGGACATGTTTCCCTGGTAACTGTCTTCCCTTTTGTGGAGAAACATTTATTCTTAACCCCCATCCACAAACACACATGCAGAGACTGATCAGCCAACACTGTCTGGAAACCAATGAAGGACTCCAGCTATATATATTTGAGCCTTGACTTGCACTCCTGTCATGACTCATTCAGAATTATGATGTTGCCATGGATCCTGTGTATGTTGTTCAGACGTCTGCTGAGAACTGAAGGGAACTGCCTCAGCTTAAGAGAGTTATTTCACCAGTGGCATGTCCCCTTCCTAGGAGAGCTCACATCCAGTAATGGACCACTATTACTAGATCATTATTATAAGGTTCCCAAGCCCCATTTGCCTCTCTTCGACTTAGGACAACTCTGAAGGGCCATGCCAGCTTCACAGCTGTCCATATGATCAGTCGAATCCTTATTTGACCTTGACACAGCCCAGTATTTCCCTCTTCCCAAATCTGCTTTCTTCCCAATAAAATCCCTACACTCTAATCTCCAGTTGGAGTCTTCTTTCTAGGGAACACAGTTTGTCACAGATGTTTCTAGGAATATTTTTTGCTTTATCCATTTGGGATTTTTTCACCAGAAAATTAGTTAATACTAAATAATATTGTCAATTTTTCCTAGTATCTAGTAAACCTCTAAGTTTTGTTCACCTTTTCATTTTGTAATGAAACAGTATCACCAACATATGACATCAGCTATTTCTTCCCTATACTTTCTAAGCATGTCTATAGCCATCATTGGCTATATGTCAATTTAGGCATTATTGACATCTTTTGAGCTATAGTGAAATTTCTCTCCTTGCAACCAAACTGCCTCACTGCCCCAGGCAGCAATGTTTAATATGATGCTAACTCATTCTGTCACAATGGCTGGAATTTCCATACTATGTATACCCAGAATTTCCAATGAGAAGTTGGAATAATTTCCTCTACCAATACCAATAATAAATCCTCATTAAGTTAACTGATCACTTCTAAAAATATCTAGGGCCAGAAAATGTAACTCTCCCCCCCAAGAGATGCACCCTGTCTAGCAGCAAATCCATTTGGATTACATATTTTCTCAGGCATCTTTACTTAATGATGATTACTGCTTGCTTGGGATTCTTGTGCTTCACAGCAAGGGGAGAGGGTATTTCCTTATTTAGCCATATTTTGTAAGCCCCCAGGTGCCATCCCCATATGCTGAGGGTGAATCCTGCCAGAGATACAATCTGGTGGAATTTGACTTCACTTAGTCAAATCAGTTGTGACCCACCATTCCTTAGTTTTGATAATATTCTCCTTAATTGCTGTCATTCTAGAGTAGGGGTCCCCAAACTCCAGACCACAGACTGGTACCTACAGTCAGATCAGTGGTGGCATTAGTTTAGAAATGTGCACAATAAATGCACAAATAAATGTGCACAAATAAAAAGTGCACAATATATGTAATGTGCTTGAATCAACCCCAAACCACCCTCCACCGTCCTCATCCATGGAAAAACTGTCTTCCACAAAACCAGTCTGTGATGCCAAAAGGGTTGCGAACCACCATAGATATACCTCCAGTGAATAGAGGTGTTTGAAGATGTGCTACCTCGTGGTCATTAGTATTCAACACACATCTTTTTTCTTCACTACAAGTCATGCTTCAATTAGGAACAGTAGTATATCATCCAAGTACCAAGGAACATGGACTTTATAGCCAGTCTGCCTGGGTTCAAATCCTGCATCTACTACTCTCTCCAGGTGTATGTAATTCTCAAAAATATGGATGAAAACAGTATCCACCTTAAACATGGGGTTCTAGTGTTAGCATGCATTTAGAATAGTGTCTGGGACAGAGTAAGTGCCATACAATGTGAACAGTTACTTATGCTTATCTGGGAAAACACAGTCACCAGGCATCTCCTATTGATGTAACTCCTTGCCCCACCTGCTGGCAGTTAAAAGGGAGTAAGTAAAGCAGGCTCTGGTACCATCATAGCATTCAGTATTTTCACAGAAAAATAGGGATTTCCTCCCTAAGGGACACTGCTTGCCAGATTCTCTCTCACCCTTCCAGCTTTGTTCTTTCTCAATAGCATACATTTCATCTAACAGAAGAACTTGTGCATGCTTGGAGTATGCCTGTGGGCTCCAACCTCTGTACACTTGAGTAGTAATTAAATCAATCAAGTCTTCTTCTGCTATGATTCCAAGTGCTTTCAGAATGTGCAAGCTGCCTCAGGCAGCTTCTCTCCTTCTGCTTTCAATTAAGTTATCTCTGCCCCCACCTGTCCAGTGAATTGAAATAAAAGGTGGCATATTTCTTCCAAGAAATCTCCTTCTTTCTTGTGTCTTGTACTTCTTGGCTGGTGCAAGCTATGCCCTAGACCAGCTCTTCATCAGACTGCAGAAGTGGGGACTCTCACAGGACTCCATGCTTGGCTGCAGACAGGAGTAATAGATTGCCAGCCATTGTGTATAGAGAAGGCTTATTCCCCATTAGCCTTTTAAGACGTAAGGCAGGAGGTCATTTTTACTAATACATATGTTCTGTGCCTAATAAAGTAGAACACAGGGACTGAGGCGGATGAAAAATGAGCCCTCTCCATTTTTGGTGGGGAATTTTTTTTTGTTTTTTTTTTTTTTTGCAATAAGCTTAAAGGAAGCAATCTCAGGGCAGAATGTGCCAGGCTGTGAGTGAACAGTCAGCAAACCTCAGGACTCACTCATGCTGGAAGCACAGGTATTGGGTGCTAATGGTTTTAGTCATGTCCAGGGGAGTCCCTGCCAAGCTGCAGGGAGTTCTGAGCATACCCCTGAGAACTGCCAGCCCAGCACTGCAAAATTCCAACATAATTACTCTCTATGAATGTAAAAAGTATCTTTTCAAAAACAAAAAAACAAAAAACCTATGTTTTCAGCAAGCCATTTCACCTGGACCTAACATCTGGGTTCCGCTTAGTTTTTAATGTCACAAAGAAGCATCTTCTCTTGCTCTCTACAGAAAATGCATAGTGACTAGGCAGCGCACATGCACTCGCATTACAGTCGCGTGAGCACAGTTAGTATGCGCACAGTATATGCACAGGTCAAATGACCCAGAAGGACCAGCCCTTTGGCCCTCTGTCACTTAGTGGTGGAGAGTTATTAAACGAATAATTTTCTCTACCACTAAATATGGATAATATTACTAATATGCTAAGATACTTGAGGTGATTAAGTTTATTTATGTAACCTGAAGTGATTTGTTTTACTGTTATTACCATAGTTACTGTGGCTGTTACTTTGCTTCTCAGCTTGCAAGATTTATGTTTCTTTACCTAACAGTGGTAATAGTTAGCATACATTAAGCTTATACTGTGTAAATTTCTGTGCTACCTGCTATAAGGATCTTTTTCTCAAATGTTGCAATAGCTGATAAAGTGATTTTTATTCATAATGCCATTTTCAGATTAGTAAACTGAAAGAAAGTTTAAGTAACAGCAAGTTCACTGCCCCACAAAAAATCTTTATATCTTGCTATTTCCTTCCTCCTACCTCACTTCCTTTTTAATATGTCTTGCAGTTTTATTTTAACTGAATTCCGTATTTTTCACAAATAAGGAAACTCATCCTGACTTCCTTTTTCTGACTTCCGGTACCAAGTGTAACTGCGCATGCTCAGCAAACATCCAGGGACCGTGCCTGTGGTCAATGGAACATATGGGCTGCGGAAGTCAGCCAGGTTCAGGTAGAACAGAAGGTACCTGGCGGTGTGTGTGAATTGGTTGAGGCTGTTAAGCATCTCAGGACTTTTGCCATGCTTCTGCATTCATTAAATTATCTTTGTTGGATTTCAGGTACCATTAAATATTGTTGATGGTGGTGGCTAGCATTTACTGCTGCTACTACTAAGTCGCTTAGTAGTAGTCGGTACTACTTAGTCGCTTAGTCCGACTCTGTGCGACCCCAGAGATGGCAGCCCACCAGGCTCCCCCCTCCCTGGGATTCTCCAGGCAAGAACACTGGAGTGGGTTGCCATTTCCTTCTCCAATGCATGAAAGTGAAAAGTGAAAGTGAAGTCGCTCAGTCGTGTCCGACTCTAGCGACCCAATGGACTGCAGCCAGGCTCCTCCGTCCATGGGATTTTCCAGGCAAAAGTACTGGAGTGGGGTGCCATTGCCTTCTCCAGGCTAGCATTTAAGAACTGTTAAATACTTATTCAATTATTTAGTTTCATACTTCAAAGTAGAATCACGGTATACTTATTTCCAAAAAAAAACCTTCCAGTCCCGCAAAGGTTAATGAATTCTTTTTTGGAGTGGGGTGCAGGGGAGATTTGGTTTTAAAATATCTTAGCCTTTCAAATAAGAAGTAGGTTTGTCCTATATTTGAGATAACAGAAACAACTTAAAGGTGTGATAGGTATCATGATAAATACTAGGAATTCAGCCTAGTGTAAGGGCTGTTCATAATTAAAATTAACACAGTACAGTGTTTCAATGTAAGAACTGTTCAAATAAGTGGTCTCTGAGGTAGTGCTGGCAAATGAGGTGAGAAGCACCTTCTAAAATCTTGCTTTAAGCAGCATTTTCTTGCTTATTAATTTGACAGCTTTCTCTGCTGCTCTCAAGCTAACTACAGCAATTTTAATCAGAGAAGGAACATGTTGTCAAATTGCTGTGAATCCAAGCCCATCAAAGTTGTGGAATGCCTTCCGGATTTAAAAGAACCTTGAGGGGTCAAAGCTCTTACTCCCTATTTACTATGTCTAATACCATCAATTTTGGTGAACATAACCAAGGAATTAAAAGGCTAACAAAGCCTGTCTTCTGTTTTCTATCATCTACTTCACATATTCTGTAGAGTTGTGCCAAAATTACGTCTTCACTCACTGGAGATATCTTATTATTTAAGTGCTGCAAATTTTGGTGGTGTCATATGTAGAGTGGGCTTCCCTAGTGGCTCAGCAGTAAAGAATCCACCTGCAATGCAAGAGACGAGGGTTCAATCCCTTGGTCAGGAAGATCCCCTGCGGGAGGGCATGCAACCCACTCAAGTATTCTTGCCTGGAGAATCTCATGGACAGAGGAGCCTGGCGGGCTACAGTCCATAGGGTTGCAAAGTGTCAGGCATGACTGAAGTGATAGAGCACAGCACTGTATATGTAGAATACACTGTGTTTAAATAACAGAATGAGTGATAGAAAAACAAGCATTAACCATACTATTGCTTGAGTCTTTTTTCTACTATTTTTCCTGTTAATATTTTCCTATCTGATGAGTCCTAAAATGACACAGATTATGTAAGAAGTCTTTGCTTTGCACTTCACTGTGTTTAATTGAAATACAAGCATATCAGAAACAAACCATCAGTTTGCATAATTTCATGGTAACCAAATGGTAGGAAATACCTCTGAAATTCCAAACCCAGGTTTCTTTCTTGTATGTATACAGTTAAATTAAGAAAATACTGTTGGGTATCAGAAATACCATATTTCTTTTGACTTTTTTATTTTAAGAAATTACATTCAATTTTTCTTATTCTTTGATCTGTCGTCTTTGAATAGCATCTCTTTCTCCTCCTCATTCCTCACCAATTGTCAGCAGTTCAGCTGAGCTGAAGAGCTGCTAAACTGCCAGATGTCAAGTGGTCAATTATGACAAGTCAATATGAAAGTAACAGTCAAGTCTTTAGCCGCTTATTGTGAAACATCAGCACAATAAACAGGAGGAAGCACTGGCTCCCTCAGTGTTCCACTTTTCCATAGGGAACAGCACTGGGTGAGGGTCTGGTGGATCAGTTACAGATGTGGGTGTTTTCTTACTGCTGAAGGAGCTCCAGACAAAAGGTTCTTGCCATTTCATTGACTCTGGGGCCCAGGAAAGGGAGGGGGTAGGGGGTGGGGGTAAGGCTTAGGAGGGCAAAAATACTGAGAATGAGTCAGAGTGTCTCGAAGGCCAACCCTTAAAGATGGGTCTTGGAAGAGGTGCTTAAGAGAGGCCCCCAGACAGGGGTGTCTCAGTTGCAATTAACATATGCATGAGAGCATAGACAGCCAGGGGTCCAGTGCACTGCCTGTGAACCAGGAATGGTGTGGAACCTGCCAGGTAGAGCCTGTGTAGTTGCTTATGGTCTGGCCTGAAAGATCAACCTAGAATTTGGCCTGGAGTCAGACTCCTCACCAATGTTCTTTGTGGTTGAAAGGTAATAAAGACTTATAGAGTAACTCATGTTCTTAAGATATCTCTATGGAGTGGGTAAGAAGTATTGCTAATGTTCACTAACCCTGAAAAACTGAAGTTTGTTGTTATTATTCACATGTGACCAATAATTTTGTACCATAGGAAAAGGAAGAGAATCTCTTGAGCATCTTAGCAGTTTTCTGTGTGGAAAAACATACTACCATAAATAAGTTGTGGGCAATTGAAATTTGCTTAAGTATTTTTAAAATATACAAGTTAAACTATAAGGTCTTTAAAAACATGAACCATGCTATTTATGTGTACCATTCAAGTACATAAGAACATAGGATGCCAAATAATCTTGGCGTTTTCACTTTGTGTGGAAAACTACAGTCAAATTTAAAGCTCAATGATAGCAAAAGTAAATTCATCCTATATGACTGCATATAGTGTTTCCCTTTTCTTTCATTTATATAAATAGGAAATCTTTACATAGGAAGTATTTAAAATCAAACCTTTCTTATTTATCTATATTTCATAAATATATAAGAAAAGAAGGGAGAAGAATGGAATATCATATAAATATATTTATATATGATGTGCATTTCATGAACAGATATTTGCATGTAAATAAGATGCCTACAATGCAGGAGACCCAGGTTCAATCCCTGGGTCGGGAAGTTCCCCTGGAGAAGGAAATGGCAACCCACTCCAGTATTTTTGCCTGGAAAATCCCATGGATGGAGGAGCCTGGTAGGCTACAGTCCATGGTGTCGCAAAGAGTCGGACACAACTGAGCGACTACACTTCACTTCACTTCATACATATATATGCAGATCCAAAATTGAAAATTTTACATAAATTTTTACTGGCTTATTCTGTTCATTTTTTACTTGTAAAATTCCAATTCTGCTTTTTATGGATAGAATATTAAAAACAAAATATTATGTCCATTTGCTTTGAAAATTGGTTGCCAAATATTTTTTCTGACACTAAGAGTCATATCACTAAGGAGCATACTGTCAAGTTCTTACAAATCTGTATCAGTCCAAGCATGTTAGAACCATTATTAGCCCTAATTCAGTTCAGTTCAGTACAGTTCAGTCACTCAGTCGTGTCCGACTCTGTGCAACCCCATGAATACAGCACGCCAGGCCTCCCTGTCCATCACCAACTCCCGGAGTTCACTCAGACTCATGTCCATCCAGTCAGTGATGCCATCCAGCCATCTCATCCTCTGTTGTCCCCTTCTCCTCCTGCCCCCAATCCCTTCCAGCATCAGGGTCTTTTCCAATGAGTCAACTCTTCACATGGGGTGGCCAAAGTATTGGCATTTCATCCTCAACATCAGTCCTTCCAATGAACACCCAAGAGTGATCTCCTTTAGAATGGACTGGTTGGATCTCCTTGCAGTCCAAGGGACCCTCAAGAGTCTTCTCCAACACCACAGTTGAAAAGCATCAATTCTTTGGCGCTCAGCCTTCTTCACAGTCCAACTCTCACATCCATACATGACCATAGCCTTGACTAGATGTACCTTTGTTGACAAAGTAATATCTTTGCTTTTCAGTATGCTATCTAGATAGGTCATAACTTTCTTTCCAAGGATTAAGCATCTTTTAATTTCATGGCTGCAACCCCATGAACAGCATAAAAAGGCAAAAAGATAGGACACTGAAAGATGAACTCTCCAGGTCAGTAGGTGCCCAATATGCTACTGGAGATCAGTGGAGAAATAACCCCAGAAAGAATGAAGAGACAGAGCCAAAGCAAAAACAATATTCAACTGTGGATGTAACTGGTGGTGGAAGTAAAGTCTGATGCTGTAAAGAGCAATATTGCATAGGAACCTGGAATGTCAGGTCCATGAACCAAGGCAAATTGGAAGTGGTCAAACAGGAGATGGCAAGAGTGAACATTGACATTTTAGGAATCAGTGAACTAAAATGGACTGGAATGGGTGAATTTAACTCAGATGACCATTATATCTACTACTGTGGGCAAGAATTCCTTAGAAGAAATAGAATCGCCACCGTAGGAATCAAGAGTCCAAAATGCAGTTCAGTTCAGTTCAGTTGCTCGGTCTTGTCTGACTCTTTGCAACCCCTTGAATCGCAGCATGCCAAAATGCAGTACTTGGATGCAATCTCAAAAATGACAGAATGATCTCTGTTCATTTCTAAGGCAAACCAATCAATATCACAGTAATTCAAGCCAATGCCCCGACCAGTAATGCTGAAGAAGCTGAAATTGAACAGTTCTATGAAGACCTACAAGACCTTCTAGAACTAACACCCCAAAAGATGTCCTTTTCATTACAGGGAACTGGAATGCAAAAGTAGAAAGTCAAGAGAGACATGGAGTAACAGGCAAATGTGGTCTTGGTGTACAAAACGAAGCAGATCAAAGGCTAACAGAGTAATACTCCAATACTTTGGCCAGCTGATGCAAGGAACAGACTCACTGGAAAAGACCTTGATGCTGGAAATGATTGAAGGTGGGAGGAGAAGGGGATGACAGTGGATGAGATGGTTAGATGGCATCACTGACTCGATGAACATGAGTTTGAGTAAGCTCCAGGAGTTGGTGATGGACAGGGAAGCCTGGCGTGCTGCACTCCATGGGTTCACAAAGAATCAGACATGACTGAGTGACTGAGCTGAACTGAACCCATTCCATTGCTTTATATTGAGCCACACAGTACTGTCCCACATAGTACTGTAGTACAGAAAGTAATCTCAGTCAGTGTTAGTTTTGGAGAATAAAAGAGCTCACAGAATAAAGTGAGTAAACAGAAGGCAAAGGTATTTGACCCAAGGTTAATACTTCCTGAGGGTAAGTCTTCATAGTTGTGTTGGCTGTCATGGTAAACAAAACTCACTCTGTAAAGTACCTTGGAAAGTGCTGTTTACAGATACACAGCAGATAGCTGTAGCCATGAAAATGGGCATCTGTTGCATGGGAAGAAGTTGGCAGTGACGGAAATCACACACATGGATTTTAAGCAGGCATTTTACTTAAGACAACATAGATGAAATTGAACTGATGCCCTCCAGAAAAGTTGTTAAGTCATTTGTAAAGTGGCCTCATTCATGATGAAGATGGTGAAACAAAATATTTATGTCACTACCTTGGATGACTTTTTTTTTTTTTTCCTTAAAATGTAACAATAGAAAATAGCTCTATTTCTAAACATAAAATACATTTTTCATAGAATAGTTAAAGCTGAATTACTGAATACTAAATTAAAAGCAAATAGAAATTTGACCATATACTTCAAGTTTCTCCTGTAAAGGACATGGGGGATTTTCTTATATCCAGGATTGCTTTGTATATTTCCTGATAGATGTCATGTTAAAATAAAATAAGCTTATCAATTTTACTCTCAGAAGGAGGTGTTCAATCACAAAGGCAATACCTACTTAGATTTTGTTCAGAGAAAGGTACCTTATTTTGTACAAGGAGATATTGACCAACTGATTCATTCATGCCCTTGTTCTTCCGGCTCAGGAATAAAAGATTGTTAGTATTGTTTACACAAGTTTTGAAATAAAAAAGATAAAGGAATCCCTGTTCCTTTTTTTTTTTTTTCTAGTTCCCTACTTTTGGCTGAACCTCATATAAATATATTAACCTTATGCAATGCTTTATACCAACAGATTTGAAGAGTCCTTTTACTTTTGATTACACAGGTAAGAGCTTTGTCAGGACATTTTGTTTTTATGCTTTTCCATGTCTACTTGCATGCTTTTTCTTGGCACAGGATCTCCAGAGATGTCTGTTGTCTGGCCAGGAGGTCCGGCAGAATGACTAGCCTCTCAGGCAGCTGATGTTATTGTAGCCACTTTCCCAATTGCCAGCAAATGATATAAATTGTAGGAGACTGAAAAGGTCACCTCTGTAACAGTCCTACTTATATCAGCTCAGTGACCACTAACCTGCCTCTCCACAAAGAATCTCAGGCCCTAAACTCACAAGTGACCAGGCCAGCTGGGGTAGAGGGCTGGGGCCTCAACCCCACTATAGGTTTTTTTCCTCTGGAAAACAAATTCAAAGCACCGGAAATATATATATGCCTGAAAGAAAGATGTTATTTTTAAATGACACATGAACAATATATATAATTTTAAAACATATACAGGTATATTTGCATAAGTGTAGAATGTAATACAAATATAATGTCTGTATCAGTCCACTATGGTTCCCTATAATTTTGTTCATCAAAATATGAGTGTAAAAGTAACACCTTCCTTTTTAACTTATTGTAATACCTAGGATTACAAAATGGTTGGATGGCATCACCAACTCAATGGACATGAGTTTGAGCAAACTCCAGAAGATGGTGAAGGACAGTGAAGTCTGGTATGCTGCAGTTCATGGGTTCACAAAGAGTCAGAGATGACTTAGCAACTGAGCAACAATACCTAGGACTATATAGTATTGCTTTACAGAGTTTAGTTCTCAGTCAACCTGCTTGGCTGTAAATTCCAGTTATTCTTGGCCAAATTGCATAATCTCTCAGTACCTCAGTTTCCACACTGTAAAATGAGCATAATTAGAGGAACAATCAGGTCAGTCAGGTAGTATTTGGGCCATTTTTTACAGGGTCCTGTGGGCTTCCTCCTAGGCCAGCTCTTATTTGCTAGAAGACAAAGAGAAAGAGGGCATTTCCTGGAAGAGGCTTATATGACCAGTGTAGAAGGAGAAAGGTGTCAACATAAAAACTATCTAAAAGAATTTATCATTAGTTGTGAGTAACATTGAAGCATACTGGCTAAATTTGATCTCTTTCATGGGTCTGAAATCAGTGAATATGAATTGTGTTTTAGATAGTGTACATATATTAATATAAATTCTCAAAGATAGATGTTAGCTCCATATTCTCCAAATGTTACAATTTGAAGATTTAACAGGCTCTAAATATATATCATAAAACCAATATTGGCATGTTTGCTATCTCTAAACAACCCTTTAGTGTTCAGATAAAGTCATTAAGAAGAGTAATACATGTTTTTGTTTTCAATTGGTGTTTTTTTCAGAGATAAGAAACAGTGCATTATAGCAGGAAAAACACTTTGAAATTGTATTGTTTTGTATTTAAACCCTCACACATGCACTTAGGAAGTAAGAGAAATAAAAGTTATAATTTAAGTTCTATGAGACTATACACATACATACACAATTAAAACATGAGCCATACTGCTATTCAGTACCTGAATTTGAGTACATTTGATTAAATGTATTAAATCATTTAATATGGAAATATGCTTGAACTTCTTAATTCCTTAATTAAGGAAATTAAGGAAATCTAGGAAGGATAATCAAACTTTATAATACACCTGATAGCCATTATAGAAGAACCAGAAGCTTTTGGTTTGGTTATTACTAAAATAAATTGTATGTATATTTAGCAATTATATTAATGAGAAATGGCAACCCACTCCAGTATTCTTGCCTGAAAAATCCCATGGACAGAGGAGACCGGTAGGGTACAGTCCACAGGGTCACAGAGTCAGATAGGACTTAGTGACTTCATGTTCACTTTCACTTTAATGAGAAATACAAAGAAATGCTGAAACAAAAATATAAACAAACAGAATTCTAGAAAGTAGTAAATTGTTACAATAGAGGATGATGAGTGTTATGCTAGGGAAAACACAGAAACCTAGAGATACCTAGAGATATATATCATGGAAGTAAATGCAAACCAAGCCTTGAGAAAACCAGGAAAACTAATCTGGCTAATTTTCTTCTTCTACACTTCCTCTTGTGATCCAAAATTCATATAAATAGATCTTATTACAACCTAATCTGGGAGGCCAATTTTAAAGCATGGTGAGGCCACCTGATGATTTTATAAGCACCTAATTCCCTGAAATTAATGCTTCTGTGCTTAAAAATCCTAGAGAGGTTTTTGTGATTTTTTTTATCACTTGGATAACTGACTGATACAGAAGACTTCCTAGAGTAAATAAATGTACCAAGGTGGAAAAGAAAAGTAAATGTGTATATATATAGAGAGATATATTGATATTAATATATATTGATATATACATATATATATATATTTAATTATGTTCTCATGTGATTGGAAATAAAATTTTTCTTATAAAATTTCAGATTTAGCCTGAGAAGTTAATCTTGATAATTACATTTCAAGCAATTCTTTTAACATTCACTCTTTTGATGGGAACCACAATGTATATATAATGTAGCTGATATTCCTTAATGATGTATCAGTTTCCTATTGCTGTATAATAAAGTACCACAGATGTGACTGCTTATAACAAAAAATGCAACCTACAGAATAGGAGGAAATGTTTGCAAATAATACAACTGACAAGAGATTAATCTCCAAAATATAAAAATAGCTCATACAGCTCAATATCAAACAAACAATCAAATCAGAATTTGGGCAGAATATCTAAATAGACATTTCTCCAAAACAGACATCCAGATGGCTAAAAAAAAACACATGAAAAGATACTCAACATTGCTAATTATTAGAGAAATGGAGATAAAAACTTACAATGACTTATTACCTCACACCATTTAGATGGGCCATCATTAAAGAGTCTACAAATAATAAATGCTAGAGAGGGTGTGGATAAAAGGGAGCCCTCCTACACTGTTGGTGGGAATGTAAATTGGTATAGCCATTATGAAAAATAGTATGGAGTTTCCTCAAAAATATTCTAAAAGTAGAGTTGTCATATGATTCTGCAACTCCACTCCTGGACATATATACAGAGAAAGCCATAATTCAAAAAGATACTTGCACCCCAATGTTCACACCAGCACTATTTGCAACGGCCAAGATGTGAAAGCAACCTAAAGGTCCATGACGGATGAATGGATAAAGAAGATGTGGTATATACATACACAGAGGGATATCAGTCATAACAAAAAATGAAATAATGCCATTTATAAAAAGGAGGATGGATAAAGACATTATGGATTTGGAGACTGTAGACTTTGATTCTATGCTTTTGTAGTTGTAGGACTCAGGTCACTGTTTCCTTGCTGGCTGTGAGCAGGATATCACTCTCATATCCTAGAGACTGCCTCGATCTTCTTGTCATGTAGCTACTTCAGCTCACAAGGCCAACAGGAGAATCTCTGTCACATGAAGCCCCTCTGACTTATTTAAACTGTTTACCTCGTTAGCCTGGGTTCACTCATTCTAATATTTCTTTGTTAATCCAGAGTTAATTAGGGACTTGGAGAAGGCAATGGCACCCTACTCCAGTACTCCTGCCTGGAAAATCCCATGGATGGAGGAGCCTGGTAGGCTGCAGTCCATCGGGTCGCTATGAGTCGGACACGACTGAGCGACTTCACTTTCACTTTTCACTTTCATGCATTAGAGAAGGAAATGGCAACCCACTCCAATGTTCTTGCCTGGAGAATCCCAGGGACGGGTGGGCTGCCGTCTCTGGAGTTGCACAGAGTCAGACACAACTGAAGCGACTTAGCAGCAATTAGGGACATGAATTGTATCTGCCTTCACTTTTGCTTTCTAATGTTAACATCAGAGTGGCATCTCATTATATTTACATGTCCTACTCAAACTCAAGGAGTGGGTATTATACAAGATGAATAGAACACTAAAAGTCAGGAATCCTGGGGTTCACCTTAGAATTCTCCCCATCACAGTGGAGTTTAGGTGATCTGAAAATGTGATATTTTATTAACACAGTTGCTGATAATTATTTGTTATCCTCATTCCCCAGATTCATGTTATTCAATGACTACTTAAATCAATTTTCCATGCATAATAATATGTTCAAGTACTCTAACCCACATGCACAAAATTATTTCATTAAATATACATATATGATTTTTAATAGTAATTACAATCGGAGTTCTATAGTGTTTTTTGTTCTGATTCTACATAGCCATATATTATAATCTAACATAGACATTCTGGTTAGAAATTATAATCATAGAATTTTAGAGAAATAAGTGAATTAGATATCATAGAGAAACACCAAAATTTATCATACTGATAGGAAAACTAGTACCCTTACAGAAAAAAATTAAAGTCCTTTCAGAAGATCTGTCTTATTAATAATAATTAGATTTTGCCCCTTTTTCAACAGCAAAATAATCAAAAAGAGCAAAAACAAATGCTCTTGGGAAAAAAATGACTGTTGTTTTCCTTTCTCTCTTTTTTTATATGTGGTTTGATGAAAAGTTTATTTCAGGCCTAAGGCAAAGTTTAATACAGAAATTAAGTTATTGGTATGAAAATTGTTCCATGTAATCTTGAAGCTTTATGTATTATGAACTACAGTCATTCATTTTAAATAAAAATGTTTAATAAAATAAATGAGTGTCCTATGATATTTTTAAAGACTAAAGCTGAATGTACAATAAGAACATTTAGCATTTCTGTATTCAAAATAAGGTTTTACTACCTGATAATTTATCAATGCTTTTAATTACTTTCTCTGCTATCATAGAATAGCAGCTTAAGGCAAAACAGAAACATTCTTCTTTGAAAATTGCATCAATACAAGTTATTTGTATTGATATATTTTTGTGAATTTTGGAGGCGTTTATGATCTTTGGTCATATTAAAATTCTTCTGTGGGTCTTAACTTTTCGAAGGTAAGAAACCTAGAGATTCCTTCCAGGGTGGAAAAAATAGTAACAAAAGTGATTTCTTCTAAGGGCAATTTGTATGAAATTGCTTAGTTAGCTGGCCAGTTACATGTTGGCATGGACTTTATATTTATGGAATTACATTGATCGGATAGGAGTAAGTGATGGGATGTTTCTGAGTGAAGCTGTAAAACACACAAACCTTGAAACAGTCATGTCTGTCATTTCATTTCCAGAAGTATAAATATGATTGGAATATATAGCATTTTAACTTACTGTAAATATGTATAAGATATTTTAATGTTCTACAGTTGGTTCACTATTCTAAGTTTTCAAATATCCAATCTGTATTTAGTCTATATTATATATTCCATCACTGTGGCATATTCAAAGAATATTTTCCATTCTAGAGTCAGAACAGGTTCAATTTAGGCTCTCTCAATAGCTAGCTGAACCTAAACTACTATGTATTGTATATCCTTTGAGCTTTAGATTTATCATATGATAAAAGGTGGTCTGATAACAAAGACAGAAATTAACCTAAGACTCATTGGGCTATTTTTCACAGTAAATGAGGTAACTACCTGGAACCTGCCTCCTTTACCTCACCTCACTTCTCTGGCTGACTCCTATTAGTCATAATTCAGCTGTCAGTTCAGATATCAGCTCTTGTGGAAGCGCTTCCATGGCATTATCAGCATCCTATCCTTCTTCAGATGAAATTAATAGTTGTTCCTGCTCTTCACCCTCCTAGTAACAGATCTTTCCTTCAATTATCGCACCATCACTGCATTTCTCTTTCTGTTATGTTGCTAGTACCTCTAAGAGTGCTAGGAATATTATATTTGTTCAATAAAATCTGCTTAATGAAAATAAACATTAATAAAGATAGTGGGTACATATTTAATTTAATCCTAATAGAACAATCCAGTGAATTGATATACATTGTTATCACAAAGTTTGGAAACACAGGCCTAGTGAGATTAAATGATTTTTCTGGATTCCTCATTTGAATAAGAATCCTGTGAGCCCCTAGGCTTTGTATATTTGTGCACTGTTAAATACATTTACTATTTGAAAAATAAAGGAACTCAATAATTATTTTTGAAAAATAAATTAACAATAAATAACAATGATTATATAGTGACCGGCACATAATTATTTACAAATATTAATGTTTCCAAAAAGTCCTCTTCTCACAAGTCTGAAGGCTTAATTTTTTTGTTTGTTTTGTTTTGGTAATTGACCTTGTACTTGAGTTAATTCTTTGTATTTAAAAGTACCACTAGGTAAGAAAGACAGATAAAAATAGAATGTTTTTATTAAATAAATTGCATGATAGTCTCCAAATAACAGAGGTATTGATATAAGTGTACATAATACAGATATTGGAGGAGTTAAGTGAGCACTCTAGCTTAAAAAGTGGAAACATAAACACACACACACTCACAAAAAAACACTGAAAAATGAGATCTAAATGGCACAAAAGGATAGACATTATAAAAACAAAATTATAAGACTAATACAATAACTGTATATGTAAATATAAACTAAATATATAGATAAATAAATAACAATAGAAATTATACTAACCAATTTTATGTTGGATCTCAGTAACAAACTATTAGATAAATCTATAGAGAAGCTCAGAGAAGGCAATGGCACCCCACTCCAGTACTCTTGCCCAGAAAATCCCATGGACGAAGGAGCCTGGTAGGCTGCAGACCATGGGATGGCTAAGAGTCGGACACGACTGAGCGACTTCACTTTCACTTTTCACTTTCATGCATTGGAGAAGGAAATGGCAACCCACTCCAGTGTTCTTGCCTGGAGAATCCCAGGGACGGGGGAGCCTGGTGGGCTGCCGTCTATGGGATCACACAGAGTCAGACACAACTGAAGCGACTTAGCACCAGCATAGAGAAGCTAAACTAGCAAAGACTGTTCCTAAATATCTATAGAGTTCATATATTAAACATTTCATAATTGTGGTTACTTGTAAGCTCTTCTTTGTAAAGTAGATTACTAAGAGAATATGATTCCAATCTTATTGCTAATATTTCTAACAATTTTATCTAAGTTGCCTATATCAGAAATGAATACAATAAAACAGATACATCCACATTTACCAAACATTTACCAAAGTAAGAACATTTACCAAAGTTCCTTTCAGAATGATGCTATCTGTGTTTCTTCTCTTTTTTAGTTGTTGCTGCTGTTTGCTAAGCTATGTGGGAAACGTTTCTAAGTGTAACTCATGGGAAAAATCTTATTCTAGGATCCTCTATGGAAAACAATTGTTAATACACATAACATGAGAATGGCCTAGTTTCCAGGAGTTTCTAAAAATTCCAGTTAAATATATATTGGATCTTAGCCTAAAATCCTTGGCAACCTTTATTGCTCACAGCTTACAGATATAGTTGCTTGAGTGAATGAAATACTTTTCAGTAGTAATTACCATGAATGGAACAAATAAAGAGTTGGACAGAAATTTTATTCTGGTATAGAAAAGACTTTTCACCATACCTAAAAGGAGATAAACATTTTTAAAATGTACATTAATTTGGTACTAATATCTTCATATTCACAATGATAGCTCCATTTCAAATTATTGATTTGTTTTGTCTTAGATTGTATTTTCTCCTATGGTAAATAAGAAAATACTTTTTGTTTGGTAATAATCTATTACTTTGATCTAAACTCTAATTTTGTTCTCTCTTCTCAAGTTGGTAAAAAAGGAGAACAGCACTGAGGAAAAAACTAGTTTTGCTACAAGCCGTCTGCAAATGACTTATTTATTATAAAAATAATAAGAACTTTATAATAAGTATGATTTTTATAATACATATTTAAATCTCTTGTCTAGTTATAGGACATAAATTACTCAGGAGATAAAAGGAATTTGAAACTCAACAAATATAAAAACAGCCAACTAAATAATATAAAGTACATGGTTATTTTAATGTCTTTCCATAAAATTCATATATATAGCTTTTATGTTATACATTTTTATTCTCCACTTTTTAATGATAACATATTTGTAAAATACTTCCACATACTTTTACTTCTCACTTTTGGGAATAAGTTAAGATACCACCAATTAGTCCACTGTAAAATTTTCAGTTCATAGAGAAATGTTTGATAAGATCAGGAGGAAGTTCTACTGACTTGATTGCCTTGCTTGATCTCAAGGTCATTAACTAGGTCAAAGGTCTGGATATAATTGGCTGTAATTTAGTCAACAGAACTTTATTTCATCACACCAAAGATTATTTAGTTGATGTCAAAGATCACTACCCAGAATTAGCCTGATGTGAATCTGAAGGGCGATACAATCAAAGAGCTTAGGATAGAGAATAATTTTCTGAAATAGGTCAAACCTCTGAAATTCCCTAGCTTTAATGGAACAAGCTGTGCACAGCAGAAAGGAAATGGCATTTTAAGTACTATTTTTTTTTTTTTAACTTAGCACAGTAGTGAATGCTTAGCAAGGAATTGGCAGATGGTCTCATTAAACAAAATGACTGTTAAGGAGTGTCATCACTAATAAAATGCAGTGAGCTACCCACATTCAAACTAGTATACAAAATGCAATTCTGTAATATTGCCATTTTGGTGGTTGTGATGGTTTTGGTACAAATTCTGTTTGTCCTGCAAAGTCATTTCTTATATGTAAATATCACATGATAAATTCTGAAGCAAACTCCTCCATTACAAAAAAAAAATATTCAAACTTCATTTACTCTTGATTGGTGAACAATATTTTATACTCTGTGGAAAAAACATATGCAGCATAAACAAAGAAAGTTTGGGGCATGTAATCAAAATACTATGAAATACAGTCCAATTGTAGAATTCAGGCAGACACTCATTTCTTTACTAAATAAGGCCACTGCCCCTGTACTGGGAATACCCTTCATCTCTAATGGTATAGGGTTGTGTTTTAGAGATATGCTCCAGAGTAAACAGGCTTTTTTATATTTAAATGATCTCTTTTGACATTTTTGTATATTTGCTGATTGAAGAATAAATAAAATTTCAAAAAGTTATCTTCTGATTTTATTTGGACAAACAGTGAAAACCTGGTGGTATAGCTGCAGACAATAGATGATAGGATATCTAGAATGGTATCAGCTTAATTCCCCCTAGAAGTGTGCCTAAGCAAGGTTGTTTCAGAGGCAGGGATAGAAGAGTTTTAATCCCACCTAGTATAAACTTGCTATCCACCAGTACAGTTTTGGGATTCCATTTACAAACTGGATGGTCATTTGTGAATCAAGACCATTGTATGGTATGTGGATTCCAGGACGATGGTGCTTAGTAACATTGCTTCAGCCACACTCCACTGAAGTGAATATCAGTGTCACATTAAGCATTGCTGCAATGGCAACCCATTCCAGTACTCTTCCCTGGAAAATCCCATGGAAGTAGGAGTCTGGTGGGCTGCAGTCCATGGGGTCGCTAAGAGGTGGACACGACTGAGCGACTTCACTTTCACTTTTCATTTTCATGCATTGGAGAAGGAAATGGCAACCCACTCCAGTATTCTTGCCTGGAGAATCCCAGGGACAGAGGAGCCGAGTGGGCTGCCGTCTATGGGGTCACACAGAGTCGGACATGACTGAGGTGACTTAGCAGCAGCTTTTAAGTGTGTGTATATGTGTTTGTGCATGTGCTCACACATGCATCTTCAAACCTCTTAGTAATCTACAAGAAAATTTCAGAAATACTGGAGTATTCTAGAAAAGAGAATAATCTTCTGTTCCAATTAACATCCCACTGGGTTCTATTTAAAGTTGTATATGCACCTCTTGACAGCAAGTTACCTAATATTTCTGTGATGCAATTTATCTTAGTTGCAAAATAGGTTACTCATGATACTTACTCAGCACTGTTATTTGGACGAAACATGTTATTTCAAAAATGACTGAAACATGTTAATATTTCTAGTATTAAACATATTAATATTTCTAAAACATGTTAATATTTCTAAAATCATTTTATTTGTAAAATGAAACGTTAATATTTCTAAAATGTCTAAATGCTGCATAATATGCAGCATATAATAATATAACACATCCTTTTATTTTTTATTTTATTTATTTATTTTTGCCACACCACATGGCATGCTGGATCCTAGTTCGCCAACCAATACTCTCTGCAGTGGAAGCACAGAGTACTAACCACTGGACTGCCAGAGAAGTCATTTACATGCTCTTTTTTAAAAAGGACTAAAATAAAGGGAAATACAAAGCTATTTTCAGAAGATTTAGGAAATTTGCTTATTTCCTAGAGAAGCAAGTGACCTGATTTTTGCTTGCTTTAAAGTTTTGGTAGAATTTTCTAACTGTATTCTTAATCATGTCAGAAATAAAAGAGTTAAATTACTTATATTAGACAAATCCTCAAAATTAAAGAAAAAGTTGAAATTCTCATAGCCATTGATTAGATGACTAACTCCTGCACTGGCAAAATACATGATTATCATGCAGTTTACATTCTATTTGTAAAATAGACTAACATGATTTCAGGAATAATTTATTTAATAAGTTACGTTAATAATAAACTATTCTATAGTATCCTTGTCCCTTATAAATAACAATTAAAATGGTTGTTTGTCCCCCTATGGAATATAATATCATCACTCTTTTCTATTCTAAAGGAGATTAGTTCTGGGTGTTCTTTGGAAGGAATGATGTTAAAGCTGAAAATCTCCAGTACTTTGGCCACCTCATGCGAAGAGTTGACTCATTGGAAAAGACCCTGATGCTGGGAGGGATTGAGGGCAGGAGGAAAAGGGGACAACAGAGGATGAGATGGCTGGATGGCATCACCGACTCGATGGACATGAGTTTGAGTGAACTCCAGGAGTTGGAGATGGACAGGGAGGCCTGGCGTGCTGCTATTCATGGGGTCGCAAAGAGTCGGACATGACTGAGCGACTGAACTGAGCTGAACTGAACTCCTTTCTAGGAGGTAATTGAATTATATAAAAGTTTGAAGGAAGTCTTAAGTACTAAAAGAAATATAAATTAAATGTCTGTGAAGATGGATGTCAAAAATAAAAACGGCACTGAAATTCATATGAATTAAAGTCAGTAAGACTCTTGAAAGTCCCTTGGACTGCATGGAGATACAACCAATCCATCCTAAAGGAAATTAGTCCTGAATATTCATTGGAAGGACTGATGCTGAAGCTGAAACTCCAATACTTTGGCCACCTGATGTGAAGAACTGACTCATCGGAAAAGACTCTTATGCTGGGAAAGATTGAAGGCAGGAGGACAAGGGGACCACAGACGATGAAATAGTTGGATGGCTTTACCGATTCAATGGACATGAGTTTGAGTAAACTCCAGGAGTTGGTGATGGACAGGGAGGCCTGGCATGCTCCAGTCCATGGGGTCGCAAAGAGTCGGACACGACTGAGCAACTGAACTCAACTGAACTGAAAGTAAATTTTATGTTGCCAAATTAGGTCATCTCTCCAGAAACTAAAGATTATTAATAATGTCTTAAAAAGTTGAATGCTGAAATGCAATGCCTTATGATAAAAAAAAATTTGTTCATATTCTTATATTCAGCTGGGATAAACATTTTAAAAGCCTTCACAGGTGGCGGTGCTAGTGATAAAACACCTGCTTGGCAATGCAGGAGACATGAGACATGGGTGGGTTCCATCCAGAGTGGGAAAGATCCCCTGGAGGAGGGGACTGCAAAGTACTTTCGTATTCTTGCCTGGAGAATCCCATGGACAGAGGAGGCTGGTGGGCTACAGTTTATAGGGTTGCAAAGAGTTGGACACGACTGAAGCAACTGAGCATGCGCGCACACAAACATTTTAAAATATCTTTCTAATTATTTCTGGGCAGGTCCAAAATCAAGACACATCTTTGTATTTAGTTAATCAGGATTTAATTGAAGCATCTCTCCATTTAAATTAATCGTAATAATAATCTGGGGAGAAGTTTTGTTGTGCATTTTAAATGAATTTTATGACGTTTGAAATATATAACTTCACTTTTTTCAAATGTGTATGACTAGGGATATAATACATTAAAAAAAACTCAAAGCATAAAAATAAAACAAAACAAAGCAAAAACTCACCGTCCAGAGTAACATGGAATTAGTGTTATTTATTGGCTGCAGTGGTTTCACTTATTGTGAGCTACCTCTGTCTATCTCATGAGAATATCCAGGTGACAATGACATTTAAATGGGAGTCCATTCGCATTCATTACTGTGTGTGAATGGAAAGGTTACACTCCTTAAAGCAAACCTCTTTGCAGTCTGAGTAACTGAGGAACAATTTACACATCAAAGAGTCAGCTACCCAAATAGATTAGAGCTTTTCAATAAACCTTTATTAAGGAAGAAGTGATCCAATCCTCAAAACAGATGTGAACTCTAGTCTGATCTGGAAAATAATTGAACTCTGCCTGAAAGAGTAAACTAATTTTATCATACTTTTTGAAAACAGTAAAAGTGGGATGTAAATAGGGATCCTTATGAGTGAGAATATGTATAATACTCTCACATACCTGAAAACAAAACAGATACTGCTTCTCTAGACACACACCTTCACATTGAGCCAATGACTTGATGTTCATAAAATGAAAATCCTTCCCTGGCTCCCTTTTCACTTCCTCTGTAACAGTGGATATCTAAGATCTCTTAGTCATGCTATCAAGAAGGAATGAACAAAACAAACCCAGATCAGAACCCATTCCCTGGTGAAGTACAGGAGATAAGCTACTTTGTTTCTTGAAGTTCCTTCCCCTCTCAACACTTGAATGCAGAAGAGGAAAAATGATAGTTGCTGTGTTATTTGGGGTAAGGCTGTAGAGAAGGAAAACCAGCCCTTTCTACTCTGCCCTTGAATTCTTATTCATCAGTAAAATTTACGGACCAGAATTGGTGTGTATGTAATTATTGCTTTTCACTTTCTTCCTCTCAGGTTGCCTCACACAAAGAAAGGAAAATTAAAATGATAAGGGTCCCTCAGTTGAGATGCTTTAAGCATATACAGCTGAGATGAAATAAAGCAGATAAAAGAACTTGTACGAAGCTGTAGGTTCAAGAACCAGTTGAACTCACAAGTGCTGTAAGCTTTCCAAGTTTCAATTTCTTCTTAAAGTAGGGCTATTAATCTCTCTCCTATTTGACTCACAGCACTTTGTGAAAGTAAGAGTAGGTGATATAGGTGAAAGCTTCTGACATAGAGTATGTGATCATGGATATTTTTCATGGCTATTATTCTTTGCTCTATTTGATTTTTGTATTGTGTTTTTTTTCTTTCTAATAATAAGTTCTACAGAAAGAAAATTAATATACATTCTTGAAGTGAATATATGTAAATTTATTTAGCAAAAGTTGTAGAATATGAGATTGAATTGTAAACCTGGGTTTGAACACTGATGTGGACACATT
Organism: Bos javanicus; assembly: GCF_032452875.1. NCBI lineage: Eukaryota > Metazoa > Chordata > Mammalia > Artiodactyla > Bovidae > Bos > Bos javanicus. The sequence goes on along the minus strand of NC_083879.1, from coordinate 60,377,878 downwards.
TATTGTATGATTTGGAGCAAATTAATTAATAACATGGAGACTCATTTTCCTCATTTGTAAAATGTGGTTGAGGTAACAAATACATCAATATATTTAAGATGCTTATTATTAAATTTTAATTTTCATTAAGTGTAACTTTAACTCTACCAAGTACACATCAGATGAGAAATTTGAGATCTCAGAAATATCTTTCCCAGAGGCAGAGTTAATGGGTGGTTGAACGAGATTAAAACCAGAATTTTGCTTACATCAAAACCTACACTCTTTTCATTTAAAACACGATATATTTTTTTAAAACACTATATTATTTAAAGGCCATCTAAATTCAAACATAATAGCCTCATTATGGGAAAATTCTCACAACTTCTAAAGATTTAAAATAGCAGATACCATGTTCAGAGAAGTTATGATTATACAAAAAAATCTGGTATTGATTACAACTAGATTCTTGTGAACATTAAAAAAAATACTTTTATTGTTTTGGTATTGATTACAATGAAAGTTCAATAAAATATTTTATAAACAGATAAAATTAAGCAATTAAATAGCATGTGGCTTCAGGAACATATTTTATGGGTCGTCAATGCATGTGCCTATATGTATGTGTTTAAAGGTGACAACATTCTCTGAATTATTTATATGTGTCGGTGAGGCTATGACAGAAGTTATTAAGTAAAAATAGGCTTTCTACACTATAAAATTTAAGCATTCCTTATCTGGGGGCTGCAATTTTCCTCTTAGAATCATTTTTGTGAGACTTATGCTTTTCAGACTAAACTTTTTTTTATGGAAAGTAATAGTGACTCATGGAGAGGTTGAGGGAACAGGTAAAATTTGTGAGAAGAATTTTCCAGGAGTATGGTTGTCAGAATTAGCAATAAATATATAAAAACATAGAGCAAACATAGTAAATTCAAATTTCAGAGAAGAAACAGATGCTTATTTTAATATAAGTATCCACCCAATATAATGTGGGCATACTTGCATTTTTAATTCACTTTTTCTGAAAATTAAATTTAAATAGGTGTATCAATTGCCCATGGTATGTAGTAAATTATCACACATTTAGAATCTTACAAAATAGTTATTTATCATCCTGTAACTTCTTTAGGTCAAAGTTCCTATTGTGTTACATAATGAAAGCTCATCATCATCACTATATTCTACTGGGGAGAAACAGCTCACAGGTTTGTCCCAAATTCAAAAGGAGGGGAATACACAGGGATTTGTCTCCTTTGAGGTCATTCTATGGGTATCTCAGTTTAGTTCAGTTCAGCCGCATAGTCGTGTCCAGCTCTTTGTGACCCCATGGACATCTACCACACCAGAATAGTATGTGGTTTATTTAGCAATCTTATAGAGGACAGCATGTGTCTTTTGACAATGTATGGACAACCGTATTTAGAGACAGCAAATCTAGATACCTTTCCTTAAGTGGCGTATGTAGAGGAAAGCACAATAGTCAAGGATTTTAGGAGATATATAACTTTCTACTAATTGTCTCTATGTTGCTGTTGTTCTCAAGGTTTATCATATTATGCCCAATTAACAGAGATTCGCAAAAATCAGCATTGGATCTATTCCGTATTTGCTAGTAGCTTTAGAATTATGTGTGCATGCTCAGTCATGCCTGCCCCACTCTTTTGTCCATGGACCTTTCCAGGCAAGAATACTGGAGTGGGTTGACATTTTCTACTCCAGGGGATCTTCCCAACCCAGGGAAGGAACTCACATCTCCTGCATCTCCTGCCTTGGCAGATGGATTCTTTACCATTGGGCCACCTGGCATAGCTTTATAATTACCCTAATGCAATTATCATCATTTAATAAACATTTATTGAGTTCCCACTATGGGGAAGAATTGTGTTATATCCCAGCAATAGAGAGATAGGCAATATCCCACTCATCTCCTAAAAGAAAATATAGTCTAGAAAAAGAGACACATACATATTCAGATCAAAGTGAAAGTGAAAGTCACTCAGTAGTGTGCGATTTTTTATGACCCCATGAACTATACAGTCCATGCAATTCTCCAGGCCAGAATACTGGAGTGGATAGCCATTCCCTTCTCCAGGGGATGGGTTCTTTACCATGTGAGCCACAAGGGAAGCCCAACATTACTGGAGTGGGTAGCCTGTCCCTTCTCTAGTGGATCTTCCTGACCCAGGAATTGAACTGGGGTCTGCTGCATTGCAGGTAGATTCTTTACCAACTGAGCTATCAGAGAAGCCCATTCAGATTAATGCAAATTCTAAATTATAAAACAGAAAGTGATTGATTGAAGCCTATTTCACTGAAATTTTAGTTTGTAAAAAATGCCATAGAGGAGATATGCAACCAAATAAGTTTTGGACATGTCAAGATGTTGCATCCCATATATTCATTCCTTGGCAATATATAATACACATTAACACATGAAGTCTTTGAGATACCCTATATAAAGTGCAAATGTGTATAACTTGTGTTTTCATAATAATTTCAGACTGTTGAAAGAGATTTTTATGTAACACATTGTAGCATCCTGTAGCTGTTATACTTCTTACAGCATTCTACCAAAGATTGTTTTGAAATGCAATTCAAAGCAGCAGCAGGCTGGCATTGGGAAGGTAGAAGCTATTGTTACTGTCGGTTTGAAATAGTAGATTACAGTTGCCCTGTATCTATGTGTGGATTCACCATCTAAACATTTGCCCAAGCACCAAATCTTAAAATTTTTCTAACATCCTCCTTTTCCCTTGCTCGAGCTCTAGCTATATAGTTAGCCCTGCCCTTTCTGCTTCCTAAATGTGTCAGTGAATCAAGGGTGTCCTCCTGGTCATTGCGGCTACTTGGGGAAAGCAATTAAAATGTTTTCAGGGACAGAGATGTGTTGTCTGAATCTGTGGGTGGATCTCAGCAAGGGCAAAACAGAGAAGTGATGTCACCACAGGTATGTGAAAGGTTCTCTTCTCCTTATTTTCATTTTACTTTCAACAATTATACAACGATGACATTTTACGTTTGGAAATCTCATGGCAGTACACCTGGACAAAAGAAAGAATGAATGCTATTTACATATTTCAACAATTAACAGCGCTAAATCTCACTAATTGTGCATAATTACAATTTAGTGATTATACTAAGCAAACTATAATTTACAATTTAAGTGATTACTCCGTAATTCATTGCTAAGCTTTGAGACTCAGCAAAAAGATAATAATACCATTGGAGAGCTACCTTTCAAAAGACTCGATGTCAATGTTTTCCTGTAAGCTTGGTTGAACACAAACTTCTTACTTGCACTGCAAGCCGTGGAGAATATTTACGAACTGTTTGTTAGTCTCCAGCTATGACCGCTGCCTACAAGACCTGTCACTGTGCAGTTTTGCCTCTGCCTCAAGGACTACATGACATTTTTGCACAAATCGAGCTCTGCCTATTCAATAGCATTCGTGCTTCTCTAGGGTTTTTTTTTTTTTTTTTTAGTTTGTTTCTCCTTCCCTGCTGTCACTTCTCAGCCATCAGCAATGTTTCACAGTGCTTCAGCTTGCCAAATAATGGGGTCTTGTGATGTTTTCTCTGCCTGACTTGTTTGGATCACCCTGCTTTAGCTCATCAGTTGGTATGTGGTTTGGCTTCCTGTCAGTCACCCTGTCTTGCAGACTAGCCCCATAAAGCTGGATTGTAATCAGAGTGGCTCCCTTGCCACTGGTCTCTCAGTGGATCACAACCGAAGAATTGTTTGAGTATTTAATTTTAAGTAGAAAATATGAACTGGAAGCCATGGGACAATATGCTGTCTGTTAGCGTGCCAAAGATGAGCTCGCTTGCCTCATTAGCCTCTCAGACTTCATCTTGGAGCACATCACTTGATTGGCATTTTGCTCAACTAATACACTTCCATGATCAATTTTAGCTGAGAGTTTTCAGTTCCCCATCTTAATTGGTATTGGATCTTCCTCATAAGAGCCGGGGTCTCCAGCCTCCAAGACCTTGAACTGATACTTCCCCAACTCTACAGTGGCATTAGATTAGAAATAAAAGGCACAATAAATGCAATGCCCTTACATCATCCTGTAACCATTCCCCTATCCTCAGGCCATGGGGAAATTGTCTTCCATGAAATCAGTCTCTGGTGCCAAAATAGTTGCGGACTGCTGTGATGGAGGATATTATATGACCTAGAATATCTTCAAGGCAGAATGCTAACCTAAAGCATCCCTAAAGCTGTGCATTTACTAATGCCCATTACTGCTCGGTGATCCTTGAGGAAATGTCTTAGGAATTTGGCAACAACGTAGGCAGCTGAAGGAGGTTTAAAAAGAACTGAAAACATTACAAACTAGTCAAGAACATAGCAGGTGGCCCGGTCATCAGTAGGGACTAAGTTTAAAACACTTTGTATGGTAACCTGAAAATACAGACTTATGCAGGAGAAGGTAAATGAAGGCAGATAGTCAAGATAATAGGCATAGCTGGATATCTCACCATTTATTCTCAAGTGATAAATACTATAAAACAAACAAAAAATATGATGACATTAATTGTCTAGATTCATCTGTTCTGACTATTGGTGTCTAAACTTGTTTAAGCACTTTGTATTTTTTCAGTCCTGTTGTCTTTTTTCTTTAAATTAATTTTATAAAAAAATTTTATTCTACTTTATATGATTGATAAAGTAATAAATACACACTTAAAAAGAGGGATAAAAGAGAGTGCAAAAATTCAGAAGATAAACTACTCAAAGTCTTCTTTCTGATAATCATTATTGATATTTTAGGATTTTATTCCAAACTTTATTTGCTATCTATTTGGGTGATTAAATGGAATATGCTGCTGCTGTTGCTATTTATTTGCTAAGTTGTGTCTGACTCTTTTGCAGCCCCATGGGCTGTAGGCCACTAGGCTTCTCTGTCCATGAGATTTCCCAGGCAAGAATACTGGAGACTGCTGCTATTTCCTTCTCCAGGGGATCTTCCCAATCCAGGATTAACCTGCATCTCCTGCTTGGCAGGCAGATTCTTTACCACTGAGCCATCTGGGAAAGTAAACTTTTTCTATTTTAGCCATTATCTTTAATGATGATAACTGCTTTACCATTATTATTGGCAGAAAGACTATCTCATCATTTCTCTCTGAGCTTTCCCAAGTATCTTCTCTGTGTTGTATGCCTCTCCTTTTTGAGAAAGCATTTCATTGTCTATAAATAACTCAGAAAACTCTCTGTAGCATTGTCTTCTTAGACAGGTGTAGCTTGTCTTCTTACAAAGAATCATATTTTTGGAAATACAATCAGCAATTAAACCTAGAGGGATGTATGATTATATTTCACTGCGCTGTTTCTCTCCCTTTTTGGCATATACATTTTAATCTTTGATTGAAGGATCCACATGCTGGTAAACATCCATATTCAGGAAATTTATCTTGCTATTTTCTTGCAACCCCATTAAAGTTAACCTGTGAATTTTCAAAATGGTTCATTCCTATTTCCTAATTAAAAAGTGAGTTGACCTCAATATTTCAAATGAAAGTTTGAATAAAAGGCAAAAACATCAAAATGAGATACTCATTATACAAAACAAAATAAAAGTTAAATTCTAAAAGCCACCAAAGTCTCGCAATGACCAGAGATTTCACGTCATTTGCTGTGTCTGAAGGAGATTACTGGTATGTAGGCCATAATGAGATCACACATTGACTACTGAGGTTGTCACTGCTGTCAGAGTTAGGTCAGCTCTCTGTGCTGGGCTCACACAATTTGGTGATTGGTATGACATGACTCTACTGTTCTAGATTCTGCTTTTGTTTTGCTTTTTTTTTTTTTTTTTTGGCCATGTCACATGGCTTGGATCTCAATTCCCTGACAGGGATCAAACCTGGTCCGAAGGCAGTGACAGTGTCAGATTCTAACCACTGGCCCATCAGGGACTCCCCTGTTCTTTTTGATACACTTCCTTTTCCACAATGCAGTGCTCCAGCTGTGATTACAACTGCATCACTTTGGGATTTCTCTACATTATTTTCTTCCTGAAAGTTCTGAAAATGCCAGAAACTAGCTAAGTAAGATTAAAGGGACAAAACATTTAATGAACTAATAAATTTAGGGGAAAAAAAAGAAACCCTGTTATATTCAGCAAAGTTAAACAACTTTCTTAAATTCAGAACTTCTAAGAGTCTTTAATGTGCTAATGTGCTTTCCAAATTTCTATGATACAATGAAGGGTCTCCCATACATATTTGCCCATAAAAGTCTTATTTGAGGCATTTTACAAAATATTTTTTTCCTTGGAATGTTTATGTAGAATCCTGACTTAAATAATTAACTCTAGATCTTCTGGGTATCCTTCTTAATCTAGGCAGTGGTTTTAATTTTCTTTGGAAGATACAGGGATCAGTTTCAGATCAGCTCCTTCAGGGTATTGGGAATTGGATTCAGAATTCTATTACTCTTTTCAGAATGGAGTTATTTCAACAAAACTCAGTTTCTGCTTTGTCCTACCCAGGAAGTATAATCTAGTACCAGATAGGGCACCCATAAACCTATGCAGTGTTGAGTTTCCTTCTACATTCAACCATGAGGCAAACTCCCTCTGAAAGACACTATTTGTCCATGTCTAGAAGAGCTTCTTATTGATTTTCATAAACTTTTGTTAGGCAGTTAAAAGGTTTGGCTAAGTTCACCATGTTAGCATCTGATAAACAAAGAACCCTGTTCTTACCCATTTAACACCACAGAATTCTGTTTCCAGCTTCTATAGATCTATTCAAGGATGTTGCAATATTTAAGAGCTATTCTGATTCATGAAGTAAATCAATGACTCCAGAAAGCTTCAACATGCCAACATGCAGCCTCCTGGTTTTTACACCTTGTTACTACTCCAGTTTGTTATGCAAGAGGAAGAGAGAACCTGAAGAATGATGTAGGAGACTTACACTGCCCTTCACTGTTCTTGGACTTCCCTAATGACTCAGTGGTAAAGAATCTGCCTGCTATGTGGAAGACATAAGAGACACAGGTTCAATCCCTGGGTTGGGAAGATTCCCTGGAGGAGGAAATGGCAACCCACTCCAGTATTCTTTACCTGGATAATCCCATGGACAGAGGAGCCTGGTGGGCTACAGCCCAAAGAGTCTCAAACAGTTGAACACAACTCAATAACTGAGCACACACCCATATCATTCTGAGAAGGTTCTTTATTTTTTCTGAGTGAAAACACAGAATGTGTAAGCTTAGTCTAGAATCAATGCACTACCTAAGCATGTCCTCTCGTGTATTATTTTCTTTTTCATTTGATTTATCCTTTTGTCTATGTTATTAAATAATGCATTTCTGCTGATAAAATTTATTAGTGTCTGTCCTAAATTCTTTTCTCACATTCGAAAGACTTTATTTTTCATTTAATCATGTGTCATGTCAAATTCTTACTATGGAAAATACGGGGAATACATTTTAACGTACTCCTCTGCATATGAAAGATACAGAAAGGGCTTCATTAGGAAACAAAAGTCAGCTCTACTATCAGTTTCCAACAAAGAAACCAGTCACAATGAAAAGTACTTATAAATAAATCTGTGGACCATTAAGCAGTGTGACCATATTCTATAATACACACTGCTTTCGTCAACAAACAGGTCAAGCTTCCATAAAATTACATGGAAGAAGTTGGTCTTTGATTCTCTGCCTATGTGTATCCTCAGTCACTTAAGTCATGTCTGATTCTTTGCGATCCCATGGACTATCGCCCACCAGGCTCCTTGGTCCATGGGAATATCCAGGCAAGAATACTGGAGTGGGTTGCCATGCCCTCCTCCAGGGCATCTTCCTGATCCAGGAATCGAACCCTGTCTCCTGTGTCCCAGCACTGCAGGCACATTTTTTTACCTCTGAGCCATCAGGGAAGCCCTTTGATTATCTACACATATTGCTTCACTCTTGATTCTTATCCGCTTGTACCCTTTAACTTTTATTAAATATCTTCACAAATTGTATTAGAAGCCAGATTCAAAGCACTACTTATGGCCTTTTCACCACAAAAGTTGCCAACACTCTAATAGAGAAGGTAAAATACTGAGTGACTATACATCTAAGAAGAGAATAGTATCTCTTTATTCCATGGCTGTAGAGGTCAGCTGATATCAGTTCTAATTATTTACCAGTTCTAATATATGTGTATTGTGTGACTGTGAGAAAGTCATGCTCTCATTCTATGTTTCTCTTTCTCTCCAGGCAAGAACACTGGAGTGGGTTGCCATTTCCTTCTCTAATGCATGAAAGGGAAAAGTGAAAGTGAAGTCGTTCAGTCGTGTCCAACTCTTTGTGACCCCATGGTCTGCAGTCTACCAGGCTCCAATGTCCATGGGATTTTCCAGGCAAGAGTACTGGAGTGGGTGCCATTGCCTTCTCCACTTAATCAGAGAAATTGGGTCTTATTATCTCAAAATACTCCTCAGCTCAAAAAGCATATTATCATATCAAATATCTTGTCATCACTTTCTCTAGTAAAAACTCTATTTTCTATTAGGTTTTCCTCATTTAATTCTCTAATTTTCTAACTAACAAAACAGTCTTAATGAGATATGATGTAACAGAACAATATTTGAATATAATGAACAAAGATGGAGTTTATAAATTTGATTCAATTCTAGGTCAACAGCTTGAGAGTTGTGTATCGCCTGAAAATCATTTGATTTCAAAGCCTCAGTTTTCCCCTATGAAAATGGCAACAGTTTTAGTATCTTCTTAAAAGATGGATTGGTAGCAATTGTCCAAGAATGCTGTGATTTAAAGAATAAATTTCTGAAGATTTTATGGACTCTGGAATATTATGTCACACACAAAATGTGACCACTGGTTAAGATGCAAAACCTTATGGGTGTGCCCTACAAAAAGAGCAGACAAGGCAGCCATGGAATTGCAATGCTGCTGTTACTAAGTTGCTTCGTCGTGTCCGACTCTGTGCGACCCCATAGACGGAAGCCCACCAGGCTCCCCTGTCCCTGGAATTCTCCAGGCAAGAACACTGGAGTGGGTTGCCATTTCCTTCTCCAATGCCAAGTACTAAATAGCTGTCCCTGTTATGACCAACCTAGATAGCATATTGAAAAGCAGAGACATTACTTTGTCAACAAAGGTCCGTCTAGTCAAGGCTATGGTTTTTCCAGTGGTCATGTATGGATGTGAGAGTTGGACTGTGAAGAAGGCTGAGCACTGAAGAATTGATGCTTTTGAACTGTGGTGTTGGAGAAGACTCTTGAGAGTCCCTTGAACTGCAAGGAGATCCAACCCGTCCATTCTGAAGGAGATTAGCCCTGGGATTTCTTTGGAGGGAATGATGCTGAAGCTGAAACTCCAGTACTTTGGCCACCTCATGCAAAGAGCTGACTCATTGGAAAAGACTCTGATGCTGGGAGGGATTGGGGGCAGGAGGAGAAGGGGACAACAGAGGATGAGATGGCTGGATGGCATCACTGACTCGATGGACGTGAGTCTGAGTGAACTCTGGGAGTTGGAGATGGACTGGGAGGCCTGGTGTTCTGCGATTCATGGGGTCGCAAAGAATCGGACATGACTGAGCGACTGAACTGAACTGAAGGGGAAAAAAAAAAATTAATAGATTTTATGTGACTTTAGTGTTTGCAATAGGAAACTTACTTTGATCAGGCACTTTTAGTTTGAGAAATATATATAACCAAGGCAAGTATGATCTAAATACTTTTTGATATAAAAAGGATTATATAGATTTTATTCTCACTGAAGAGAAGCAATCTCATAGAGAAAATAGTCCCAGGTACTATCCTTTGTTGCTTATTACTCAGTAGAAATAATTATAGTCAAATAATGATTATTGTTAAATACTTTCTCCTTAATATTGGAGAGCAGAAAAATTACTGAGAATATAGAGCTTACTTATAACACTTTGCAACCTCCTGGAGCTAGGGTTCCATACAGAGATACTGTTAGCACAGTTGTAACAAGATTGTCATAACCAAGTTATACATCTACAAAAGTAAACTATCATAAATATTTTTACTTGAAATTCACAAGTGAATTTTCCTGAGATTGTAATAGCTATCTGAGTAGAGAAAGTAAAATAGTCTGGGATATATGTGAACCAATAACTAAAATTGCTTAAAGTACATTTATGCAATTTTCTTAATTATATGGTTTCTTCAATGTTTGAATTATTCAACACATATATAAAACCAAGTATGTATCACCAGTAAATTATTTTCTATCATATGATATGCTTAATTCTATATAAGAAAATATGTACTATGCTACTCCAAAGAGATTAAGATTTTTTTAAATGTTGATTGTCCATGATTTCAAATATGCACTAGAAGACTCAATGTTGTCAGTTTAAGTATCTGTGCTGCACTTAGATGACTATAAAAGAGGATTCATTTTTCTGAAAATTCATAAGAACATGTACTTTTATAGGTTTGTCATCAAAATTTCCAAAGCACAACCCACACTGAGCCTTCTGTTTTGGCTTTTCTTCTGGCTTAATGACAAAGTTGGAAAAAATGAAAACAGGAAAGAGGAGGAAGGCAGGCTGACTCTGCTGTCCTCAGCCTGTCTCTCTGCTTAGCAAGCATTTGCTCTATTTTCTAAGAGCAGCTCTGAAGCTACAGATAAGTGAAAAAATACATAAGATGGTGAAAGTCCCATAACTTTGTCTTTTGCTTTTCAGTCTCTGATTTAACTTCATCACTTTTGAATCTTTTAATGCAATGGTTTACAATAAATATGAAACAATATATTTTAGTTGAAATAAGGGTAAAACCTTAATATTCCAGGTGCATTGTCTGCATCTGAATTTTATATTGTTCTAACAATATTTGCACTGAATCCCTAAGATTTCAATATCTCCCACTTCTACAGGTTGTCCATGTGAACTCATACTCTTCAATATTGTTGATCATTTTTATATTTAGTATCTGTATGGCTTTTTGGGTGAGGAGGATGCTGATTATTTATATGTCATTTGAACTAATTGAAGATCTGTCCTTTAATTAGCATAGTAGACACTGGAAAGATGACAACCAGTCAAGATATAATATGCACAGGTGAAAGTAAAGGAAATTTATCATTATTTTGCATTTGTTATTTACAATCCTTTCATGGTCAGTGACAGAGAAGGCAATGGCACCCCACGCCAGTACTCTTGCCTGGAAAATCCCATGGATGAAGGAGCCTGGTGGGCTGCAGTCCATGGGGTCTCTAAGAGTCGGACACGACTGAGCGACTTCACTTTCACTTTTCACTTTCATGCACTTGAGAAGGAAATGGCAACCCACTCCGGTGTTCTTGCCTGGAGAATCCCAGGGACGGGGGAGCCTGGTGGGCTGCCGTCTATGGGGTCGCACAGAGTCAGACATGACTGAAGTGACTTAGCAGCAGCAGCAGTATGTTCAGTGAGGTTTCCAGGTTGTTGTTTTTGGCCGCTAAGTCATGTCTGACTCTTGCGACCCCATAGACTGCCAGGCTCCTCAGTCCATGGGACTTCCCAGGCAAGAATATTGGAGTGGGTTGCCATTTCGCTCACCAGGGTTTCCAGATACTCTTGCACAATGACAAGAGCTATCACATTCTGGGCTACCAGTTACAAACACTTACAGGAGATCTAGAGTATGGAAGGGATTTAAGTTGTTTCCTGCTTTCAGTAGTGTCTTCTTTCTAGGTTTACCTAAATGCATACAAACTCCTCACAGTGCAGTGTTGTGCTGCTTTTAGCTAATTGCTTCATCTAACAGGGATAATAGAGCCTTTTTCTATAGTTTTAAAATTTTAATTCAACATTTTAAAGTAATTATGGGATAACTGCCTAATGGCTAAGTGAAGTGTTCAAATTGCAATCTTTGTTCTTCCTGTTTCAAAATCTTCAAAAACAGATGAGCACTTTATACTATATACGGGGCTTGTATACAGTACTTGTATACTGTATATTGTATACAGGGCTTGAGCTATAATGCTGTATACTTGTAACCTATATAATATAAAAGTATTCACAAAAATCTTCAAAAACAGTTACACAGATATAAACATATATCACTAGTTTATCACACTATAGTAGAATCTAGTTAATGGATTAAAACTATGTAGCAAATATCTACCAAAATGACAAAGCAATAAAAGAGCAGAAAAGTTCAATTAAAAAGAATCTAAAGTACTTTTTAAAGACCTACAATATTTGCTATAATGTCCACATCTCACTTACTTAGCTTTAAAATCCTTTAGATTGCATTACCTGAAAAAAATACTAATTTTCATAACAATTATTCATAAAGAATGCTTATACATATCTAAAGATTTTCAAAGTTTTTACTTCAAACATATTTATTAATATTTTATCAATACCAGTTTTATAATTTATAAAATTATATAAATTATATAAAATTATAAAAATTTATAAAAACCTCAATTATACTTTTGACTATTTAAAATTTACATCTATATATTGATTATTATGGAAATACTTTGACCTCAAAAAGCTGATTTCATCAAAAGGAATAAAAATAAACTAATATTCTTTGAATTCTAGGTCACTTTGAAAAAAAAAAATCCATGATTTCAAACACTAAATCAAAAAATACAGAAGAGCCATTACATAGTATTTTTTGCATGCTGTGCTGTAGTCAAACTTACTGTTAATACTGGATCTAAAAGATTCATTTCCAATTACCTCTCACCAATTTTCTTTTATTGAAGGCCTCCATTGACTGACATATTAAATTATGCATAATCAACTGAAAAGGATCAGTTCAAATTTTGGCACTCAGTCACCATCTGTTCTTTGTATGTTGACATACCTCACATCACTTTCATGTTTGCTTTATAAATGGTGTGACAGTCAGGATTTTCATAATGTTTGTTGTTCCATTTAAACTAATTATAGTGATGATCGTTTTCTGAGAATATAAGGATCCATCCAGAAAACTGCAGAATTTTGAAAATAAAAGCCTTCAATGAGTGGTGACTTAATTCTTAACATTTTTCATGGTAATCATTCCAGGTATATATTTATCCAGGGTATTCATTCAATAACATGCTGCTGCTGCTGCTAAGTCGCTTCAGTCATGTCCAACTCTGTACATCCCCATAGACAGCAGCCCACCAGGCTCCTCCATCCCTGGGATTCTCCAGGCACGAACACTGGAGCGGGTTGCCATTTCCCTCTCCAACGCATGAAAGTGAAAAGTGAAAGTGAAGTCACTCAGTCGTGTCCGGCTCTTAGAGACCCCATGGACTGCAGTCTACCAGGCTCATCCATCCATGGGATTCTCCAGGCAAGAATACTGGAGTGGGTTGCCATTTCCTTCTCCATCAATAACATGAGACACTGGAAACTAATTTGTATTACAATACAGCTTCCTTCAGAAAAAAATCATCATCAATAGGATCTTCGCTGATGTAAATGTACATAGCTTTAAAATTTAAAACAACAAAAAAATAAAAATAAAAACAAACCTTCAAATAAACCATTTCTTAACAATTATTCTTATTTAGTCGCTAAGTCATGTCTGACATTTTGCAACCCCATGGACTATAGCCCCCCCGACTCCTCTCTCTATGAGATTTCTCAGGTAAGAATACTGGAGTGGGTTGCCATTGTCTTCTCCAGGGGATCTTTCCAACCCCGGGTTTGAACCTGTGTCTCCTGCATCGGCAGATGCGTTCTTCACCCACTGAGTCACCAGGAAGCCCTAACAATTATTACCATTTTTTAATCCTGGGCAAACAGAGAACATTTAACACACACACACACACACACATATTTACAAGTGGAAAATACACCAAGTAATAAAATCAAATATAGTAACTAGCAAATATAGTGGATTAAAAATTATCTTCAAGGTTAGCAGACAATTATTAGGATACATGCACTGGAATAGTAAGTAAATAATTTTTATTGTCTTCATGTACCCTGAGATAGTAATAAAAATGTTAATCAGTCATGTCTGACTCTGCAGCCCATGGATTGTAGCTGCCAGGCTCCTCTGTCCACGGAATTCTCCAGGCAAGAATACTGGAGTGGGTAGCTCTTTCCTCTCCAGGGGATTTTCCTGACCCAGGTATTGAATATGTGTCTCTTGCATTGCAGGCAGATTCTTTACCACCTGAGACACTAAGGAAGCCTGAGATGTCAATAGTATGAACCTACATCTTGGGCATGCAATTTTTATTCTAATCTAAGTTCCAAATACGTTCCCCAAATTTTATGCTAATTTAATTACTATAATCTTTGCTTAAAATAAATACCAGTTCTATAAGATGGAGTGATATCCTGTGAATCATTTTTTTTTGTTTACCCATCACCTATATTATTTGTTGAGTGAAAAGAATTCTTTGTTTAAATTTGCAATTATAATTATATATAGCAACTCCTTCATACCAAATACATTTAAAACATGCTGATTTTATATAAACCATCAAATTCTCCATAAAACAGGACTTTCCATATATCTAAAGATAGCTTCTAGAGAAATTATTTTCTATTACTACTGAGCTCAAAGTTTTCTCTCTTAACACTTGCTTGATTGGTATAGGTAAAATATGAACAAAGATTTCTATTAACAAAAAAAAAAAAAAAAGGTTACTTCTGTTAAAATGCTCCCAGAAGAAAGGCGAAAAAAACACAAGTCACGAGGAAGAAAAATGAGCTCATTTTCTTGGCAAGCAAATGACTATTTGTAACCACGGATTAAATGAAGTAAAATCTCAGTTACACCTCCCCGTCTTTCCCTGAAAGTAAACAGACACAGAACTCTTCTTAAGCTGTTACAAAAGCAAAGGTTACAAAAGTTTCACTTCTTAACCTTGATGTTTGGAATATACACATTTCCTACTGATAGTAACTTTAGAAGGAAAAGAAAAAGCTCTGGATTTCAAGTTTATACTCCAGGATTATGTGATTCAAAATAAAGAGGAAGACAGAAAACTAGCTTCTCAGAGCCAAGTACTTTACTCTGATACTGTTTCTTGTGATCCTTTTAAGAACACTGTATTTTTTTTTCTCTCTCTCTCTCTTTTGTTTGGAAAAGATATTGCAGGGTCTGGTTTTTAGCTTTTTTTTTTTTTTTAATTAACCATTACTTTTGTAAATTCAGACCATCTCTAGCTCCCCATCTGCAGTGATTTTGGAGCCCCCCAAAATAAAGTCTCTCACTGTTTCCCCATCTATTTGTCATGAAGTGATGGGAGCAGATGCCAAGATCTTAGTTTTCTAATGTTCAGTTTTAAGCCAACATTTTCACTCTCCTTTTTCATTTTCATCAAGAGGCTGTTTAGTTCTTCTTCGCTTTCTGCCATAAGGGTGGTGTCATCTGCATATCTGAGGTTATTGATATTTCTCCTGGCAATCTTGATTCTAGTTTGTGCTTCCTTTAGCCCAGCATTTCGCATGATGCACTCTGCATATAAGTTAAATAAGCAGGGTGACAATATACAGCCTTGACATACTCCTTTTCCTATTTGGAACCAGTCTGTTGTTCCATGACCAGTTCTAACTGTTGCTTCCTGACCTGCATACAGGTTTCTCAACAGGCAGGTCAGGTGGTCTGGTATTCCCATCTCTTTCAGAATTTTTCACAGTTTGTTGTGATCCACACAGTCAAAGGCTTTGGCATAGTCAATAAAGCAGAAGTAGATGTTTTTCTGGAACTCTCTTGCTTTTTTCAATGATCCAATGGATGTTGGCAATTTGACCTCTGGTTGATCTCTTGTTATAATTGACTTGCTGCTGCTGCTGCTAAATCACTTCTGTCGTGTCCGACTCTGTGCGACCCCATAGATAGCAGCCTGCCAGGCTCCCCTGTCCCTGGGATTCTCCAGGCAAGAACACTGGAGTGGGTTGCCATTTCCTTCTCCAATGCATGAAAGTGAAAAGTGAAAGTGAATTCACTCAGTCGTGTCCGACCCTCAGCGACCCCATGGACTGCAGCCTTCCAGGCTCCTCCATCCATGGGACTCTCCAGGCAAGAGCACTGGAGTGGGGTGCCATAAGTGGGCAAAATTTGTATCTATTTTCCCATCGTGTTTAGTTTTACCACTGCAAGTATAATACCAGGTTTCAATCTTTTCTTCACAAATCTAAAATGTAATAAGTCTGAAATTGCTAGTTGGTGACAAAAGTGATAAAAAAAAGTTGGTGATAAAAACTTTATAAGCTGTTACAAGTTGCCTTCCCCTCTGCTGTATCAGCCTTTTATCTCACTGCAAAATATCCATGTCACAGCCCCCACAGCAAGAAACATTCAGATATGTACTATGCAAACTTTGGAATGGCTGCTTGTCTTTGCCAAATACATCCACTCTGGTTTTTTTTTGTTTTTTTTTTTCCTGTAAAAGTTTGATGTTTATTCAGGATACTACCTTTGATCTACATTTTTCTTACACAGAGTGATTTAATCCAGATACATTTTTCTCTAACAACCATCTATAGAATATCATATCTGTACTCCAGCAATGGATCTTCTTACAGAACATAGAAGACTACATCTCTACCTAGTTATTTTGACATCAATATTAATAATAATGAATTACATATATTATTTGAGTAAAATATGTGTTGAGGTATATGACAGTTTCAAAACATTATCCATCAATAAAGCAGTTATTAGAATTTACCTTTGACAGAGGCCCAAGGTTTACATGGGCCTGGGCCTAGTACTATTCTAAATACTACCTTTCTTGTAGTACATCATTGACTCTCACAACCATCTAATTAGTAGGTAATATTATTGTCCCATTTTATATTAGTTGGAACTTTGGCACGGAAAAATCCAGAAACTTGCCCAAAATGACAGTGGAAGATTTTTGACTTATTAAAAATCACTCTGAAAGCTATTTTACTACAAATTTTGCACTTTACACTTACTTTTTGCTGGTTGATAAGACTCCTCAATTAAATATAATAAAAAATACACACTCATTTTTTCTCACCAACATCTTGCTATTATCCTATACTTTTTATTAACAACACAGTGAAAAGAATCCTAATGTTAAACATGGCCTTGTGACACTGAGCATACTCTAATAAAGACTATCTTTCTGTTAAAATACCTTAGGCTTTTCTCCTATGGAATCAAAATTACTGATGAAGAGAAAATTTATCAAATCTGCTTTGCATATTAGAGATATACAATATCCTGCCTACTAAAGAAATCAACTAAAAATTAATAAATTGAAAAATTCTGTATTTTTCGATCACAAAGCAGATAAATCACCTTATAGGCCAGAATCAAAATGCCAGATTAATCTCCATGTCAAACTCAGCCTCAAAAGAATACATTTTAAAGCCCATGTCATTAGAAATAGAACTCCAAGTTGCTTATCCCTTAAACTACTCATAAATTCTTTAACTTTTGAAATTTGTAATCACCACATAAAAACATAAAACATGAAGAAGATTTAGAGGAGTTTACAGAATGCACATCTTCTACAACAGAATAATTACAAGGTCTTGAATGAAAACAAAAATTACTCAACATAAAGAAAATATGAGAGAAGAAAAAACTGGCTCATTCTGGGAAGACAATCAATACAAGACAATCACAATGTGACCTGATGTCAAAATTATTGAATTTGGACTTTAAACCAGTTTTTAAAACCAAGCCCATTGAGGTAAATGGAAGAACAAATAGAAAATTTAAGATATAAAAGAAGAAATAGAAAATAATGCATATGTTTGATATTAAATATGTCACTTAAAAGATAGCACAAAGATTAAAAAGATGAAAAATCTAGAATCAAATCACATATTAAATATCAGAAGGCTTCATAGCAGAATATTGGTGACAGACGAAACTGTCATCTTGAGATAAATCAAAAGAAATCATTCAATGTGAATTAACAGAGTGAAAAAAAGATTGGAAAAATGGACCAAAGACTAAGAGATATTTTACAACAGCAAAAGTCTGATATATACATAGTTGGAAAATCAGAGAAAGTTAAAGGAAAACAAGAATAAAGAAAAGTATAAAAGGAAATAATAGCTTGATGCCTCCCGATGTAGTATAAGACATAATTTTATAGATATATGAATTTCAGTTGATTTCAAACAGAAAAAATACAAAATAAACCATGACTAGGAACACTATAAGCAGACAGCTAAATAATGAATTTATCTTGAAATTGATTAGAGAAGGCACTTTTAATCAGAAGAACAATGATTTTTATTACCACGGATTTCTCATCAGAAACTTTGGCAGTCAGAAAAATTGAAAGACATTAAAGTCCTAAAGGTTAATCCCCACTTGTAACCTTAAATGCTATATTCAGTAGAAGAAATCCTAAAAACAAAAGATAAAGACTTTTCAGCCAAAACAAACCAGAAAAAAACCCTAAGATAATCTGTCACTAGTAGACCTATACTACCAAATACAGTGAATGAGGCTTTATCAAGCTGAATGATACAGATGAACATTTAGAGTTTCAGGAAATATTGAAGAGTCAATACGTGGTAAATGTTTAGCTAAAAACAATTTTGTCTTACATTTAGTTTGATTAAAATATATCTATGATTATTTAAAAGCAAAAGCAACATTTTATAGATTTATAATAGAAAAATTCAGAATGATAACTGTAGCATAAAGGTAGCTGGGTTAATGGTTTTAAAAGGATTGCAGGTTTTCTACATTTTACATAAAGTAGTATACAAATAACTATAAATAAATTGGAAAACATTAAGCATGTATTTGTGATTTTCTTAAGCAACCAGTAAAATAAATAATACAAAGTCATATAGTTACATATCCATCAGATCAGATCAGATCAGTCGCTCAGTCATGTCCGACTCTTCGCGACCCCATGAATCGCAGAACACCAGGCCTCCCTGTCCATCACCAACTCCTGGAGTTCACTCAGACTCACGTCCATTGAGTCAGTGATGCCATCCAGCCATCTCATCCTCTGTCGTCCCTTTATCCTCCTGCCCCCAATCCCTCCCAGCATCAGAGTCTTTTCCAATGAGTCAACTCTTCACATGAGGTGGCCAAAGTACTGGAGTTTCAGCTTTAGCATCATTCCTTCTAAAGAAATCCCAGGGCTGATCTCCTTTAGAATGGACTGGTTGGATCTCCTTGCGGTCCAAGGTACTCTCAAGAGTCTTCTCCAACACCACAGTTCAAAAGCATCAATTCTTCGGCGCTCGGCCTTCTTCACAGTCCAACTCTCACATCCATACATGACCACAGGAAAAACCATAGCCTTGACTAGACAAACCTTTGTTGGCAAAGTAATGTCTCTGCTTTTGAATATGCTATCTAGGTTGGTCATAACTTTCCTTCCAAGGAGTAAGCGTCTTTTAATTTCATGGCTGCAGTCACCATCTGCAGTGATTTTGGAGCCCAGAAAAATAAAGTCTGACACTGTTTCCACTGTTTCCCCATCTATTTCCCATGAAGTGATGGGACCGGTTGCCGTGATCTTTGTTTTCTGAATGTTGAGCTGTAAGCCAACTTTTTCACTCTCCACTTTCACTTTCATCAAGAGGCTTTTGAGTTCCTCTTCACTTTCTGCCATAAGGGTGGTGTCATCTGCATATCTGAGGTTATTGATATTTCTCCCGGCAATCTTGATTCCAGCTTGTGCTTCTTCCAAGACTAGCAGAGGCCACCTAAGGAAAGTATATGTTAAGAATTTTTTTTCTCTTCTTAGCATCATGCATGTTCACTGGTATAATGATTCCTTTAACCTAATTATTAAAAAAAAAAAAAAAATCTACCACCATGTCCAAGAGGGAAAGCAAGCAGAAACCCACATGACATTAACACTGCATGATTTCATCATCATCCTCTGATCCTTATAGAGCATTGAATATAGACTCTTTCTTTCTTCCATTATCCCTAACATCATTGCTCCTCACTCTCCTCCCACCTCCCACACACAAATCACTACCTTGAAAGACTTTGTATTATGGGTGTGCCATGGTGAAAAGATAATGGAGAATGTGTGATAAATTATTCCAAGTAATAGAAAGTATTATATATTTGCACAGCTGAACTTTTCAATAGCCCATGCAATTTTTATTTTCTAGATGTTTAGAGTTATGGGATAGCCAAATATATATTATTGTATTTACAATTCCATTGTTAGCAATTTTCTTTTATTTGATCCCCATGAGTTTTTCATAGACATTCAAAGGGTATTTGGAATGAGGATTAAAAACTAAAAGCAAACAAATGGCACAACAGTGAGGAAATCACAAAGAACTCAAAATCAGGAAAACAAAGCATGCATTTGCTTTGTAATCTTAATTACCTTCACATCTTAATATGGTCTCCACAAATGTAAAATGAAAGGACTGAATTAGGTGGCAATAAAAGTATTTTATATCTGAAATTTCTTTATTATGATAATAGACACATTTCTGGGGCACAGGCCAAGTGTTTCATGTACATTACTTGATTTAAACTTCATTACAAACTGCAAAGGAGATAGCATTATCCCTATATTAAGAGTGTTATCTCTCCAAATAGAATCCAGAAAGCTAAACAAAATCATACTTTGAAACTATGAGTCTTGTTTTAAGAATTTCTGGGTGGTTGGGGTATGCAATGCTGAGTCAAAATGATAATCTGTTAAAGCAGAATGAGTTAAAAATCCATTTGGTGACCTAGTTGATGTTTGTTAAATATTTAACATGAGAATATCATTGTTCTTTATGAGCCTAAACGAAGATTTTTAAAAGGTCTATATCAAATTATCTCTATCTTTCAATATTAAATTTACATATTAAATTTTTGTTGTTTAAAAATATGCTAGACATTACAAGAATGTGTTAGGATCATGTCTAAGTACCCATTAATTACATAAATCTATAAAGTAACAAAAAGTAGGATCTTCCCTGTAGCTCAGATGGTAAAGAATCTTCCTGCAATGCAGGAGACCTGGGTTTGATCCCTGGGTCAGGAAGATCCTCTGGAAAAGGGAGTGGCAAACCTCTTCGGTATTCTTGCCTGGGGAATTCCAAGGATAGCGGAGCCTGGTGGGCTAGAGTTCATGGGGTTTCAAAGAGCTGGACATGACTGAGTGACTAACACTGCTACTGTTATCTATATCAATCTATAAAGTAACAAATGAGTTGAGCAAATGACTGCAAAATAGGTAGAGAGTACTTTAATATCATTTTAAACAAAACTCCTTCCTTGCACTGGCCCTGGAATTTGAACCTGAAGTATAATCTTTGGTGGTGATCTTGCTCCTAAAACTCAAACAAGACGTTTTATTAATACTTTTTGTAGATACCATTTCTCATATGTATAAAAAGGAAATTCCATTGTTATCCTGACATTATACACATGCTTTAGACATTATGGCCACAGAGTAGATTTGGAGGAACAGTGACTAAGACATTTGACTTATTTTGAGAAAATATTTCATTTTGAAAAATTTGAAAACATTCATCACTAAGAAGCTAAAGAATAATTTTCAAGGCCTTATGTGTTCTGAAGAAGTTGATGAACATCTTCAACAGAGATGCTGAAGTACAACAACATTTTCTCAAAATAATTGATCCTTGAACCTTGTTTTGAAATGCAACTTCTAGAATTTTTTCATGAGTTATACTTTAGAAATGATGCTTGTGATTCTTTTTCCTTAGCTAATTCAAACACATATGGAACAGAAAAATTCCATTTCAAATTACATAGCAAATCTGCATGAGGTGCATGTACATTTGTTTTTAAATTTACATAATATATGGAACTGTGATCACTCCCAGCTTAAATACTATAAATGAGTCTCAGAAGAGTGATCTATCTATACTAAAACTTATCATATTTCAAAATCAACACCAGGCTATTTTTTCCTTTCAAAAAAGATAAATACAATTTCAGTTAGTTCATTTCAGTCTCTCAGTTGTGTCTGACACTTTGCAACCCCATTAACTGCAACATGAACCCCATGAACCCCAGGCCTCCCTGTCCATCACCAACTCCCAGAGTTTACCCAAACCAATGTCCATTGAGTCGGTGATGCCATCCAAGCATCTCGTTCTCTGTTGTCCCCTTCTCCTCCTGCCCTCAATCTTTCCCAGCATCAGGGTCTTTTCAAATGAGTCAGCTCTTTGCATCAGGTGGCCAAAGTATTGGAGTTTCAGCTTCAACATCAGTCCTTCCAATGAGCACCCAGGACTGATCTCCTTTAGGATGGACTGGTTTGATCTCCCTACAGTCTAAAGGACTCTCAAGAGTCTTCTCCAACTCTATAGTTCAAAAGCATCAATTCTTCAGTGCTCAGCTTCCTTTATAGTCCAACTCTCACATTCATATGTGACCACTGGAAAAACCATAGCCTTGACTAGACGGACCTTTGTTGGCAAAATAATGTCTCTACTTTTGAATATGCTGTCTAGGTTGGTCATAACTTTCCTTCCAAGGAGTAAGTGTCTTTTAATTTCATGGCTGCAATCACCATCTGCAATGATTTTGGAGCCCCCTGAAAAAAAAAAAAAAAAAGTCAGCCACTGTTTCCACTCTTTCCCCATCTATTTGCCATGAAGTGATGGGACCAGGTGCCATGATCTAGTTTTCTGAATGTTGAGCTTTAAGCCAATTTTTTCACTCTCCTTTTTCACTTTCGTCAAGAGGCCCTTTAGTTCTTCTTCTTTTTCTACCATAAGGGTGATATCATCTGCATATCTGAGGTTATTGATATTTCTTCCAGCAATCTTGATTCCAGCTTGTGCTTCTTCCAGCTCAGCATTTCTCATGATGTACTGTGCAATAAATTAAACAAGCAGGGTGACAATATACAGCCTTGATGAACTCCTTTTCCAATTTGGAACCAGTCTGTTGTTCCTTGTTCAGTTCTAACTGTTGCTTCCGGACCTGCACACAGATTTCTCAACAGGCAGGTCAGGTGGTCTGGTATTCCCATCTCTTGCAGAATTTTCCGTAGTTTATTGTGATACATACAGTCAAAGGCTTTGGCATAGTCAATAAAACAGAAATAGATGTTTTTCTGGAACTCTCCTGCTTTTTCAATGATACAGCAGATGTTGGCAATTTGATCTCTGGTTCCTCCCTCTGCCTTTTCTAAATCCAGCTTGACATCTGGAAGTTCACTGTTCACATATTGCTGAAGCCTGGATTGGAGAATTTTGAGCATTACTTTGCTAGTGTGTGAGATGGGTACAACTGTGTGGTAGTTTAAGCATTCTTTGGCATTGCCTTTCTTTGGGATTGAAATGAAAACTGACCTTTTCCAGTCCTGTGACCACTGGTGAGTTTTCCAAATTTGCTGGCATATTGAGGGCAGCTTTTTCACAGCATCATCTTTTAGGATTTGAAATAGCTCAAATGGAATTCCATCACCTCCTCTAGCTTTGTTTATAGTGATGCTTCCTAAGGCCCCGTTGACTTCATATCCCAGGATATTTTGCTCTAGGTGAGTGATCACACCATTGTGATTAACTGGGTTATGAAGATCTTTTTTGTATAATTCTTCTGTGTATTCTTACCACCTCTTCTTAATATCTTCTGCTTCTGTTAGGTCATACCATTTTTATCACTTATTGAGCCCATCTTTTCATGAAATGTTCACTTGGTATCTCTAATTTTCATGAAGAGATCTCTAGTCTTTCCCATTCTATTGTTTTCCTCTATTTCTTTGCATTGATCACTGTGGAAGGCTTTCTTATCTCTGCTTGCTATTCTTTGGAACTCTGAATTCAAATGGGTGTATCTTTCATTTTCTCCTTTGCTTTGTGCTTCTTTTCACAGCTATTTGTAAGGCCTCCTCAGACAGCCATTTTGCTTTTTTGCATTTCTTTTTTAGGCCCAGGAGCTGTGGCGCAGGAGTGGCGGAGAGGAGATACCCCACGTCCAAGGTAAGAGAACACCAAGTAAGATGGTAGGCGCTAACAGAGGGCATCAGAGGGCAGACAGACTGAAACCACAATCACAGACAACTAGCCAATCTGATCACATGGACCGCAGCCTTGTCTAACTTAATGAAACTAAGCCATGCCGTGTGGAGACACCTACGATGGACGGGTCATGGTGGAGAGTTCTAACAGAATGTGGTCCACTGTGGGGAGGGAATGGCAAACTACTTCAGTATTATTGCTTTGAGAACCCCATTAATAGTATGAAAAGATATAATTTAACAAGCTTTTAAAGATAACTTATGAATATCTTAGAAGGAAATAATGGAATACTTAGTAACAGTGGGATGATAGTTGGTTTTTTTTATTTTTTTATTTTTGAGAATTTCTTAATATTTTGGTGGGAAAAAACATAATGAAAAGAGAAACAAAATTTATTACTGTTTCCTAAAAGATTAATGCCTTATATTTTATCTAGAATATGAAGTTAAGTGGGCCTTAGGAATTAATACTATGAGCAAAGGTAGTGGAGGTGATGAAATTCCAGCAGAGCTATTTCAAATCCTAAAGATGATGCTGTTATGTTAAAGTGCTGCACTTCATATGCCAGCAAATTTGGAAAACTTAGCAGAGGTCACAGGACTGGGAAAAATCATATTTTATTCCAATCCCAAAGAAAGGCAATGTCAAAGACCACTCAGATTGCACTCAATTGTACTCATTTCACAGGTTAGCAAAGTAATGCTCAAAATTCTCCAAGCCAGCTTTCAACAGTACATGAACTGTGAACTTCCATATGTTCAAGCTGGATTTAGAAATGGCAGAGGAACCAGAGATCAAATTTCCAACACTCATTGGATCATTGAAGAAACAAGAGAATTCCAAAAAAATCATCTACTTCTGCTTTATTGACATGGTAAAATCTTTGATTGCATGGATCACAACTGTGGAAAATGCTTAAAGTGATGGGACTACCAGACTACCTTACCTGCCTCCTGAGAAACCTGTATGCAGGTCAAGAAGCAACTATCAGAACCGGATATGGAACAAAGGACTGGTTCCAAATTGGGAAAGGAATATGTTAAGGCTCTATACTGTCACCCTGCTTATTTAACTTACATGCAGAGTACCTCATGTGAAATGCTAGGCTGGATGACTCACAAGCTGGAATCAAGATTGCCCGGAGAAATGTCAACAACCTGAGATATGCAGATGATACCACCATTATGGCAGAAAGCCAAGAGAAACTAAAGAGCCTGTTAAAGAAAGGGAAAGAGGAGAATGAAAAAGCTAGTTTAAAACTCAGCATTCAAAAACTAAGGATCATGGCATCTGGTCACATCACTTCATGGTAAATAGATGGGGAAAAAGTAGAAACAGTGACAGATTTTATTTTCTTGGGCTACAAAATCACTGTGGATGGGGACAGTGGCCACAAAATTAAAAGCTTCTTTCTTCTTGGAAGAAAAGTTATGACAAACCTGCTGCTGCTGCTAAGTCACTTCAGTCGTGTCTGACTCTGTGCGACCCCATAGACGGCAGCCCACCAGGCCCCCCCGTCCCTGGGATTCTCCAGGCAGGAACACTGGAGTGGGTTGCCATTTCCTTCTCCAATGCATGAAAGTGAAAAGTGAAAGGGAAGACGCTCAATCGTGTCCAACCTTTAGGGACCCCATGGACTACAGCCTACCAGGCTCCTCCGTCCATGGGATTTTCCAGGCAAGAGTACTGGAGTGGGTTGCCATTGCCTTCTCCATGACAAACTGAGTTTGTGTATTAAAAAGCAGAGACATCACTTTGCTGACAAAGTCAGTCTAGTCAAAGCTATGGTTTTTCCAATAGTCATGTATGGATGTAAGTAAGAGTTGGAACATAAGGAAGTTCAGTTCAGTTCAGTCGCTCAGTCGTGTCTGACTCTTTGCAACCCCACGAATCACAGCACACCAGGCCTCCCTGTCCATCACCAACTCCTGGAATTCACTCAGACTCACGTCTATTGAGTCAGTGATGCCATCCAGCCATCTCATCCTCTATCGTCCCCTTCTCCTCCTGCTCCCAATCCCTCCCAGCATCAGAGTCTTTTCCAGTGAGTCAACTCTTCGAATGAGGTGGCCAAAGTACTGGAGTTTCAGCTTTAGTATCTGTCTTTCCAATGAATGCCCAGGACCGATCTCCTTTAGGATGGACTGGTTGGATCTCCTTGAAGTCCAAGGGACTCTCAAGAGTCTTCTCCAACACCACAGTTCAAAAGCATCAATTCTTTGGCGCTCAGCTTTCTTCACAGTCCAACTCTCACATCCATACATGACCACAGGAAAAACCATAGCCTTGACCAGACAGATCTTTGTTGGCAAAGTAATGTCTCTGCTTTTGAATATGCTATCTAGGTTGGTCAGAACTTTCCTTCCAAGGAGTAAGCATCTTTTAATTTCATGGCTACAGTCACCATCTGCAGTGATTTTGGAGCCCAGAAAAATAAAGTCTGACACTGTTTCCACTGTTTCACCACCTATTTCCCATGAAATGATGGGACCAGATGCCATGATCTTCGTTTTCTGAATGTTGAGCTTTAAGCCAACTTTTTCACTCTCTACTTTCACGTTTATCAAGAGGCTTTTTAGTTCGTCTTCACTTTCTGCCATAAGGGTGGTGTCATATGCATATCTGGGGTTATTGAGATTTCTCCTGGCAATCTTGATTCCAGCTTGTGCTTCTTCCAGTCCAGCATTTTTCATGAAGTACTCTGCATACAAGTTAAATAAGCAGGGTGACAATATACCGCCTTGATGTACTCCTTTTCCTATTTGGACCCAGTCTGTTGTTCCATGTCTAGTTCTAACTGTTGCTTTCTGACCTGCATACAGATTTCTCAACAGGCAGGCTGAGTGCCAAAGAATTGATGTTTTTGAACTGTGGTGCCAGAGAAGGTTCTTGAGAATTCCTTGGACAGCAAAATATCAAACCAGTCAATCCTAAAGCAAGTCAACCCTGAATATTCACTGAAAGGACTGATGATGAAGTTGAAGCTCAAAAACTTTGGCCACCTGATGCAAAGACTCAGTGTTTTGGAAAAGACCTTGATGCTAGGAAAGATTGAGGATGAGAGGAAAATGGGATGAAAGGATTAGATGGTGGAATGGCATCATTGACTCTATGGATGTGAGTTTAAATAAACTCTTGGAGATAGTAAAGGACAGGAAGCCTGGCATGCTGCAGTTCATGGGGTTGCAAAGAGTTGGACATGACTTAGCAATTGTACAAAAAAGTTATTCCTGAGTCATGGGTCATGTATCATGGTTTTTTTCAATTTCAAAAATTTAGCTCAGAATTTTTGAATCTGGAGTCAGCTTGATTAATTAATGCAGCTTCCTTCTCCTCAAGTATAGTAGGTTAGTAACAATTGAATCTGCAAAGAATTCAGTATTTTATATAAATGAATGTAAATTTATTCCCTAGGAGATCAAAATTTTTTCTCTCATTGCAGATATTTATGGGGAAAATAGGTAACAGCCATAGTACAAATGGACTCAGAATTTAAATATAATTTTAATTAATAAAACAATATTTATATCTTGTGCAAATATTTCTCATTATGCCCTAATGTGTACACAGTATGTAAATACACAGGCAATAATTTGCTAATGCCTTTTACGAAATGGAACTTCTGTAAGTTGTTTTAAAAGGAGAACATAGGTCATATTTTGATGACATGACTTCATTATACTTTAATTAATGTTGCATAAATCATGCAAGGTTTGTAAAACAAGTCAATTTAAACCTGGAAGACAAATTTTTATACTGTGCTATAACATTACTTACTATGAAGTTTAATTAAAACTTACAACTTCACAAGAAATGATCTGTTTAAATACCAGTTTTATGCTGTATGGAGAAGGCAATGGCACCCCACTCCAGTATTCTTGCCTGGAAAATCCCATGGACGGAGGAGCCTGGTAGGCTGCAGTCCATGGGGTCGCTAAGAATTGGACCTGACTGAGCGACTTCACTTTCACTTTTCACTTTCATGCATTGGAGAATATAAGTCGTCACAAAAAGAAAGTGTTTTGCTGCTGTTTTGCTTTCTTATTCTATTCTTTTAGTGGCAAAATATAAAGAGCTTTCTCAATAGTATATTACCAAAGACTTACTCCACTATGTGCTCTTTGCTTGGTGATAGAATAATAATAGATACACATTAATAGATACTTCTCCAATTAGAAGTTACATATTTTTCAGGTTGTAAACTTCTAGTCAACTGTAGTTTTCCCCTACTGATCTAGTGTAAGGTGATCAAGAAGAG
Source organism: Bos javanicus (assembly GCF_032452875.1). Taxonomy (NCBI): domain Eukaryota; kingdom Metazoa; phylum Chordata; class Mammalia; order Artiodactyla; family Bovidae; genus Bos; species Bos javanicus. The sequence goes on along the minus strand of NC_083879.1, from coordinate 60,349,768 downwards.
AGATCTCATAAAACTGAAATTTTATGAAGGTGCTTTTAAGATATAATCACAGTGCAGTACCAGAAAGCTAAAGAAACAATGTGATACAGTTATAGGATTAGAAAATAGTTTGTCCACTCTGCTGCCTGATAATTGTGGAAAAGCTGTGGAGTGGGGAGTCCTTAGAGAATGCAGAGGAAAGGAAACAGGAATGCGTTAAGCAGCTTGAGTAATGCTATGAGGGGAGGAATGAAATCATGGCAGTTCTTATACTGGAGAATGCAAAAGCTTTAAGCAATCAGAGTCATAATATTAGGGCCAAGAATAAAATCTGGCATCTACACTAGATCCAGTAGGTATTTGGCATATCTAAGCAGAGGTCTGTGAAATAAAATGTGCAACAGCTCGTCACATATTTTTAACAACAATAAATAAATAAATAAAATGCAAAGCTTTCAGAGAGGGCAAACAGGCCCCTGTGTGAAAGAGCGAACTAAAATTTCCAAGGAAAATTCACATGTTAAAAATTTCAGATAGATTGTTATTATGAGATATTCTTGAGGCCAGTATTCTTGTCTGATAACTGAAATAAATTATTTTTTGAGGCAAATGTGTACATTTTGCTTTACATATAGCTTTCATGTTGGCACTCACTTGCCCAAGTATTTTCAAAGATTGGTACTTCCTGAAAAATAAAGTATAGTCTCTTTAACCTGTGTTTGAACCTGGTACCAGTTCACCAATTTCATATTTTAAAAAGTATTTACATTTTCTCCTTTGTGAGTCTTGAATACCAAGCGGAACCTACTAGATACAGTTTACGCAATATTCCTTACGCATTTCCTTTACAGACCATGCAGGATACTCTCCTCTTTACTTATTTTGTGTTAGCTCATCCTTCAGATCCTGTAACACTGAAAAGTCTTCCCTGATTGTTCCCAGCTACAGTGGGCTCTTCTCAAAAATTCAACAGTGCTTGTCTAGGCTAGAGAAACTTGTGAGCTTTAAAATCTGCCTTATTTTAATGGTTATATTTTGTGCATCTTTTTCTGATAAAATAATAATACTGTGGTTTATCTAGTATACTGTTGTCAATTATAAAATTTAATTAGAAGATTATAGAGCACTCTATTCCCTCCAATCTTCCCCCCATACCAACAAGGTGCCAGTATAATAATAATGGATTACAGCTGAGTTTCAAGACAGCCTTCTTCTAAGGAAAAGTGATTATGAGAAGTCCAAAGTCAAGAGCAGAGATAAAAACATTAAACACAGCTGAACTCCTATCCAGATTAACATAAATCCTCACACCAAAGGCATATTTACATTGATTCCTGGTGCTCATACAGCATGTCTAGTTTTCAACAACAATTATAAGTCACAAAAAGCAAAAAAATAAATAAAAACAAAACCTCATTCAGTTTGCAAAAACAAAGCAATTTTCAGAAATAGACATGACGAAGATATCTGAATTATTAGAGAAGCTTAAACAGCTATGATTACTATATTCAGGGCTCTGTGGAGAAAGTAGACAGTGTACAAGAGTAGTTATATACAAGCAAGTATATACAAAATAAAAATGAATCTGTGACCCCTTGTGATTCCCCTCTCCAGGAGATCTTCCTGATGGTACCTGGGTCTCCTGCATTGTGGGCAGATTCTTTACCATCTGAGCCACCAGGGAAGTCCAAGTAATGAGAGGGGAAAGATAAAAAGTTATAGAAAGAATTTTTTAAAAATTCAAAATAAAAACTCAGCTACAAACAGGAATGCTTTCCATAAGCTCAGCAGTAGGCTTGATACAACCAAGGGAAGAATTAGTGAATATGAAGAAACCTGAATAATTTTATGCAATAGTTTATTTTATATAACATACCAACTTTATTGGTTTAATATAATTTTGTAATATTCTCTAACAGTTTTGATGCCCATATGGTACAAATTGATATATTCTTCTCTATTTCTAAAAACTGTTCATTAATGGTGTTTTCTCTCTTTTCCCTCTTCATGACAAGTCTATTAATCTTTTCAAAAGAGCAACATTTAAATTTGGCTTTCTCTATTGCCCTTGCCCTCTGTATCATTAGATTATTCTGTTATCCTTATTTTACTTCTGTTTAATATACTTAGGTTTGATAGGCTTTTCATTTTCTCACTTGTAATGATGGAAGCCAAAATCATTGAATTTTAGTCTGTCTTCTTTAATATGTTCATTGAAGGCTACACATTTTTTTTTCCTGAACACTGATTTAGCTATATCTCACAATATTTGATATATCATATCTTCCTTACCTCTCAGTTAAAATATTTTCTTGTTTCTAGTATACTCTTGTCTTAAACCCTGGGTTATTTGTGTATGCGTGTGTTAGTCGCTCCGTCACCTCTGACTCTTTGTGACCCCATGGACTATAGCCCACCAGGCTTCTCTGTTCATGGACTCTCCTGACAAGAATACTTGTGTGGGTTGCATTTCCTTCTCCAGGGGATCTTCCCAACCCAGGGACTGAACTGGAATCTATTGAATTGCAGGTGGATTCTTTACCATCTGTGCTACTAGGGAAGCTGGGTTATTTAGACATGTGTTAATTAATTTCCAAAATTTTAGAATTATTCTAGTTTTATTTTTATTATTTAATAGTACTATTACTGTGGTCAGAGAATATGCTCAAAAATTTTAACCTTTTTGAAACTGTTTGGGACTTGATGTCCCAGGTAGCATTAGTGTAAAGAACCTGTTTGCCAATGTAGGAGACATAAAAGACACAGCTTTAATCCCTGGGTCAATTTGATAACTTATTGAGGCACATGAACTGTTGATTGATATTCATATACTTGTTCTTTGGTTATTGAAAGAGAGATGTGTTAAAGTCATCTATTATGGTTCATAACTTGTTTATCCTTTTAAATTGGTTACCATCACTTCACATGTAGTTAAGCAGTCATGCTAACTGTATAAAAATTAGGAGAGCTGTATTTTTCATTCTCATTATCCATTTCATGTTTCCTTTGCACAGATTCAACATTGCCTCTAGATGAAGTTCTTTACTAAGGTATGACATGAACTTTTTCCTGAAATATCTGCAACACCACATCTGTTTTCCATTGTGTTGTTCCAGTCCTATCATTATGACAACTGTCTCAAAGGTCAGTGCACACATACACCTTTTGACAACATTATATTGCAGCATCCCTTTTTCCTTTATAATCATGATAGACTTCTCAAAATTATCTTTTTAAAATTTTATTTTCTGGGTTTTAAAAAGCTCCAATATGACCAAGTGGTGGTCTGAAATGTCCAGTTTATTGGGATGGTTGTTAAGACCCCTAGTAAAGATATTTATCATTTAGAAATTAAAATTCTAAGTCAGCAGAGGCTAACAATAAAGAGGATGAAAATAAAGATTTTGCAAGTTTGTAGTTATGCAACGTTAACATTCCCACTTTTACTCTATAATTTGTGGACCCATATATTCTAGAAATACATGGAAGCACTAAATGAGGCTTCTCATATCAAAGTATAGACTAAATTTTATGGTCTAGCTCCTCGAAAGTTGTAAGGTTGAATTCCCAGCTGGATCTCTGAGTCTTCTGGAGACCATTCCACTCATCTGAAGACCTGTTGCTACTTTTCCAGGAGAAACATGATAAAGTCAAATAAGCCTTTGAGATAATCCCATTGTCTGATGTTCTTTTCTATAAAATGAGTTTGTTGTTCAGAAACAAGATTGTAAGGCATGTGAAGGTATTTGGGAATTTCATGAAAGCTACTACTGACCAAGATATAGTGGGCAGAGCTAGTACATCCATCTCCAGGATAAGTGTTTATTTCAATAAAGATAAATTGTCATATACATCAGTATGGACACAACTCAACATAACTGAATGTCCACTATTTTTATATGGATGGTGTATCAGGCATAGAACCTCAGTCTCAGGGACTTGGCCACTCTGCTTTGCACTACAATATACAGCCCATCACTGCCTAGTGTCAATATAATATGTAGAATTACCTTTAAATCAGGCTCAATGCTTTGCTATTCAATAATCTGAAATGGTCAATAAATAACCCACAGGCCATTAATGTGAGTAGAGGAAAATGTGGTGGTTCATCCAAGAGAATTTTCCCTGTAGCTCAGATGGTAAAGAATCTGTCTGCAATGCAGGAGACCTGGATTCAATCCCTGGGTCAGGAAGATCCTCTGGAGAAGGAATAACAATCCACTCCAGTATTCTTGCCTTGAGAGTCCCATGGACAGGGGAGCCTGGCAGGCTACAGTTCATGAGGTTGCAAACAGTTGGACACAACTGAGTGACTAACACTGCTACTGCTATCCAAGAGGAGGTATACTGGGAAATGAGTCACCAGCTCATACAGTTATTTATGCGTTTAACAGTTATTTATGTGTTTATGCTCATACAGTTATTCAGAGCCTGTTGAAGCTGATCTTCACTTTCCCAACTTTCATTTGATGACTACTGCTGCCCCAGAAAAATTGGGAAGAGGTAAATTAGATAACACTCAATTTATGACAAACATTTTAGTAGTTACAGTCATTAATACTTGTCCCAAGTTCAAGATATTCAAACTGTTAGGTCTCAGTAGCGATCCAGGATCTGTTTCCATGAAAAATGCTATCTGAAGTGTGCATGGATTTGCTCCAAAACCCTACATGCATGCCCTGCTCTTCTATTAGTGCTTGACATATTTCCCGTATATTATCTTGATCTGTGGGAAGATAATTCAAGCAGTCACAAAGGCAAAGTTGCAATGCTCCTTGCCCCATGGCAGAGACCAGTTAGAGAAACTCATTTTCTGTTAACTGAAAGCTAGGAAGCTTCTAGCAGTCTGACATCTTTTTCAGGAATAGGTGCCAGCAGCACCCCTAAGACTGCATTACCACATTCTATGGGATCCGAGTATCCCTTTTCTAATTCTGATTAGATGATCAAATTTTTACATTCAAGCAGACCACATAATCAACATTAGGTTCACATTTTATCAATAGTTATCTCCTGTAATTTTGCTGGTTACTCATCTTTATTTATTTACATTAAACTAAAACAAAGGATTTTTATTCTAGATATTGACTTTCAGAATAATCTAGAAGGTTGAAAATGGGTGCTACTTTGACCTTTCAGGGTTGATTCAAAATATAAAATAAAACAAAGAATTGAAAACAAAAGATTCACAACCAAGAGGACTGCTACTACTCTTGCTGCCAGCTTCCTGTTCATAGTCACACGTTCATAGTCAGTTAACTGCCACCAAGAGGAACCTGTCTTGATGAGGACGCTCAATGGTGGCAACAGAAACACACCTCAAGTTCTAGGGTCAGCTTCCGTGAAAGGCAACAATTCTAATGATAATGCGTTCCAGTACACATATCAGTGCCTTCTAGGCAGGTTTGTACAAAGTTCCTTTTTAACAATTTTTTTTTTTTTGGTAGGGGGAGATTGTACTTAAGATAGTTTCTCTCTATATCAAGTCATATGTAGAAACTAAGGCACTACGTTTTTATGGAAAAAATGTGAGAAGAATAGCTTATTGGAATTTAAAAATGTGTATAAAAGGGATTCTTTGACTCTACTTATAAAGGTGGGATGTACAGGCATTCTGCTTTCTATTAATATGAAAGTGCTGGGGAGGGGCTTACAACTCCGTCTGAGCCTGAATTACTTAAGGAAGTAGTCATGTGATGAGCAAAAGCCTGAGTTATCATGTCCAATAAACATTCACATATTTCCCAGTGGGTGTTCTAGAAACTGTGTTAAATGAAATTGTTCATGCAGAACTGCAAAATATTTTTTTGCCTTCTTGAGTTATCAGTTCAGTTCAATTAAGTTGCTCAGTCATGTCTGACTCTTTGTGACCCCATGAACTGCAGCACACCAGGCTTCCCTGTCCTTCACCAACTCCTGGAGCCTGCTCAAACTCTTGTCCATTGAGTCAGTGATGCCATCCAACCATTTCATCCTCTGTCGTCCCTTTCTCCTCCTACCTTCAATCTTTCCCAGCATCAGGGTCTTTTCCAATGAGTCAGTTCTTTGCATCTTTACTTTGCAGTAAAGTTCTCTGCAATGAGTCAGTTCTTTACTTTGGCCAAAGTATTGGAGCTTCAGCTTCTGCATCAGTCCTTCCAATGAATACTCAGGGTTGATTTCCTTTATGCTTGATTGGCTGGATCTCCTTGCAGTTCAAGGGACTCTCAAAGTCCTCTCCAACACCACAGTTCAAAAGCATCAATTCTTCGGTGCTCACCTTTCTTTATAGTCCAAATCTCACATCCATAGACGACTATTGTAAATCCATAGCTTTGATTATATGGACAGTTGTTGGCAAAGTGATGTCTCTGCTTTTTAATATGCTATCTAGGTTGGTCATAGCTTTTCTTCCAAGGAGCAAGCATCTTTTAATTTCATGACTGCACTCACCGTCTGCAGTGATTTTGGAGCCCAAGAAAATAGAAAAATATCTTTACCTATATGCCTTGCACTAATCTTTTCAAGGGGCTTCTCTGGTGGCTCAGAAGTTAAAGCATCTGCCTGGAATGTGGGAGACCCAGGTTCGATCCCTGGCTTGGGAAGATCCCCTGGAGAAGGCAATGGCAACCCACTCCAGTACTCTTGCCTGGAGAATCCCATGGAGGGAGGAACCTGGTAGGCTACAGTCCATGGGGTCGCAAAGAGTTGGACACGACTGAGTGACTTCACTCACTCACTCACTCACTCCCTGGTGGCTCAGATGGTAAAGAATTTGCCTGCAATGTGGGAGAACTGGGTTTGATCCCTGGCTTGGCAAGATCCCCTGGAGGAGGGTATGGCAACCCACTCCAGTATTCTTGCCGGGATAATCCCATGGACAGAGAAGGCTGGCAGGCTACAGTCCATGGAGTTGCAAAGATTTGGACACAACCGAGTGACTAAGCACGTAGCATAACTTTACAAGGAGCGAATCAGGCAGGACTTAATTTTTCTAAGGCCACAAAGGATGCTGGCCACTCTGTAGAGATTCTTAGTTGTTTTCAATCAGCTGTGGTTAAATAGAGAGCATACTATATTGCCCACTTTAGCTCTATTAATTTCCCTATAGTATGGGACTTCTTGCCCAATTGCTTGACCCAATAGGAAAGATGCATTTGACCACCATTTATGTGTTGGTTACTTGTGTATATCAGTGAGAACACAGTAAGATCCCTATTGGTAGGGATTGCATACAAACAGTGCCTTAAAAAAAAAAAAATATATATATATATATATATATATATATATATAGTGGATTTCACTTTAATTTTTGGTTTTCCAATTTTCAATCAAACCAGGGAAATCTTCCACAATAGATACACTATAGTTTGATTCCTTAACCTCTCATGAGAAATGATTTCATAGAAACACAAAGAAAATATTTCTAGTGTTCTAATAAAAAATAAGCTGTTTTTAAACTATTGTAACTTTAGCTTGAAGCTTAGGTACTTCTCAATAAGTGCAGCAAAGATGGAAGTTCTATATAGAAGTCAACAACAGTTGGAAAAAAGAAAAGAAAATAACCTATAAATCAGGAAAGAACAGTTTTGCTAATTTAGAATTTAAGTGTGATGTACTTGTTTCCTCTGTTCTTTTAAATGATTTACATTAATCCATGAATGGCTGATGTGCTATTTTTTAGCCTTAATTTTAGAGAATTGACACTGCAGATCGTTGACTTGCATGAAAACTTGCCAAACTGGTGGCACTCATGATAATATCTTAAGATTTAGTTCTCATTATGATAAAAGGATATTCTACATTTTTCAAGCCATATACAAATGAAAGTTGAAAGTGCTAATTGCTCACAACTGGATAATGTGTTTCCTATAATTTGTTAGATGGCTAATATAAAACAGGTTCTCTAGTATGTTACATATTATAAAATCTATTAATCTTAATTTATACAAATGTCTTAATTTTAAGTTTTAATTTATAGTGTCAGTTTTCTTTGTTTAACTTTCTCCATGATAAAGAAATACACCATTATCATTTCTTTTTGGTATTGTATCTAGATCTAAAGGTTCATGAAAATATCAAACTCATGCTTTTGTTATGAGTAAAGCATGTGTGTGCTTTACTCCAGTCAACTGACTTACACTACGTAATTTCTGATTTTTAGAGAACTGAGTAGAAATAAAGTAGAACTTTTAGATATCAATTTTATATTCATAAATTCAACAAAAATATGACTTCTGAAAACAGGAAAACAAATGATTATTTCTAAATAAAATTTTATACCTATGGCTGATACATGTTGATGTTTGGCAGAAACCAAAACTATTCTGTAAAGCAATTATCCTTCAATTAAGAAAATAAATATATTTAAAATTAAAAAAAGAAAGTAAATTTTTTTAATGTTCATTTGAACTAATATAAATTCCTATAGGTTTTTTGCTTAAAATGCATGTTCAATTTTACACTCTCTCAGTTAAAACTTTGTTCTTGATCATACATTCTTAATATTAGAGTCTTATGTTTAGAGGACTGTTTTGACAGGAGAAGGATAAGAAAGAAAAAAAATAAGGATAGAGAAAATGAGAGATAGACAGGAAGTGAGTCAGAATTCCATATTCCCATTGACTCTCTTGTGTTACATTACAGTGTCTGATGCATGCCCTGCTTCCATGTCTAGAAAAAACGTTTTATAATTACTATAAAATGTATTAGCCTCTTTGAACTAGTTTTTGGCTATTTGCAACCTAAAGAATTTGGAGAAGGTGATGGCACCCCACTCCAGTACTCTTGCCTAGAAAATCCCATGGATGGAGGAGCCTGGTAGGCTGCAGTCCATGGGGTCGCGAAAAGTCAGACACGACTGAGTGACTTCACTTTCACTTTTCACTTTCATGCATTGGAGAAGGAAATGGCAACACACTCCAGTGTTCTTGCCTGGAGAATCCCAGGGACGGGGAAGCCTGGTGGGCTGCCGTCTATGGCGTTGCACAGAGTCAGACACGACTGAAGCGACCTAGCAGCAGCAGCAGCAACCTAAAGAATTAGAATATATGTATAATAAGCACTCAAATAATTATTTATATCTGATTTTCGAAATGTCAGCAATATGTGAGAGGACTAGGCAAATGTACTTATGATATGTTACTTATATTCAAAGAGTTCCTATGGGTAAAACTCCAGAAGGAGAAAGAGAGATGAACCAAAGACAGCATGTATTAGAATACAGAAAAATTTGAGATGTATTAGCACAAATAGAAAGCTATTGAAGCAAACTTAAGCCCAGTAGTATTTTCCATATGACCTGGGAAGCAGCAAATTCTGTATAAGAACCCAGGAATGAAGAAGATGCTGTATTTGTCTCCTGAGCTGACCTTTCCTAAATGTGGCTTTACTCTGAAATGAATTTCATTATTTCTCCTGGTGTAAATGGTAAGTTCTTATTAAATTATCAACTTTATTATTTACTGAGAAGACAGTATTACCTCCAAAATAAAGTATATAAGAGGAAAAAAAAAAAAAAGAAACAGTGGCCCTTTTATTGTGTGTGTGCTCAGTCATGCTTGACTCTTTGCCACCCTATGGACTGTAGCCTGTCAGGCTCCTTTGGCCGTCAGGCTCCTCTGTCCATGGGACTTTTCAGGCAGAAATACTGGAGTGGGTTGCCATTTCCTTATCCAGGGTATCTTCACAACCCAGGCATTGAACCTGTATCTCCTGTGTCTTCTGAATTGCAGGCAGATTCTTTCCCTGTGGAGCCATGAGGGAAGCCTTTCTTTTTTTAAAAAACCCCTTCCTAGGGCTTCCCTGGTGGCTCAAATGGTAAAGAATCTGCCTATAAAGCAGGAGACCCGGGTTTGATCCCTGGTTCAGAAGATTCCAGAGAAGGGCATGGCAACCCACTCCAGTATTTTTGCCTGGAGAATCCCATGGACAGAGGAGCCTGGATGGCTACAATCCATGGGGCCACAAAGAATCAGACACGACTAAGTAACTAACACAGGGTAAGTTAACTCTCTGTGCTTCACTGATCCTGAATTTTCTTACAGAATTAAAAAAAAAAAAAAAGTCTTTCACACCTATCATTTATCTTCCACTTAAACTTTTAGACTAATGCATGAAGTCAGTCTCAATTAGAGACAGCCATTTTTGTGAGGATATTTTATTGCAGTGGTCCACAAGGCCTTACTGATTAGTAGAGCAAGACAGGAAATGAAACCATAATATAAGAGACTCAGCAGCAAGAGAACATACATTTGATAAAGCATCAATACAAGCTGGAATATATTTACCTTTTTTGGAAAGACTTTCTTGAATTAACATACCTCCAAATAAAGAAATGAATTGGTTAAGAAAAAGTTTAAAATGATTCAGTCAATAATCTCTACTATAGGATCTAAGATAATTTTATAATAATTGACATGATACTCTGAATAAAGAGAATGTTTTAAAATCAGGGTTAGTATCATGTTTTGGGGTCTTCCTTGATGGCTCAGGAGGTAAAGAATCTGCCTGCAAGGCAGGAGACAAAGGAGATGAGGGTTTGATCCCTGTGTTGGGAAGATCCCCTGGAGAAGGAAATGGCAACCCAGTCCAGTATTCTTGACTGGGAAATCACATGGACAGAGGAGCCTTGCGGGCTGCAGTCCATGGGTTGCAAAGAGTTGGGCATGACTGAGCACACATGCACACACACATACACATTTTAAAAGCAGTGTCCACTGATACGATAGATGATAATGTTCGTCTTTCATCTTGGGAAAGATGTTTTTCCTTCAACAAGTCAAAGACTGAATATTGTTCCATCTTACTTTGGGAGCCTAAAGTTTAGAAAAATAGCCACCTTTTGTGCCTAATTTAAAAGTACCTGTGTTCTGCTACTGCTGTTGCTAAGTTGCTTCAGTCGTGTCTGACTCTGTGCTACCCCATGGACAGCAGCCCACCAGGCTCCTCCGTTCCTGGGATTCTCTAGGCAAGAATACTGGAGTGGGTTGCCATATGTAACAACAAATGTCTTCTGTTTTGTTAGTTATTCTAACTTCAGTGAGCATACATCTACATACACACATGATCTTTGGGTATCAGAATGTCCGAATTTAAACATTTTTAGCAGGAAATTCTGCTTAGTGAATTGAGACCCTATGGTGGCTGTCAGAGGTTCAAGTACACATTTCTGAAGCTGTCATGGTTTTGGGCACCTTCCAAAGGCATTAACTTTATGAAAGAAAGTGACTTTATCTGTTTTAAGTATATAATGCATTTTTTTTGTTACACTAATATTTTCATTTTGGAAAATATACGTCTACTTTTGGATATAAAATAAGATATTCTTTGCAGTAAACATTCTAAGTAACTGCCTAAGATTAAAAAATATTCTGAAAAAGATAAATGTCAAGTGTTCTAAATTTATTGTTAACCACTTTATCCTCTTTATGCAAATTTTAAAGGTTTTATTAAAATTTACTAAAATGGCATAGTAATATTCTCATCACTTTTAAAGTAAAAATAATTTATAAATTAATGGCATTTAAACTTTTTTTGTATTTTATAGTATTAAAGGAAAATATAAAGTGCAAACAAGTGAAATGCAATTTTTTGTTACATACAAGAATGAAAATCTTTTACCTATCCTGACAATTATTGTTAGCCACTGCAGTATATCTATAAAGTCACCGCCAATACTGAATTATTAAATATTGAACCATTGCTCACAGAAGAAATACAGTTAGGCTCCTGCCAGCTTCTGGTCACATTTTCATAGACTAATCAATATAGAACTTTTTTTTCCCCTATCTGTTACATAACCTTTTAAAATGTGTATTTTTGTTTAATGATGACTTATTTAATATATTACGTTGATTCATAGAAATTAAATTCACAACCAACAGCACAAAAACTCATACATGAATGAAGTTTGTCTAACATATATTTTTCCATATCACCCATCACAGTCTTAAGAACAGCAGCTCTTCAGCAGCTGCACTTGGGGGTCATTTTAAGAAGCAAACCACCAACAAAATCCACAAAATGAGAAAAACGTCATATGCTAAATAGACCATGAACAGTGTGCTTGTTTACAGAATCCCGGCTGCAAGAAGAAGGAGGAACACCTCCTTGCTCAGCCTCTTCTGGGAAGGCGGTCACTGAGTAGCTCCAATATTTTGCACTGCCTTTGACCTCAAGTAACCACCCTAAGGGAAGAACCCTGAGTATGCTAGAGGTAACAAAGAAACTTTAGCAAGCAAGTGATTTCTAAGTACAGAACCCACAAACAGTGAAGATCGGATGTATGCTGCTAAAGTACATTAAGAACACAGGCTATAAAGACAAGAAAATATTTTTTATCAACTCCAGCTTTATTTATCAATATAAAATTTCAAACTATGTATCCAAAAGGTCTTGTTGAATTAAGAATGAAGATGTTTAAAAATGCGTAGTTTCTACTGCTGCATGTTTATACTCTGTGGTTGGGTTAAGCCAAGTGCATACATTCTTCAACTCAAGGAAGATAGTGACATGACATATTTGTGTGTGTGCATGCGTGCATACTAAGTCACTTCAGTTGTGTCTGACTTTTGCGACCCTATGAACTGTAGTCTGCCAGGCTCCTCTGTCCATGGGATTCTCCAGGCAAGAATAGTAGAGTGGGTTGCCATGCCCTTCTCCAGGGGATTTTCCTGACCCAGAGATCAAACCAGTCTCTTTCATCTCCTACACTGGCAGGCAGGTTCTTTACTAGTGCCACCAGTGCCACCTGCGAAGCCTAACATAGTGTAGGGAAGCAAAACTTGCCATCCCAAACATCTCTGCGACATGTGGATTTTTCCAACTGTGAAAGTCAAGGTCGACAAGTTTCTCCTTGAAATTCTGACCTTCCCTCTAACTGTCCAAAACAATGTAGATAGAAAGCCTGTTCCCAGCACAGAGTTATCATCAGAAATATCTGAAACAATATGGGCTAGGTTAGGTAGAGGAAATTCTGCAGAGACTAGAGATCAGTTTACACTGTTCCATTGTCTCTGCGTGACCAAGCAGACATTTATTTACCAAATATTTGCGTTCTCTCTCCATGGGAACTGCCTTCCTCCCTTTCGAAGTCCCAAATCACTACCCCCAATATCCTGTTTTGTCTTCTGCGGAAGATAATCTTTAAGGTGAAGGTTTTGGCCATTTTGGTGAGTTTTTGTTCTCTTGGGTCTCTCCCGTGTCTATATATTATTAAATTTTTGTCTGATTTTTTTTCCTGTTAATCTGTCTCATGTCAATTTTATTTCTTAGAACAGCCAGAAGATCCTAAAAGGGTAGAAGAAAATTTATTCTCCCCCAGACAGGAGGTATCTGAGAAAACCTGAGAGGACAGAGAAGAGTCTCTTTAAATGGAAGAAGGGGTGGTCTATATTAAAGGAATATTCAAGAAGTGTAAATTTAATTTACATCTTAAAATATTAAGAGATAGGTATTATAGTCACATGAAATTGAAGGTAATACAGTCAGATGAAATAGCAAAGCAAACAATTGGTGACTAATTCTTGGTGGAATGTATCGTGTACTGGATGGAAAACTGGTATAGCAGGCTTGAAAACAATTTGAAAGTATAAATAATAAGAGCTGGAATTCCTAATTAATATCTATACGTCAATTAGAAATATGAGTTAAAAATGCATCTCAAACCTTTCAACATCTATCTAACCCACAGTTTCTTCCTCCTCAATAGTTCAGCACCTTCTCATCTTTCACAGAAACAATTTAAAATTCCCTCTAATTTAAAGCCTTGCTTCCACTCTTTTCCCTCTCATATATTTTTATTATTGAAATATATCACATATGATTCACACTTTTACAATGCACAGTCCAGTGAGTTTTAGAAAACACAAAGTTGGCCAACTATCAGCACTTTCTAATTCTAGAATGTTGTCATCACCCCAAAATGAAAATCTGTGTCCATTAGCAGGCATTCTCTAACTCTCCTACCCTTCAGTTTCTGCCAAGATAATATGTTTTCTGTCTCCATAAATTGGCCTATTAGAACATCTCATGTAAATGGAATCATATGATATGTGGCCTTTCATGTCTGGCTTCTTTTGAGCTCAGTTCATGCTGTAGTGAATATCAGTAATTCAATCTGTTTGACTACTGCACAGTAATCAATTTCAAGGGGATATCCCATGTTGTTCATTCATCACTTAGTGCACATTTACGTTGTTTTCTCTTTTTGGCTATTATGAATAACACAACTCTAAACATTAGTAAACACGTTTGTTTGAGAACATAGGTTTTCTATTCTATTGGGTAAATACCTAAGAAGAGAATCGTTGAGTAATATAATATCTCTATGTTTAAATTTTGAGAAACTTCTGCATTTGTGACTTTCAGTTTACCAAAGTGGTAAACAGGTAAGGATCTGAGGCAGTACCTTCATTCCACAATGTTAACCTGCTCGTGACATGAAGCTTCCTTGGAGACTATTTCAATGGTTAAGTGTAAGCTGTGTTTCATTGCAGCTACCACAAAACTGCTGAAAGACTGCAAAGGGCTTGGTTTAGTCAGCCCTGCAGTGGTGAAAGCATGCTTGTTTCTGTAACTGACTACATTGGCTGCCTACCATATTAGGAGGATAAGACTACTGTTTTGTACCTAAACAGGTATGTTACAATGTCAAAATATTCCTAGACACAGAGATGAGATTGAGTGCGTTATTTTTCTATATGCCTTGTTGGATAGAAATTTGCTTATTATGGATACATTCTTTTCTAATCATTCAGTTTGTGTTGCTCTTCATCAGCGATTCCAAAAGAATATTCTTTGCGGGGAGGATACTTTAAGTCTTTTAAGAACTTTTTATTTTGATACTGTTATGTGTTGCCTGAATTTTAGTGTAATACTTTATTCTTTAAAATCTTTATGATCAATGTATTTGGTCTTTTGCATTTAACAGTTCCACAATATGTATGATCAAATCTATACATCACTTTTTTAATAATCAAATTGCTAAAAATTTAAATTCATATTTAATAAATCTGTCAAGATTTTAATGTTGGTTCACTAGGCATAAATTTAGCCTTTCACGCCTCTTTTAAATATAAAACTGGAAAGAAATAACATTTTATAACATTACTTTGTCAAAAGATCTCTTATTTCAGGTTCAGTTCAGTTCAGTCACTCAGTCATGTCCAATTATTTGTGACACCATGAACCGCAGCATTCCAGGCCTCCCTGTCCACCAACTCCCGGAGTTCACCCAAACCGATGTCCATTGAGTCTGTGATGCCATCCAACCATCTCATCCTCTGTCATCCCCTTCTCCTCCTGTCCTCAATCATTCCCAGCATCAGGGTCTTTTCAGTGAGTCAACTCTGCATCAGGTGGCCAAAGTATTGGAGTTGCAGCTTCAACATCAGTCCTTCCAATGAACACCCAGGACTGATTTCCTTTAGGATGGATTGGTTGGATCTCCTTGCAGTCCAAGGGACTCTCAAGAGTCTTCTCCAACACCACAGTTCGAAAGCATCAATTCTTTGGCGCTCAGATTTCTTTATAGTCCAACTCTCACATCCATACATGACCACTGGAAAAACCATAGCCTTGGCTAGATGGACCTTTGTTGACAAAATAATGTCTCTGCTTTTGAATATGCTGTCTAGGTTGGTCATAACTTTCCTTCCAAGGAGTAAGCATCTTTTAATTTCATGGCTGCAATCACCATCTGCAGTGATTTTGGAGCCCAGAAAAATAAAGTCTGACACTGTTTCCATTATTTCCACATCTATTTGCCATGAAGGGATGGGACCGGATGCCATGATCTTCATTTTCTGAATGTTGAGTTTTAAGCCAACTTTTTCACTCTCCTTTTTCACCTTCATCAAGAGGCTCTTTAGTTCTTCTTCACTTTCTGCCATAAGGGTGGTGTCACCTGCATATCTGAGGTTATTGATATTTCTCCTGGCAATCTTGATTCCAGCCTGTGCTTCCTTCAGCCCAGCATTTCTCATGATGTACTCTGCATATAAGTTAAATAAGCAGGGTAACAATATACAGCCTTGATGTACTCCTTTTCCTATTTGGGACCAGTCTGTTGTTCCATGTCCAGTTCTAACTGTTGCTTTCTGACCAGCATACAGGTTTCTCACGAGGCAGGTCAGGTAGTCTGGTATTCCCATCTCTTTCAGAATTTTCCAGTTTATTGTGATCTACACAGTCAAAGGCTTTGGCATAGTCAATAAAGCAGAAATAGATGTTTTTCTGGGTACTCTTTTACTTTTTTATGATCAGTGGATATTGGCAATTTGATCTCTGGTTCCTCTGCCTTTTCTAAAACCAGCTTGAACATCTGGACGTTCACAGTTCATGTATTGCTGAAGCCCGGCTTGGAGAATTTTGAGCATTACTTTACTACTGTGTGAGATGAGTGCAATTTTGCGGGAGTTTGAGCATTCTTTGGCACTGCCTTTCTTTGAGATTGGAATAAAAACTGGCCTTTCCAGTCCTGTGGCCACTGCTGAGTTTTCCAAATTTGCTGGCATATTGAGTGCAGCACTTTCACAGCATCATCTTTCACCTTAGAGTATTAGACTCAATTGTAACAGGGAGTCATCTACATTCTCAGCACTGTGTTCCCTTACCCAAAACACGAAAATTAACAAAGGATGTTTCTTAGGACCTCACAAGATACACCATACTTATTTCTCCCAGTAAACATCATCTTTCACAATTTGAAATAGCTTAACTGGAATTCCATTACCTCCACTAGCTTTGTTCAACTGTATTGAAAAAAACTGGTGCAATGTATGCCCTTCTAGAGTTTTAAGTTTACTTTATGTATCATATTATAGTAATCTATATCAATATATAATTGCATATTATAATATAGAATATGCATGGCTATGAGAATATTCATATACAGAATTTAATGGGGAATTTATATGGATTGAGGCAACCCGAAATGCCACTCAAAAGTAACATTTTATCTGAAAGGAATATGAAGAGGAGCTTACCTGTTAAATATTTTGCAAATGTTTACATTTGACACAGAAAAGAACACAGTAACTGAAGGAAAGAAAAAGATACAAGAGAAAGAGGGAAGTAAGAAGAAGGCAGTCTAATAAAGACCCTTGCTAAAGGAATTTGCATTGGTCATAGGTTAGAAATAGAAGTACTAAGGTTTAGGAGGGAGTAACATGTGATTAGTGATTTTTTTTTTTTTTTAAGTAACAATAGAAATAATGAAGAGACTATAGCCTGGATTGGAGAAGGCAATAGCAACCCACTCCAGTACTCTTGCCTGGAAAATCCCATGGACAGAGGGGCCTGGTAGGCTGCAGTCCATGGGGTCCCTGAGTCAGATACGACTGAGCGGCTTCACTTTCACTTTTCACTTTCATGCATTGGAGAAGGAAATGGCAACCCACTCCAGTGTTCTTGCCTGGAGAATCCCAGGGACAAGGGAACCTGGTGGGCTGCCGTCTATGGGGTCGCACAGAGTCAGACACGACTGAAGTGACTTAGCAGCAGCAGCAGTAGCATAGTCTGGATAGTTGACAGATAGAAAACATAGTGACTAATTAGTTATCTATTCAATGTGTCTCAACACTGAGAAATAATGGTTATAAAACTATCATCTCTAGGCTTCAAGGTAGCCCTTCTTATCAACATTACTAATTCTGGTACTGCTGCTGCTAAGTCACTTCAGTTGTGTCTGACTCTGTGCAACCGCATAGACGGCAGCCCACCAGGCTCCTCTGTCCATGGGATTCTCCAGGCAAGAACACTGGAGTGGGTTACTAGGACCCTGAAAACTACCTTTTCCCTTCTCAATGGTTTTCTGTAAGTTTCTGTCAATAGTATCAGAGGTGCGTACTCTTCCCACCTGCATCAGGTGAATTAGTAAGCTCTTCTTTCATGTAGCTACAGCTGGTCCAGCAGTGGTTAGCTCCAGTTTCCAAATTCTTTACATATTCACAAAACCAGCTTCACTGGCTTCTTTCAAGGGACCCACAGCAGCCAATCTGTGCCCTCTCCTTCACTGTTTGAGTTCCATCTCTGCAGGCTCCTCCTCTGAGCTTCCAAGATCACCCCTCTAGCTGGACTATGCCTCCTCTGCAGAGTTCTACTTCTCTGGGGCCCTACCTCGAAACTTTAGATTCTGATAACCACATCGCCTTCTCATTTTCAGCTTAGGGTGAGAGACACTCTCTGTACTTATTATTTCTCTGATAGTTTAGTATCTCCATTTTGCTTTTATAATTCTCCAAGTCCTTCTATTTAACCTATTTTCTATATTAAATACTCTTCATTAAAATAAATCCAATGTGAAAAAAATTGATTACGTAGAACTGTCCTATGTATTGTAGGATATTATAATTTTTGTTATCCCTATAAGGTAATTTCCTTACCACTACCAATACACAGAGATAACCAAAACAGTCCCACACAATCTAAATCTTTCTTCCAGGGGCTTAGATAGAATCACATAATGGTTCAGAGGAAGAAGCAGAAGAGTAGACAGATTTAAGGAAGAATTTAGTGGTTTCTGCCATCAGCCACTAAGTATTATAAAGGTGTGTCAATTCCTGAGAAAGATAATTTAGAATAAGAAATATACTTTAAAAAGGGGAAAATGGTAAACTTTTTAGACGCTGTAATATCCATGGAAAAATTTCAAATGCTGACAACATTTAAATATGTAGTTATAGAAGTCAGAAGTAAGGTCCTCACTGTTAGAAAACATTTAGAATCTGTTGGCATAAAATTAACAGTCAAGCCTTAGGAATACATGCAATCCTCAAGAAAGATTATTAGATAATAAAAGATAGACCTACATTAAGGGAAACATTCATGAATCAGGTAGAGGAGAATTCATCAAGAAAGTTGGAACTTGAAGCCAGAGAGAGAGAGCCAAAACAGACAAAATAAAAACACGTTTAAAAACCTAAGAAAAGAATGTTTAAAGGAGTAAATGATCAAAAGATGTCAAATACTGCTAAGAAATCAAGTAAAATGTAAAAGTTAATCCTTTGGTAGCCTAGAGGGAGCAACTAAAGGGTTGTTTAGTTTGAGTGACTGGACTTGGAGGAGCTGGAAGAGCAACTAGAGGAAATTCAGAAATGAATAGTACAACAATAATAAAGGGTGTTTATGGAAACGGCAACCCACTCCAGTACTCTTGCCTGGAAAATTCCATGGATGGAGGCGCCTGGTAGGCTACAGTCCATGGGATTGCAAAAAGTCGGACACAACTGAGCAACTTCACTGACTGATGCTTTGTTACTATGGCCAACCTCTCTGAATCTGTGAAGTGGTTCAGACATCTTAAATCTTAAAAAGTTGTCTTTCATAACATGAATTGTTATAGTAGATCCAGGATAAATAAGCTGGGATAAAGATTCTCATGTCCAATATTCCCAAACACTCTATAATAATCTTCTCGCAAAAAAAGATATTAAAAAAATATAAAATTTAAAACAGCAAAAATATGGGCTCTCTAACAACCTAGAGTGATGGGAAGAGGTGGAAGGTGTGAGGGAGGTTCAAGAGAGAGGGGACATATGCATTTCTATGACTGATTCACATTGATGTATGGCAGAAACCAACAAAATATTGTAAAGTAATTATCTTTCAATTAAAAATAAATAAACAAATACATTTTTAAAACTTTAATAAACAATAAAGTGAAGAAATAAAAAAAGCTACAGTGAAAAAAGTATACTTTTTCAAATATTATATTAAAACTATTGGAAGATTAATATTCAATTTTCATATCATTGGTGTGGGTTTATTCATGATGAATAGTTTTACTTTAAATATAACTGTAAAAAAATAAATAAATATAACACTAATGTTACTAATGATTACAATAGAAAAATTGTACAGCTTGAAATGTAAAGTGAAGTCACTGACATTCATTTAAGTGCATTTTTTTTTATAGTACTGCCTGTAATAAAAATAAAGATGAAATTTTCAATAGACATGCTCCAATAAATATCAGTGAAATTACCTCATAAAAGTTTGCAGAGTGTCTATGACCAAATGTGTGGGTGTAAATTATTCCAGATAATTTTAAAACTTTAATTACAACTTTGAGATAAGTTATTCTTTCAAAGGAAATATCTCTTGCTCTTTTTAATAGTTATTTAGATCTAGAAAATATCTTAGATTTTAACATAATCTAGATCATGACTCCACAATTTAATTTGGCAAAAATATTGCAATGATTCATATACAGAAGGAGTTAAATAATGACTGGATTATAACCACAACTTTTTATGCATTTATATACTGAGACTAGCACTGTTACCAAAAATGTAACAAAAATGGAGTTGAGTCTTAGACATGTCTGAAATGGGATTCTTTTTCTTTTATATTTATAGAGACAGATAATTACTTGATTCTATATGAAATTCATTTCTTCATCAGAGACTGAATGTTGCTGTTTATATATTCTTATTGGACAGAATATTGCTCCATCTGAATGTAAATATAGACAGAGTTATTAGTAAAGTGTTTAGAAGAAAATTTCTTTTGTTTGTAGCCCTTCTGAATCTGAATAGAAAAGTAGAGTTGATATGATTAAAGCCACACTATTTTCTAAAGTAAGAACTAAAGAGCCTCTTGATGAAAGTGAAAGAGGAGAGTGAAAAAGTTGGCTTAAAACTCAACATTCAGAAAACGAAGATCATGGCATCTGGACCCATCACTTCATGGTAAATAGATGGGGAAACAGTGACAGATTTTATTTGGGGGGGCTCACTGCAAGTGGTGACTGCAGCCATGAAATTAAAAGACTCTTGCTCCTTGGAAGAAAAGTTATGACCAACCCAGACTGCGTATTTAAAAGCAGAGACATTACTTTGCCACAAAGGTCCATTTAGTCAAAGCTATGGTTTTTCCAGTAGTCATGTATGGACGTGAGAATTGGACTATTACAAAAGCTGAGCACCGAAGAATTGATGGTTTTGAACTATGGTGGTGGAGAAGACTCTTGAGAGTCCTTTGGACTGCAAGGAGATCCAACTAGTCCATCCTAAAGGAAATCACTCCTGAATATTTATTGGAAGGACTGATGCTGAAGCTGAAACTCCAATACTTTGGCCTCCTGATGCAAAGAACTGACTCATTTGAAAATACCCTGATGCTGGGAAAGATTGAAGGCAGGAGGATAAGGGGACAACAGAGGATGAGCTGGTTGGATGGAATCACTGACTCAGTGGACATCAATTTGAGTAAACTTGGGGTGTTGATGAAGGACAGGGAGGCCTGGGGTGCTGCAGTCCATGGGGTTGTGAAGAGTCAGAAATGACTGAAAGACTGAACTGTACTGACCGATTTTCTAAAGTAAAAATAACTTTATCTGCCCATGTTGCTATATCAAAAATCAATTCATTAGAAGCACTATAATGATGCAGAAGAGTTTAGATGATATATTGTATTACCATATGATAAGAAATTTTTTTCCTGTTTTTAAAATACTGTATAACTAGAAATCAGATGAGATCATTGTTCCAGAACACTTTTTTTAAGAACGCATTTTGTATTAAGTAGATATTGTCACCCTGCTTATTTAATATATATGCAGAGCATATCATGTGAAATGCCAGATTGGATGAAGCATAAGCTGAAATCAAGATTGCTGGGAGAAATATCAACAGTGTCAGATATGCAGATGATACAACTATAAAGGCAGAAAGTGAAAAGGAAATAAAGAGCCTATTTATGAGGATGAAAGAGAAGAGTGAGAAAGCTGGGTTGAAACTCAACATTAAAAAAAAAAAAAAACTAAGATCATGGCATCCAGTTCCAACATTTTATGCAAATAGGTGGGGAAAAAGTGGAAGCAGTGACAGATTTTATTTTCTTGGCCTCCAAAATCACTGTAGATAGTGACTGCATCCATGAAATTAGAAACACTTACTTGTTCCTTGGAAGAAAAGCTATGACAAACCTAGACATAATATTAAAAAGCAGAGCCATCACTTTTCCAACAAAGGTTCATACAGTCAAAACTATGATTTTTCCACTAGTCATGTATGGACGTGAGAGGTGCATCATGAAGAAGACTGAGTGCTGGAGAGCCAATGATTTTGAATTATAGTGCTGGAAAAGACACTTGAGAGTCCCTTGGACTGCAAGGAGATCAAACCAGTCAATCCTAAAGGAAACCAACCCTGAATATTTGTTGGAAGGGTTGATACTGAGGCTGACTCTCCAATACTTTGGCTACCTAATGCAAAGAGAAACTCATGGGAAAATATACTTATGCTGGGAAGTATTGAAGGCAAATATTGACAGAGAAGGGGGATGGCAGAGGAAAAAATGGTTAGATAGTACGCACATGAATTTGAGCAAACTCCCAGGAGATAGTGAAGGACTGGGAAACCTGGTGTACTGCAGTCCATGGTGTCCTAAAGAGTCAGACACAACATAGCAACTAAAGAACAAAAGCAAAAAATGTAAATAGCAAAGAGTATGTTCAATGAAAATATGGTCATTATTCCTGGAAATGTGTAGTCAGGAAGGAATATTCATAATATGGTATATTTGAAAGAGTAAATGAGATGTTTATAAAGTGAAATGAGAGGCTTGAAGAATGAGCATGCCTAACTTAATAAGCAATATGGGCTTCCCAGATGGTTCAATGTAAAGAATTGCCTGCAATACCGGAGACACAAGTTTGATTCCTGGGCCAGGAAGATCCCCTGGAGAAGGAAATGGCAACCCACTGCAGTATTCTTGCCTGGGACATCCCAAGGACTAAGGAGGCTGTCAGGCTATAGTCCATGGGGTCCCAGAGAATCAGTCATGATTAGGTAACTGAATATCACCACTACCACCAATAAGCAATGTAGAATTTAGGTAAAAACTGAAGGGCATATTTTTCTGATAAAACTAAAGAATATTTTCCTGATAATATTATGAGCTTCCTGATAATATGCATTTGAATAAGACCAGCAATAATAACTAAAATTGATTAGTATGTGTGAAAATACATAGGATCAGGCTTCAAATGTTTTGAGAAATTTTCACAATTTCAAAAATTGGCTTCTCTTTACTTATTTAACAGTAAGAAGTGAGATCAAGAGGAGGGCATGAGTTATTACCAAAAATAAGTGAAAATATGCAGTAATATGTTGAGAAGGGAAGCCAGAACAAAAGGTAAATATTCAGATGGAGTTACATTTTTAGAAGACAAATATGAGGTGTATCTGCAAACAGAAATCAATAATGTGGGACCTTGGAACACCAGGTTGAGAAATTAAACCTATTGTTTTTGTTCAGTTTTAATAAGGTATTGGTTCAGGTTGAAATCAGAAATACGACATGGCAAAGAGGAGTTTTAGAATTAATCCAGTGATGACTGAGAAAATAGATTCTATTGCTATTTATAACAAAGGATAATTAAAATATTGATGCCCATGGACTATGAACACTGTGTGGAACAGACAAGATTAACAAGTAAAAATTGAGTGCATTAAATTTGGAAGTCAATACTGAGAAGCCTTACTAGCTTTTTCATGCATGGGCTCGATAATTGTATACTCAGAGATTGTCACAGAGCAAATAGGTTAAGAAATTTTAGAAAGAATAGACAGTTGCTTCAAGGGTAATTTTCTAGGAGAGTTGTCAAAATAAATAAGAAAATCATAATCCCACACAAAAAAAGCATGTTTGTTTCCTTGGCACATAGATGATATATAAACAATGAAATAGCTACATGTATCTGTCATTCCTGACTGATAACTCGTTCCACTTACTTGACACCTACTCACATCTTAGGTTTTACATTCTATTGGGGCTTTGGCTATATCACTATTCAATTTTGATAATAAATAGAATGTGTATATTTCTCTACATAGTCAAGTGTCTGTAGATTCTTTTCTATATTCTTTGATTTTCATTTTTTATTACTTTATTATTTTAGTTATTATTATTTTTTTTACTTTTCATTGGTGAATAGAAAAAAACGTGGTCATTAAGAAAGTCAAATCAGCTATCTACAGTATTAACTAACTATATGTTTGAGTACTTTAAAAATACAAAAACTCTGATTAACCATACTATTTCTACTCTTTTAAATCTTTGTTTAAAAGAAGTCTACAGAAATTTTATACAGCAAATATACTTAAG
The DNA here is from genome assembly GCF_032452875.1 of Bos javanicus. Classification (NCBI taxonomy): domain Eukaryota; kingdom Metazoa; phylum Chordata; class Mammalia; order Artiodactyla; family Bovidae; genus Bos; species Bos javanicus. Next base: position 60,325,696 of record NC_083879.1, on the reverse strand, counting down.
AAGATATATAAGTACTCAATTATTGGACTTAATATATTTGTGAGTATATCACAAAATACAGAGGAAACAGAGATTAAATACTCAAATAGCAAAGTCGCTGATACATAACTTATTGTTAAATGGATTAAAAAACAATAGTTGCATTTTACTCAATTTCAAATACATAAATACTTGTATTTTATTAATGTATTTTTATAATTTATTGTATTTTTATAATTATACTTTTATAGCATTATCAAATTTACTTTGAATATTTTTAAATATTCAAATGATTCAAAAGGGCAGCATAATGACATCATTATACATATGCTTTATCAAAATTTACCATATTTTAGTATTTTACTTTAGTCTTTATACACATACACATCTCTTTTTTGAAAATTTAGCCACCATATATATATATGTATATTTATATATATATATATATAAATTTAAAAGGATGTTGTAGAATTCATAACATTTAAACTATAAATATTTCAGTATGTGCCGGGGTCCAGCCCCAGCTGATCCAGGGAGTTTGAAGCGGGGACAGCATTGGCGAGGATCAGGATACAATAGCTTCAAATAGATATTAATTACAGATGTAAAGAGTAATAGAATGAGGATAGCTCAGTAGGAAAATTCAGTGGAGAAAAAGAGGCTGAGTACCTTGGTTTACGCGGGAGACCAATAAAACTTTAAGACAAGAAGCTTGCACCACTTACATAGGCCACAGACGTCCTTCCATTCTCCCGAAGGAGAGGAGACACTGAGGTCTCCCCGGTCGGATCTTAGAAGCCCAGGCATAATTAGTAAGCATGGCAGGTTCCGTGCTCCAGATGGAGACTCAGCCAGAGTTTGAGAGAGAGACATGGGGAGACCAGTCTTTCGAGGAACTGATCCCAATTCTTTATTTTCCATGGTCTACTTTTATACACTGAGATGTTATGCAAAAGTCATGTGGGGTCAGCAGTCCTGACTTTTATCAAAGTCAGGTGCTTCACACAAATGTATACCAAGGTCTTAGGGGTGTTACATTATCTTCTGGCCAGGGGGCCTGCTGACAATTTATGACCCTCTGCTTGTGACAGTGGTCAGTCAACCAGGACACTTATTTCTCCAGGGGTGATTATTCTTAAAACAGAAGCCACCCAAATAAAGTTACATTCCTATAGGGTGAGGGTGTAGTGGGTTTTAGTTAAGGAAAGAATTTACTTAGCCTAAGGTCTAACGTGATTTATATCAAAGGTTAATACTTATTTCTTCTATATATTCAGTAATGTGTATAAGGGCATGAGATGTGGAGTCTTAGCAACAAACATTGGCTCAACAAATGAAAAACCCTTCACCAATACAATTTCTAATCAGCCCATTATACTTATACTAATAGCTTTCTAACTTCTCTAAAGAATCTGTTTTTAGAAGGTTTAAAGCATCTCGTGCCTCTCACGGTTGGGAGGCTGTGACCAATCACATGTGGCTGGACAAGCCTGTCAGGCAGGCTAGAGAACCTTCAGAGGAGTTTGTAGGTTGAAACACTCCTGTCACACCCAGGAATTATTATTAACTGGAGCTCTAAGTTAACTCCTTCTCTGAAAGAGGTGGTGGGGGACAGCCCCCCGTAAAGTCAGAGGTGTAGGTGAGAGCACAAAGTAGCAAAGTAGGCAGGCTCTGGTTATGGGGGTAGATGCTCGAGGATTTCCAGGGGGACTCCTGAGGCTCGATCCCACCTTTGCGTATGTCAAGCCTCCTTCCTCATGACCTTTGCCACGGGCGGAGTGTCTCACACTGGCCCCCAACAAGTATGTGTTTTCTAAGCATAAGATTATTTTTCTGCATAGATATATATACTGTGTGTGTGTGTGTGTGTGTGTGTGTGTATGTGTGTGTACTCAGTTACTCAGTCCTGTCTGACTCTTTGTGACACATGGAGTTGTAGTCCATCGAGCTTCCCAGGTGGTGCTACTGCTAAAGTACCTGCTTGCCAATGCAGGAGACATATGAGACATTGGTTTGATCCCCAGGTCCGGAAGGTCCCCTGGAGAAGAAAACAGCAACCCACTCCAGTATTCTTGCCTGGAGAATCCCATGGACAGAGGAGCCTGGAGGGCTATAGTCCATAGCGTCGCAAAGAGTCAGACACAAGTGAAGTGACTTAGCGTACAAGCACAGACTGTAGCCTGTCAGGCTCCAGTATCCTTAGGACTTCCCAGGCAAGAATACTGGAGTGGGTTGCCATTTCCTACTCCAGAGGACCTTCCTGACCTAGGGATTGAATCTGTGTCTCTTATGTCACCTGCATTGGCAGCATTCTTTACCACTGAGCCACATGGGAAACCTTAAAATATACCATATACCTACTTCATATATGCATTATCATATATAAGGAGATTATCCATAATTCTATTGGAAATTAACAATGATATTGGAATATAATTTAGATTATGTACTCAAATCAGCCTTAAATGCCTTTTATAGCAACAGCTGCTGCTGCTGTTTCTCCTCCTTCTCCTTCATTTCTTCTCGTCCTACTTTTCTAAAGCATAAGCCAAACAGGATATGCCCACTGTGCTTGTTGTTAATCATCTTTAATGTCTTTTGATCTAGATCAGCCCCTCTAGTCATCTATTTCTAAATAGTACTAATTTATTCGAAAGGCTAGACTGAGAACCTTGAAGTATAGTCCATATTCAGGATTTGTCAGATTGTTTCCTCATGACCAAATACAAATTGAAGAGTTTTGTGTGGCAAGGACATTTCTTGAGGCACAAAGACAGGTTTTACCTTTATTGGTGATGATAAATTAGGTCACTTAGACAAGACGTTGAATAACAGGTCTCCATTGATTCTGAACAATCATTTTCCCCCATGTATTACTAAGCAATCTCTCAAATGATACACTTATAATCATGAAATGACATTCCCTCCAACATTCCTTTCAAAGATTTTAGCATCTAGTGATGACTCTGGCTAAAATTAGTTTTATGGGAAGGGATTTCAAAATGGTGATTTTCTAATTCAACATTTTATACATGTATTAGCCAGCAGGGTTTTTTAACTTTTGTTTTTGTTTCTTCTCCTCCCTCTCTCTTAAAACTCACTACATGCTTATAATATCTTTGACTAGATTGAGTGTTTTATGATAAATTGTCACTATTTTTATCATGTCAGATCTCAAACTTGGACATTTGTAGTTTTTTTCAAACCACCTCCTATGACTGTATGACCATAGCAATTTCATATATTGTTGGTTGAAGAACATTTCCAATGGACTTTTAAGTTTCAATTCAAATTAATAGAAATATAGAGTTGACATGAGATTATGTTCACTAATTTTATTACTGAACGGCCCACTACATGTGATCAAGTAGGTAATATTGCAGTCCAACAACTTGCCAGAGATTTTGCAAACAGGAATTAGTATTTGAGGGACAGTCGCCCTAAGTATATATTTAATCTTCTCTGTGCATTTCTGAAACCTTCCTTAATTCATGTTTTCAGTTTAATGTTGAAATATGTTTCTGAAGTTTTCAGTAACAGCAGAAGTATGATTTTTGTAGGCATTAATGGAAGATTTAAAAGTTAATTGCAATGAGCTAAATTGAACAAAGGCTTTGGAATACCACAGCAAACTCCATTGAGGACACACTGTTTTGAGAAGTTTATGTGTATTCGATCAGAAATCAAAACAGTCACTGGAAGCTAAGGAGCTCAAAGAATTTGAATTTCAAAGAAATTTCTGGTTCAGGTCCAAGTGAAGTTTCTCTTTTTTGTTGACCCAGTTATTTTGCTTGAGTTTTTTCCTACAAATATATAATACTCTCCACTCTTTTCCACACACAGTTCTTTAAAATGTAAAATGATTAAATAGAATAGTATGATGCCAACCTTATAAGTGTACTTTACCACAAACTACAAAGTTATCTTATTTTGCCCAAGTTAATCTCTGTGTGTGTGTGTTGTGTCTGTCTGTCTCATAAAAATTGGTTTGGAATTCATGCTCTAGTAAATCTTTTTCTGGCCAGTGGTTTTAAGCTTTCTTTCCCCCTGCCCCCTCCACCTCCTGCAAGGCACCTGGAGAATGTCATTTTCATATATTACCTTATATATGCATTTGAAAAACAAATTAGGTTCTGCTATTTTACATAAACTGTGAAGGAATGGTAGGAAAATCAAGTTTCCAGATTCTGGTACTTAAATTATTTTTCATTAATGTTTTCTAATTTTCTTAGCACATCTGGTTATTTCCCCCAGTAAAGATGCATACTTTGTTGTGATTAGTTTCAGAATTTACATCATTGACTAAATATATGTTTAAAATTGTACTGACCGCTACTTTCACAGTAGTAAATTTAGTTGTCTGTACTTCTCTCAAAACTTTCAAAGAGTAAATATTTTTGTAAATGATACAAATAATTTTCTCTATTTAATTATTATGTCAAATTTAGTGTTAATTTAATGCTGATTGTAAACCTAAGAATGTTTATAAGATATTATTTTATTGATATTATTTGGTTAGTTCCAAATAAGCCCTATATATAATAAAGTTATATTCTGAATATACCAAAGTATTAGACACATCAATTTTTATTACTAATATTTCTTCACAATATATTGTTTTGAACATTGATATTGATATACCTACAAGTCTTAAATTTCTGAACTGCTGTAAGCCAAAGCAAGTTCTTGGTTACCTGGCATGTTGATAAAAGATTGGCATGAGGTTTTCTGGGCAGGAAGAGAAGGAGCTGACAGAGGATGAGATGGTTGGATGGCATCACTGACTGGAAAAAGGGTTTGAGCAAACTGTGGGAGACAGTGAAGGACAGCGAAGTCTAGCGTATTGCAGTCCTTGGGGTCACAAAGAGCTGGACACAACTTGGCAACTGAACAACAACATCAGCGAGATTTTCAAAGTGGTATTAATCACTGGGGCTTCCCAGGTGGCTCAGTGGTAAAGATTCCTCCTGCAGTGCACAAGGATGGGATCAGGTTAATCCCTGGGTCGGGAAGATCTGTACTGCACAAACTTCTGCCATATATAATTGACCACTTTAGAAATATTATTGGTCTAGATATAAAAGAGCCAAAATGTGAAACTACAGTAAAAATAAAATAATTTTAAAAGTTATTAAAATGTCCAGAATTCTTGTAGAGTAATTATATAAAAGAGCTTGTGAGAGTGTATCTTAACTTGTGTATTTAATAAAGAGACAAGTCTGTTTCTACATTTTCTGAGTATATTGCCAAAGTTTGTGATTCTTTTCGATTTATAGAAGATAAACACTATCAGGGGAACTTTTAAACGTATATTAGAATTATTTATTTTGGGTTAGAAATAGTTAAACCTTATTCACTTTACTAGATATGGCACCTTGATATTAGTTTAGTTGATTTTGCTTGGAAAGTATCTCATATTTCAGTTTCACAGAAACAAAATTTGCTTAATCTCCTTGACTATTTAAAACTATTTCAGAAATTATTTTTTAAACATTAAATATGATTGTGTAAAAATAGAGATTCAATGTACACACAGATATAATTTTTCTCTTTCCTTATATTTCTTGTATATTGTGCAGGAGTGAGACATAATTTGTCTGTTAATAAGCATAATCACCTGACTAGTTTTACCCTGCATAAACTTCATAGCAATGTTTTTTCTGTGTCTCTTGGCTAGTAATATCTTTCATGTTCCAACAAGTCTGGCCATATTTTGCTTTAGCTTTGAATTAAGTCCTAGAAATTTGAAAGCAAAAAAAAAAGATATATTTTTTTAAGGAAGAGTATGTAGATTCTTGTCATATAATTTAAAATATTGATGGAACATTTTACATTATTTTTATGTTTTTTCTTTTTATTAAATATTATCAGAAATCTAAGTTATGCTATAAAATCATAACTTTCTTCTAAACCAAGCCTTTTGAAAATTAAAGATGCTCTGGCAATAAAGCATAAGAAGTTGCTAAAATCCTCCAGAAGAATGAGAATAGAAGCCATTTCATTTCTTCTCTAATAGGATCACCCATTGCCAAAAGGATTTTTTATTTTAAGAAAAACAATTTGCCTTTCCTTTAACTTGGATCATAAAGACACATAAAAATATACCCATTACTCTCGTTATTCTTCATGGAGACGCTCCTATTTTATTTTATTTTTGCAATGTGTTCCCATCCTTTCCTGATGCCATTTTTTCCAATTTATTTAATTCATTTCTAAAGGAATTTAATGCTAGACACAACTTGCTCATGAGTAGACACTCATTTTTTAGAGTTATGCAAAATCCTGAGTAACTTTTCATATATAATGAAAGGGTGTCCAAGTGTATGGGATTTCTTGTACATACCCTTTTTTTGACTACTCATGTGTTTCTGAATGTTACTGGTTACACAGTTTCAGGAGTTCTTCACGAATTCAATGGCATTCCTATTTCTTTAGTTAATTTCACCTCTTTCTGTGGATCTTCATAATGCTTGCATAGCAGAATTATACATTTTCCTTTAGTAAACATTTTTCAATTTGTAGGAAGACACCTATATCCATGAAGTCAAAAGTAAAATAATATAAAATACTAGCAAAATGATGTGACTTTTAGAAAGATGTACTGAATATCTCTTTTTCACAGGATATTCATTTATTATTTCTTAGTATTTCAAGTTAATGCATATGTTTCCAATTATAGATAAGTTAGTTAAAGAAAGGCCCACTGGCACAAAGAATATAATGGAAACACTGCTTTATCCAATTGTACTGCAGAGGTTCAGGACAAAAGGTGTCACTTTTGTTGAAGATTATTTTGAGCTAAAGGCAATCAAGACTCTGTGGGTTCAAGAGAAAATATTGCCCCTCCCCAACATATTTAAAAGAATATAAATTGGGGAATGTTTTTTAGAAGAGAACCACTATCAAAGATAGATTTTTACCTGTTGGCACTATCTGTGGTGGAACAGGGCAAACATCTGTTTTTCTTCTTATGGCTCTTTGCCCTTGGGAGCCTGAGGCTTCTATCCAACTCCTTAGCTCGTTCATGCGTGCTCAGTCACTCAGTCGTGTCCCACTCTTTCTTAACCCATGGACACAGCCCACCAGGCTCCTGTAACCATGGGATTTCCCAGCAAGAATACTGTGATGGGGTGCCATTTCCTCCTTCAGGGGATCTTCCTGACCCAGGGATTGAACTTACATTTCCTGTACTGGGAGGCAGATTCTTTAGCACTGACCCACCAGGGAAGCCCCTTCCTTAGCTCAGGATGGGTTATATGCCTCATTTTACTTTTCTGACTCTGAATTTTCATTTATAATATACATCATTCCTGTATGTACAGAATTAATTTGATTTTCTCCTGCTAATCTATTTCAGGTCAATTTAATTCAGACCAGACAGAAGAACCAAAAGTGTAGAACTGTTTCTTTTATCTCAGCAATACTTTCCCATAAGTATCAGCTATGTAATTTGCAGCTCTCAGTGAAAAACAAAAACATTGGAGCCCTTGACCATATAGCATTTAAAATTCTTTAAGAGTGATACAATATAAAGCTTTTCTATTCTTCTGGATTTTCTCTCTTGACTGTCATTTTTTTTCTTTTTTTGCTATTTAATATTTTTTAAATAAAGAAATGATAAAATTTTAAATGTAATAATTTGCTTACTGTTCATCTGCATATTATGTCAATTTTAAATGGAAATATACGAGCATTTACCTGATATGTAGAATCACTGAAATTACACAACTTGCATTTCATAGCTCATACATGCATATGTATTTCTTTCTTGACCAAACAGTGAAAGCACTGTGCAAAAACGAACTCAATTATCTTATTTAATGTATTCACATGTGAGCATTCTATCTATTCCCTGTAATTTTGGCTTACTGATTAGTAAAGAGGAATTTTAAGGAAAAAGAATATGAGTTACCCTATCTTTCTCTAACTTTCTGTGAGAAGCATTTTCAATTTCAATACTTGGTGTGGGAAGTAACATGAGTAAGAAAAATTTTGGTGGATTTATGTGTCTTAGGATGCAATTGTTTTCCTTCTGTATTTTAAGAAAATGTTGGTTCTCACAGAACATATACCTGTTAACAGCTACCCATGTCCATTTTTTTCAGTTATAAACATAGCATACTCATTTTGTACTTACTGGATAATTCACTGAACTATTGTGCATTGTGTGTCCTCTGGAATTTGATGTTCTTGGGGCATCGAAAATGCTATACATAAATAGGTTGAAAGAACACCAGATATGAATATGGGGCCTATCTTTTCTGTCTGTACACTGGTGCACTGGTCCATTGGATTTCACTTCCAAGACACAAGTTAAAAAATAAAATGATCTATACATCAGTGTCTCTTTTGCTGTCTCGTACACCGGGTTATTGTTACCATCTTTCTAAATTCCATATATATGCGTTAGTATACTGTATTTATGTTTTCCTTCTGGCTTACTTCACTGTATAATAGGCTCCAGTTTCATCCACCTCATTAGAACTGATTCAAATGTATTCTTTTTAATGGCTGAGTAATACTCCATTGTGTATATGTACCACAGCTTTCTTACCCATTCATCTGCTGATGGACATCTAGGTTGCTTCCATGTCTTGGCTATTATAAACAGTGCTGCGATGAACATTGGGGTACACGTGTCTCTTTCCCTTCTGGTTTCCTCAGTGTGTATGCCCAGCAGTGGGGTTGCTGGATCATAAGGCAGTTCTATTTCCAGTTTTTAAGGAATCTCCACACTGTTCTCCATAGTGGCTGTACTAGTTTGCATTCCCACCAACAGTGTAAGAGGGTTCCCTTTTCTCCACACCCTCTCCAGCATTTATTATTTGTAGACTTTTGGATCGCGGCCATTCTGACTGGTGTGAATGGCAATGAAACATGTAAAATATCATGTAAGAAACGAGTTGCCAGTCCAGGTTCGATGCATGATGCTGGATGCTTGGGGCTGGTGCACTGGGACGGCCCAGACACACATGTATACCTGTGGCGGATTCATTTGATATTTGGCAAAACTAATACAATTATGTAAAGTTTAAAAATAAAATAAAATTGGAAGAATAAAAAAATAAAATAAAATTAAAAAAAAATAAATAAATAAAATAAAATGATCAAGAATTTCAAAGTGATATAGTGATCGAGTACAGAATCCTTTTGAGCTCAGGTTATTTTGCAGTTGCAAATTAAAGCCAGAACCAACTAGTAAATAGCATTGTCTTTTATGTAAGGTCACCTGTTTTCATGAGCTCACACGTTCTTATTTCTTGGGCAGCTGTTTTATTTAGAGAATAATTTTTTTCATTATTATTTTAAGATCAAGATAATTGTGATAATTATCCATGACTTGTGCAGGAGAAAACAGCTTTAAATATTACAATTAAATATTTAGATTTTTATCTCAAGGGGAAGTTAAATGCCATCCCCAAATCATCATCTCTTCCTGGTTCCATTGCATGCAGAGCCTCTTTTGTTTTGCTTTTCTTCTGGGAAACAAACGGCTCTCTGAAATGGACCCAAGAAGCCATTGCGGAAGTGGGACTTATGCATACCTCATCTTGATGGAATCTGACTTTTTGACCACTGATTATCTTAACATAGGCATCCAGAACATTGCTGCCCATTGCTCCAGAAACAAATACTTTACTCAGTCCTTACTCTAAAATAACTTAAGATTCTTTAAGAACAAGTATTTCCTGACTTGCATCAGAATCAATCACAATTTCTGCCAGATAAATTTAACAACATTTAGATTATGTCCTTATCAGCCCCTGACTCCTCTTCCCTAAAACATTCTTTCAGATTTTACTGAATCTGTGTCTCCCAAATTGTATAGCCTAAAATCCTAAACTCAGCTGTTTGGTCTTTGCAGCCTTGATACGGATTGTTGTTCTTCTTTTAATGCAAGGGAAGTAAACATTTGATTCTGAATTCTGAGACCAAAAGAAAAATTTTTTTCTCCTTACATAAACCATCAAAAAATACATATATTTTCAGTCTGTCTCATACCTTGAACTTCAGGGTAATAGGTGCAAAAATTGCTGAGTCTTTCAGGACTTCTGTCATTGAAATTGCCTCATTTTAATTGGCATCCAACCTCTGTTAGATGGGTTTAAGCTGCTATATCAGTTATGATTCAATGAATGCCTTTCCATCTTCAGTATGTTGCTTACATACTGCTGTTCTTCCTTCATAGTTTTCTAACTTTAATTATTCTACTACTGCAACTTTTGTCTTGTTTGAATGCAGGTTTTTTTTTGTTTGTTTGTTTGTTCTGTATTTGTAATATGCCTTCTGACAATTATCCTGAAGCCAAAATATAAAAATATGAAAAATTTGTAAAGCTAAGTAGCTTTGGGCTTACTTCCTAACATTTCAGTGAATCACTGATGCTTTATTTCTGAGAAAAAAATGTGCTGGCAGCTTTCCTTTTTTGCATTAGAAAGCAAAGCACACAAAAATTCATACTAACAAAGACAATTAGTTTGAATATCTTAAAAGGAAATTTCCAGTGGCACTCAGACTTCAAGTGTTTTCCCTTGCAGTGACACTATGATTTAAGCTACTATAAACTCACATTGCTTTTCTTGAAATTTCTTTAAAGGGATCTTTTCAGTATGATCAAATTATCTGATAGAGATTAAATTAATAGGATCCACATCATTCATATATCACAATATGCAAATGGGGATATCAGTTCTAGTTTTATTAAAGTTTCATCCCTGATTTTTAGTCCAGATATATTTTAAAATATATTGGGAATTTAGTCTTTATCCAGGCTCAATGCTTAGTCTTATAAGTGCAAATATCCGAAGATACTGTAGTCATGGATTTACCAGTTTAGCTGGAGACATATACTACAAACACATTTAACTTTGCTCTCTAAAATTATGTTCTTTTCCTTCAAATCTTTGTAGATTGTCTCCTCTCCTTTATTTATTTATTTATTTTTGCTATCTTATTACTTTAAATTGCAGCTGGTTATATCTAACCTCATTATGACATGATGTTCACATTCTTCTCAATAATAAAGTAACTGAAACCCATATTCCTGACAGAGGTAAGATTGTATGTCAGCATTTCTTTGAGCCCACTGATCCACCAAGAGCAATTACCTAGAACAGTGTGTGTTAGTTCCTTAGTCCTGTCTGACTCTTTGTGACCCCATGGACTGTAGCCCACTGTAAGCTACCATAGGACTGTAGGCTCCTCTGTCCTTGGAATTCTCCAGGCAAAAATATTGGAGTGGGTTCCCTTCTACAGGGGATCTTCCTGACCCAGGGATCGAACCACGGTCTCCTGCATTGCAGGCAGATTCTTTACCATCTGAGCCACCAGAGAAGCCCATACCTAGTACAGTAATAATCCTCAAAAGGCTTGGTTGTGGACAATCTCTTAGAAGGGGCTGTCAGGAAGTGGCAATTGAGGGCATTCATAGCACACATTTGTCCCAAGAGCTCATAGAGTAGAGCTATTTGCAAAGAGCAGTATGAACACAAGAGAAAGATGTGAGGCTCTGTTAGGGGAAGCACACTGACTGAAACCGCCCACCCTGGCCAGGCACCATATTAACTATTTGCATGAGTTGTTTTACTACAGGAGGTCCTTGTAAGGAACATGGGACTAATAAGCCTCCACCAACCAGAAGAGTTCAGGAAAGGTCAAAAGGAGACACCACATGTCCGACCACCTCCCAGAATCCTCTGTGGCATCCATCTTGGATGAACAAGGCATGCACACCAGGAAGGAGTCTGAGTCAGAATGACTCAGAAAGATAACCCAGAAACGAATCCCATCACCATAAAACCGGAGACTGCAAGCCATGTGGCAGGGCTGTTCTCCTGGGTTCCCTTACCCTACTGCTCTCCACCTGGGTGCCCTTTCCCAATAAAATCTCTTGCTTTGTCAGCACATGTGTCTCCTTGGACAATTCATTTCTGAGTGTTAGACAAGAGCCCAGTTTCGGGCCCTGGAAGGGGTCCCCCTTCCTGCAACAGCTCCATCAATGAACAGTTTCAGGCAATCTTCCACTGGATAGCACTGGAGTGAAATTTTTCATAGGCATTTAAGATCCAAACAAGGAGTTGATGAAATTCCCTTCCCCAAAAAAGGAGATGGGGAGAATCAGTGTAGCAGTATGGTATGAAAATAGCAAGTTTAACTTTTTTGGAGTTTATATTAAAACATGAGTAATCACGTAGTGGAATTTCTACTTGATAGTTTGGTAGAACTTGGAGAAATTTTGAAAACGGTAATCAGGCAAATAATGATCAAATTTACTTATTCATAAATCATATTTCTATTTTTTAAAAATTCAAGAAATATAAATTTAGAAAGTAGCTATCAGATTTAGGAAAATTCTCAATTTGGGAACAAAAGTCTCCAAAAACAAAAAACAAAATAAAGCCACCTCCAATACGTCTCTGACAGTAGTTTCACTTAATGAGTTCTATAAATTTACAGTCTTTGTAGGTCTTTGACTAGAGTTGGAAATCTGTGTAAATATGCTGATTTCAATATAAACCAATAACTTTTTAGACTCAGTGATACACAGGAATTTAATTATTACCTAACAAATGGAGTAACTGTTTTCTAAATTTCAGACACCTCATTTCTATTTATATTCATTATATTATATTGCTGTTATAATGCTTCAAAGCAAACATCAGCCTTTGTTAAACACCAAAATAGTTATTGGTTCAATTTTGAATGCAGTTTTCATAGTCCATTACATATTTTCAGAGCCTCATTCAGTCTGAATTAGGATCAGTATTTTAAGAATTCCTTTAATTTTTTTCCAGCACTTTCGGTTTTCTACCTTACACTGATGTTCACACTTAACTACATGAAATGGTAACTATTTACATAGGAAATGTAGTACTTTTAAGGCCTGAAGCCTGTCAATTATACATTTTCTATTAGTGAACACTATATTACTCAATGTAGACAGTTTATTATGATAAAAAATATCATTATACAAAGCTTTATTTCTAATATAGTAGTAAAGAAGGATATAAGCCATGATGACAGAGCCATTTTGAATCCTATTTTTCAAAAAAGTCAAACATTTAACCATTATGAATACCTACTATGCCCTAGACATAGTAAGTTCTTGACTTTGATAATATAATAAGAAAATGACCCTGACTTCAAGTAGTCTATAATAAACTAGAGGATACAGATAATAAACAGAAATTATATATATATACATATATAAGTAAAATTTACAATAAGATTGATGCTGTATCTTATCGTTTACTAGAGTTTGATAAACATTAGGCAATTAAGAAATGTTTTTGAATGTATAGATTATGCCTAATACTGTTCTCTAGTTTAAAAACTTCACTTCTTCAGCAATGCTATTACATTTTGGAGAACACTATATAATATAAAATCATCAACTCATGTAATGCATTTTAGAAGATGTCTTAAAAATTATCTTAGAATAAAGGATCTTATAAGGAACCTCATTGTAAAGTTAGAGAGGTGAGGATGGCTAAATATTATTCTAACATAATTTAGCTATATTTAGCAATGAATCGACCCAGATAACAGAAGATAAAGTAATCTTGGTTCACTAAATTGCTTCTACTACAATTTTTATGATTCTGGATGAGGTAAAACTGAAGTGCTTGAATAGACGACAAGGTCATATTCAGAGATGTCAGGCGTTTGATGTCTTGCATAGAACATTGGCAGAGCTTTGATTGCCACCAGTTTTCTTTGTTTTTGACATCTGCTTCCTGTGGTGTAGAAAGTGGGGACAGATGCAAAAATAAAGGGTAGGACAAATATTAATTGTGACAATCAGTGTTCCTGCAGTTTTGAAACAAGGATTTTTTTTTTAAAAGTCAGCAAATGATCATAGACAATAAATGAATCTTTTAAAAAACAAATTGATAAGACAAAAAAATCCTTGGTGCAGTCATGTAAACTTTCAAAATTTCAAATGAGCAGACATGGAAAGTTTATAAATTGTTAAATCATGATGAATTATTTAGAGTTATAATTCCACTTGTTTTTAAATGAAAAAAGTATGGTTTAATTTAAAAAATGGGGAAAGGGGAATTTATTAGTTGACATGCCAACAACTATAGGGATTACAGAATATGTGTTCCCCAAAAGTGCTCGTTTGACATGTGGATTATTTTGAGCTGACAGCAATAGAGAAACAACTGCCCCGCCCTTAACTTCTTAGAACTTACATATACCTCATTTTTTCCCCAAAAAAAGAATTATTGACAACAAAAAATTAATCTAAGTAGAACCGTCTGTGTAGCAGGGCAAATATCTAATTACCAAAATATCTGCTAAACCTTGATTGCCTATAGTCTTATAATGAACTTCCTGTCCTTGAAGCCCCAGGCCCCTATGCCACTCCTAAGATCAGGATGGCATATAAACCTCATTTTATCTTTCTGTCTCTGAACCTTTCTTGTATATGGAGTCCTTGGCACTCTCACGGATGTAGGGTTCTTGTATATACAAGTTAAAATTTTATTATCTCCTGTTAATCTGCCTATATTAGTCCTTAATCATGTCTCCGACTCTGCAATCCCATGGACTGTGGCCTGCCAGGCTCCTCTGTTCATGGGATTCTCCAAGCAAGAATACTGGAGTGGGCCGCCATTCCCTTCTCCAGGGAATCGTCCTGACTCAGGGATCAAACCCAAGTTTCCCTCATTGCAGGCAGATTCTTTACCATCTGAGCAACAGGGAGACCACATTAATATGCCTAATGCCATTTAAACTATTCAATCAGCCCAAAGAAACAAAGAAAGGAAAAGGAGAGAAAAAATCTCCTCATCCTGATGTAACTGTGCTCCTTTACTTTCAACTTTCCTTAAAACAAGGGAGATTATAAAAGCTAATTCTATATTAATCATTGTTAAATAGATAAAAACAATTACTACTGCATTTCACAAAAAAATGATGGAAAACTCTTAAAGAGATGGGAATACCTGACCCATATCTGCCTCCTGAGAAACCTATATGCCAGTAAAGAAACAGCAGTTAGAACTGGACATAGAACAATGGACTGGTTCAAAACTGAGAAAAGAGTTCATCAAGGCTGTATATTGTCACCCTGTTTATTCAACTTATATACAGAGTACATCATGCAAAATGCATGGATGGGTGAATAACAAGCTGGAATCAAAATTGCTTAGAGAAGTATCAACAACCTCAGATATGAAGAGGATACCACTCTAATGGCTCTAATGGTAGAAAGCAAAGAGGGATTAAAGAGCCTCTTGATGAAGGTGAAAGAGGAGAGTGAAAAAGCTGGCTTAAAACTCAACATTCAAAGAATGAAGATCATGGCATCCAGTCCCATCATTTCATGGTAAATAGATGTGGAAAAAGAGGAAATAAGGACAGACTTTATTTTCTTGGACTCCAAAATTACTGTGGACAGTGACTGCAGCCATGATATTAAAAGTGGCTTGCTCCTTGGAAGAAAAGCTATGACAAATCTAGACAGTATATTAAAAGGTAGAGACATTAGTTTGCCAACAAAGGTCCCTATAATCAAAACTATGGTTTCTCCAGTAATCATGTACAGATGTGAGAGTTGGACCATAAAGAAGGCTGAGCACTGAAAAATTGATGCTTTTGAACTGTGGTGCTGGAGATGACTCTTGAGAGTCCTTCAGATTGCAAGGAGATCAAACCAGTCAATCCTAAAGGAAATCAACCCTGAATATTCATGGAAAGACTGATGCTGAAGCTGAAATTCCTTTACTTTGGCCACCTGATGCAAAGAGCCTACTCATTGAAAAAAACCCTGATGCTGGGAAAGACTGAAGACAGGAGGCGAAGGGGACAACAGAGGATGAGATGATTGGATGGCATTACCAACTCAATGGACATGAGTTTGAGCAAACTCCAGGAGATGGTGAAGGACAGGGAAGCCTGGCTGCAGTCCATGGGCTCTCAAAGAGTCAGACAGGACTGAATAACCAAACAACAATGGCTTTTCCAGTAGTTATGTACAGATCTGAGAGCTGGATCATAAAGAAGGCTGAGTGCCAAAGAACTGATGCTTTTGAACTGTGGTGCTAGAAAAGATTCTTGAGAGTCTGTTGGACAGTAAAGAGATCAAACCAGTCCATCCTAAAGGAAATCAACTCTGAATGTTAATTGGGAGGGCTGAAGCTGAAGCTCCAATACTTTGGTCACCTGATGGGAAGAGCCGACTCATTGGAAAAGACCTTGATGCTGGGAAAGATTGAGGAAAGGAGGAGAAGGGGATGACAGAGGATGAGATGGTTGGATGGCATCATTGACTCAATGGACATGAGTTTGAACAAACTCTGGGAAACACTGATGGACAGGGAAGCCTGGCATGCTGTAGTCCATGGGGTAGGAAAGAATCAGACAGGACTTAGTGATCGAACCACAACATTTTTGAGTGTCTGGGTTAATATATCTATTGTTCTTTAAGAATGCAGATTTTGGATATAGGTAGTGGATCAGACTCATGCAGGTCCCTGTGCAACAGGCAGCCTTAGTGGGGCTTTGCCTTCTAGCAGTTTTGTGACCTTTATGCATTTTTTTAAAAAATCACTATCTCTTGGCTTCTTCATGTGTTAGTAAAGACACTGTGAATCCTATAATGTTGTTGTAGAATCAGAGAGAAAAATGTTTATAAAATGCTATTGCATACATTATATTCCAAAAAATAAATTAAAAAACCTACCTGGAATAAAGTTGGTGCCCAATAAATGTAAACTGAAGAAAAACATATGTACTATTTTTAGAAATAAAGGGGGAGACACTTTCAGTAAGATAATGAATCCAAGTCCTTGTTATCTTTAAAGTTTCTAAAGTGGCAATACTTTGGTAATTCAAATGTTTACTAATAGAGTATGACAAAGTATAATAATCAGACTAAAATAAAAACTTTAGAAGGGGAAAGTATAATGATATTTTCTGATAACTAAAGTATAACTTTAGTATTGTGGACTCACCCAGAATTATAACTTCATGCACCTATATTTTAAACTATATACATATATATATATATATATATATATTAAACTACACACACACACACACACACACACATATATGAGAAACTATATCACAGTATTTTAGTATGCTATTCAGATATTTTTACACTGTTTGTTTTTCTATTTTGGAAAAACATTTAATACAGTTTTCATCCTCCGTGTAGATACAGCAGATAGTAAGGTATGCCCAGTTGTACGTTCTTCTTTATAACACCCATCCCCGCCCTGAAGCTTTATCAGAGTAAATTGGGAAATGACTGTTGTACTTCATCAGTTGTAATTTCCATTACATACATTATTCTTGATCCAATAAATCTTATTGCACATTAATCCATAATGCATCATCAATTCAATATTAACATATTTACCCTGCAAAGCAGAGTTAGTCAGCATGAACCTCTAAACATGTATACAACAGAATAGTGAGAAATGATACTTTGTCAAACGACAGTGATACAAAGTAGAATACAAAAGGGGCCTTAATACAGGTCAAATGTCTCAGGAAATTAACATTCTTCGCATAGCTAACTACCTTGTGTCAGGCCTTTGGCTCAGTTTTTAAAATGCACAGACTTAGTTTTTTTTTTTTTTTTTAATTTTTTTAAAATTTTATTTTATTTTTAAACTTTACATAATTGTATTAGTTTTGCCAAATATCTTATTTGATTTCCCCTAAACACTGTGAACTCAACATTAGAATTACCATTTTACAGACAAAGAACAAAACACCCTAAAGTTAGTAAAGATTAAGATATTCTTTTGAGCTCTATTTCAATATCCCCTGCTTCAATATCCCCTTCAATATCCCAATACATATTACTTAATATTCATAGAATACCTTCAAATATCCATAGTTTCTCATTGCCCTTCCCTTTATCTACTGTCAAACGCTGATTTCAGCCTTTGTAATCTTTTGTTTGGGCTATTCCTGTTAATTCACTGCCTCCAGTTTTAAATATCCCCTTTCACCTTCCCACACATCAGTCAGGTCATGTTAGTTCTTGCTATAAAATCCTTCAGGGATTCCCTGTTGTGTGAGGATGAAGAGAAAGCTACATTTCATGACACAGTGAGTTGTAAGAGTAAGAGCAACTCTTTGAGTTGCCTCCTCCTGTTCCACTCCACTTCTCCCCTGCAACCCCTGCCCTGAAACCTGATGCTCCCTCTTCAGAAAGGTATTTGTAGTTTGTGGTCTAATTGTGCACAGTCATGATTCTGAGCCCATTTGTCCTCAGTTTGGGTTTTCATATTTATTTTTCACAACCCAAGTCAAACATTGCCTCCTCTGTAAAGTATGCCAGATGGAGAGAGTTATCTGTGAGATGGTTGATTACCATGTACCATATAGACTGCAAACCTATTGGCAAAATATGCTTTGGATAAAAAGAATCATCTTATATTTGAATTTATTATACCACAATGTACTTTTCCAGTTTACTGTTTATTTAATTACTATTTTGAAAAAAAAAAAAAAAAGCTTTGAGGAAGAAGCATTTGTTTGAAACAGCTTGCATTATTTCTGACTCTGGATGCTTTTCTATGGGTCACATAATAGCATTTGTTAAAAAAAAAAAAGAATAAAAAGTCACTTTATGATAAGTCAGTAGTTATTCATAAATTGAGGACCTCACTATTATTAGTGTTGGATACTAACAAAAATAACCCATTTAAATATCACTTTGAAAAGTCATACATAAAATGTATTATACAGACAAAACATAGAGCTCAAGAATATACGGAGGAAGCATGAGAGAGAAAACAGTCATTTTAATGTGATGTCTTAGGATAAAATTTCCACTGACGGGATTGTACAAGATTTTTTAAGTACTATATTTCAGAAAATAGGCAGAAGTGAGGATGATGTACTTTAGAAAACTGAGTTAGTTGCTTCATAAAGCAGCTGCCATGATGACTAGACTGTGATATCCAGGATTCACATGAAAAGTTTGAGAAAATTGCTTCATAAAATATGAGTAGAAAAAAGCTATAACTTTATGTTAAAATATTATTTTACATAGTGCTATTTAGTGTGCTCATGTAATAAATGTATTGATCCTGTATTAGAAGTATGCAGTATCTGATTTTTTTATTCAGAATACAAAAATTATTTTTGTTGCCTTTTCTTATGTGCAAAATAGAAAACTGTTTTATAGCATCATATCTTATTTTTGGACATATTCAATACTTTTAATGTCTCTTTTACTTTGTATTACTTTTCAAAATTTATTTTTAATTGGAGGATATTTGTGAGAACATTAGATTCCTTAAAAAACTAGGAATAAAACTACTACATGACACAGAAATTCCACTACTCGGCACATACCCTGAGAAAACCATAAGTGAAAAAAATACATGTACCCCAGTGTTCACAGCACCACTATGTATGATAGCCAGGACATGGAAGCCACCTAGATATCCATCAACAGATAAATGGAGAAGCTGTGGTACATATGTATTATGAATAGTACTCAGCCATAAGGAGGAACACATTTGAGTCAGTTCTAGTGAGGTGTTTTAATTTTTATCAATCACTTTTCCTTAGCATGCCACTGATTTCTTAATGAACAGAGAATGCAAACTACATATAGAAAGGCTGTCTCATCAATAAACAGCATTATCACCAGGGTCTTGGGCAGTTCTCAGTTTAGAGTAGGTACTTAATGAAATACTGCTAGAAAAGATCATGAAATCATTGCCTCCTTACCAGCTTCACAATGATTGATGCTCAGTGGGGGGGAAAACATTATTGTTTTTCTAGTAGGAATACATTATTTCAATGAGCGCTGAATAAATGAATATCATACAATAGGTGAACAGAGGAACTCTAAATTAAATCCAGGTTTGTTTTATGCTAAATCTCACAGTATTTCGATCGCCTCTGGAAAACACACACGCACACACACACACACACACAGAGAAAGAATATCATAGATTATTTCTATCTTTGAGTGGGATTAGTTTAGAGAAAATATTGTGAATATAATAAGGCTGAATTCAATTTTTCCACAGTTCCTGAATAGTGACTTATACACTAAATTTTATTTACCAGTCTAATTTTAGGTCCATAGTTCCTAGCTGAATGGGCATTCCCAGCAGCATATGCTGCTCTTGAGGTAGAAATTAAATGCTTGAGGCTGAATGACTAGTTTTACTCTTCTAGACAGAGCCTACAAAGGACTTATAAAGCAAGAAACTGTTTTACCCCCTGGATATTAACAGCTAAAATGAAGGATCTTTATATAAAGAACTTCATTAAAGTACTCATTTTCTTCAGCCATTACTTCTGTAGGTTAGCCTGTCAGACTACCAAAGAGCTGACACAAACACCAACCCAACCCTATTCTATCCTTCTGGAAATAGGATCCCTTGATTAGACCCAAGTATCCTGTGTCATTCTTTTAAGACTCACAACAGTCTATGTCCAGTGTTTTTCAGTCTAAGAATCAAAAAGTCCCATACTAAACCCTTTGTGTGCTAGAGATAAGTCAAAGAAAGATCTGTGTTGATTCATTATATTAACTCTAGTTAGCTACTAAGAAAGTCCTAATGATTGTTTCCTAAAAGCATTTTATACCTATAATACCCTACTTTTTGTTCAGGTGCCATGTAGTCACATAATCGTGGGGTTTTTTTTGTTTTTTTTTTTAACTGAGTTCTCTTTGCAGCTTCAGTTCAGTTCAGTTCAGTTCAGTCGCTCAGTCGTGTCCGACTCTTTGCGACTCCATGAATTGCAGCACTCCAGGCCTCCCTGTCCATCACCAACTCCTGGAGTTCACCCAAACTCATGTCCATTGAGTCAGTGATGCCATCCAGCCATCTCATCCTCTGTCGTCCCCTTTTCCTCCTGCCCCCAATCCCTCCCAGCATCAGAGTCTTTTCCAATGAGTCAACTCTTCGCATGAGGTGGCCAAAGTGCAGCTTAGAAACCTATAAAGATGTCTTCTTCCTTTGAATTCATAATATTAAGTACTTGTCTCTCATGATGTAATTATGCAATACCATATCATTTATCTCCCATTGTTTGATAGTTCACTTCCATATATAATTAATTATAAGACAGTGAAAGGATTGCACTCATTTGATCATCTCTCCTTTTTACTAAGGAATCAGTAAACTATTCTCCATCTGAATCAATACTTTGTCAGATGTCTTGTACTGTACTCTGTCTTTTGGTTTACACTTGACCTAAGCAATTAACTGCAAAAGACTCCCTCTGCATTTGATTTATGTTTAAATGAAAGTCTCTAAGTCATGTCTGACTCTTTCTGACCCCATGACTACACAGTTCATGGAATTCTCCAGGCCAGAATACTGGGGTGGGCAACCATTCAGTTCTCTCAACCCAGGGATCGAACCCAGGTCTCCCTCATTGCAGGTAGATTCTTTACCAGCTGAGCCACTAGGAAGCCCTGATTTATGTTTACATTGATTATAATACAGAGACCTTCTCTCATTTTCTGTTGCAGGTGGTGTTTCACTGTCTTTTTTGGTAAAATATCACGTTGCCAATTCCTATAAGAGCCTTGATTTATCTGTCTTGTCTTAGGGTCCTCATGATATCAGTCAATCAACCAATGTCTCAGTTTATTCTCAAAGTTCTTGGTATTTTAGAAATACTACCCTTTCTTGATTGGGCTTCCCCAGTGTCTCAGTCAGTAAAGAATTCTCTTGCAATGCAGGAGATCGCCTACAACACAGGAGACCCAGGTTCAATCTCTGAGTCTGGAAAATGCCCTAGAGAAGGAAATGGCAATTCGCTCCAGTATTCTAGGCTGGGAAATTCCAGAGACAGAGGAGCCTGGATGGCCACAGCCTATGGGGTTCCAAGAGTTAGACACGACTTGGTAACTAAGCCACCACCACCAGCACCCTTCCTTGATTATACCTGTGCTGTCAGTTGACTCAGAGCTTGAATTCTTGGTAGGGATTTGAGAGAAAGACACTCTTATAAATTGCTGCATAACATATAAACTTTTTAATAAAAACTCCTGGTTCCTTTTGTCCCAGACTGGCTTCCCCTTACCTAAAGTAATTTTATCTTCCTTCCCAAATGTACAACACATTTAACCTTCACTCAGGTACACAAAGAGTCCCATCCAGTCACTTCATCTGGCTAAAAATGTATCTTACTCATGAGGTCTTCTTGCTTCCTCTGATATATCGAATAATAGACTAAACTTTCTTTTCCTGTCCTCTCCTTCAAATTTGTATACCAAACACACAATGGTAAAATAGGGACAAAACTTTTCTTTTTATTAGGAGGAAAAAAAAAATTGATGAAAGATACAGCTTAAAGCAATTCTGAAATCCCAAGAGAAGGAAAATGCCATTCATGACTTTACCAATCACCTTTAAAACAATTTCTAATTTATGGTACTGCCACATCAACTATATTTATATGTGTGGCTTATCTCAGTTTTCTGCACATTAATTTGGATTCCACTTTTTGATATGCTGTTTAAAATGGAGTATTTATTTTGATAAATTTGTTGTTCATAGATCTTGATAATTAAGAAAAAAATGTTGGCATAACTACCCTGAAATGAAAATTGGTATTTATACTAATTAAAAAAAATTATATTGAGATTAGAAGTTCTGAGATGCAGAGATAATTTATGATATATACTCATTTTTTTGTGAATTTTAAAACTTCTATTTCTATATCCTCAGGTATAGTTGCTCATTTCTTGGTATTCAATTGAATCTGGAACTAAATCTTCACAATAAATGAAGAAAATTAATATATAAAATAACATTTTCTTCTTAGAATGAACTTTGCAGACAACACAATTTTATATGTTATATTGTTATTCTGAATTTTTAATGTTTTTGTTTAATATTTTGGTGAAAAGAAAAAATAAATATTCCAATATAAGAAGAAATAAAATAATAAAAGTAATGCTTGGAATTGCTATTTCTAACACCTATCCAGTTAGGAAGAGAAAGACAATTCAATGTGTGCTCCCTGCTAGAAAAGCTAATCTAATAGTTTTGATACAGATGCATGAATATTGAAGTCAATGTGTGTATGTGCATGCACTCAGTCATGTCTGAGTCTTTGTGACCCCATTCACTGTAGCCCGCCAGGCTCCTCTGTCCATGGGATTTTCCATGCAAGAATCAATACATACAAGTTAAAGAAACATAAAAAATGAGGGTCTTGTGAGATAGATAATTAGATAAACTCAGTATTCTAGGATACATTATCATATTAAGAAGTTTTAAAGAGCAAAATATCTGTTGTCAAGATTTTTGAAATATAAATAATTTTCTTTAAAATCAGAGAAAGACCACTACAGACACAATGCTATACTATGCTAAGTCACTTCAGTCGTGTCCGACTCTGTGGGACCCCATAGACGGCAGCCACCAGGCTCCCCCATCCCTGGGATTCTTCAGGCAAGAACACTGGAGTGGGTTGCCATTTCCTTCTCCAACAGACACAATGCATTTATATAAATATAATGGCCATTTTTCTTAGTATTTGCTTGGAGTTGCGACAGGGGTAATAGAGACCAGAATTTCTTTTGAATACTTATTTTATGTCCAACTTTTTATTCTTTTTTGATTATAATAGCACTAAAAGATTCACATCATCCAGTTTTCCTAGGTCAGCTTGACTTTGAAGCTCTTTCTCCTATACAAAACTTCAAAATAGGATTTTCTTAAGTGTTCATCACATTATTCCATGGTAGAAAATTAAATGAAAAGCATTAAATTTAGGATCAGATACATTGATACCATGCAGTGATGATGGTTCAGCCAATGAATAGTAGCCAGGTATGCTCAATCTTTGAATTTTTTTTAAAGTTCCCTGGGTAACGGTCTTCAACTATAAAATGGAGATAAAGAATACAATTTCAGGATTAAATACCAGCACAAATACCTGTATATTTTGAATTCTCTGATACAGGTGAGATGATAATTAAAACAGGGAAGTCTGGCATGCTGCAGGCAATGTGGTTGCAAAGAGTCAGATACGAATGAACAAATGAACTGAACTGACGAAACGTTTTGTGCTCCTACAGAGTGCATACTACATGGAGACAGTAGTTTTATGTCAAAAAGTATAAAATGCATTATATTATTTTTAATAAATTCATGAAATGAATTAGGTGGTCCATTTTTAAAGTGTCAGTTCAGTTCAGTCACTCAGTCATGTCCGACTCTTTGTGACCCCATGGACTGCAGCATGCCAGGCCTCCCTGTCTATCACCAACTCCTGGGCTTTACTCAAATTCATGTCCATTGAGTCAGTGATGCCATCCAATCATCTCATCCTCTGTCATCCACTTCTCCTCCCAACTTCAATCTTTCCCAGCATCAGGGTCTTTTCAAATGAGTCAATTCTTCGCACCAGGTGGCCAAACTGTTGGAGTTTCAGCTTCAGCATAAGTTCTTCCAATGAATATTGAGGACTGATTTTCTTTAGGACAGACTGGTTGGATCTCCTTGCAGTCTAGGGGACTCTCAAGAGTCTTCTCCTATACCACAGTTCAAAAGCATCAATTTTTCGGTGCTCAGCTTTCTTCATAGTCCAACTCTCACATCCATATATGAACACTGGAAAAACCATAGCTTTGACTAGACAGACCTTTGTTGCCAATGTCTCTACTTTTTAATTATCTGTCTAGGTTGGTCATAACTTTTCTTTCAAGGAGTAAGCATCTTTTAATTTCATGGCTGCAGTCACCAGCTGCAGTGATTTTAGAGCCCCTCAAAATAAAGTCTCTCACTGTTTCCCCATCTATTTGACATTAAGTGATGGGACCAGATGCCATGATCTTAGTTTTCTGAATGTTGAGTTTTAAGCCAACATTTTCACTCTCCTTTCATTATCCTCAAGAGGCTCTTTAGTTGTTCTTCACTTTCTGCCATAAGGGTAATATCATCTGCATATCTGAGGTTAATGATATTTCTCCTGGCAATCTTGATTCCAGTTTGTGCTTCATCTAACCCAGAATTTCTCATGATGTACTCTGCATATAAGTTAAATAAGCATGGAGACAATATACTATACAGCCTTGATGTACTCCTTTTCCTATTTGGAACCAGTCTGTTGTTCCACATTCAGTTCTAACTGTTCCTTCTTGACCTGAACACATATTTCTCAGGAGGCAGTTGAAGTGGTCTGGTATTTCCATCTCTTAAAAAATTTTCCACAGTTTGTTGTGATCCACACAGTCAAATGCTTTGGCATAGTCAATAAAGCAGAAATAGATGTTTTACTGTAACTCTCTTGCTTTTTCAATGATCCAACAGATGTTAGGAATTTGATCCCTGGTTCCTCTGCCTTTCTAAATCCAGCTTGAACATCTGGAAGATCACAGTTCACATACTGTTAAAGCATGGCTTGGAGAATTTTGAGCATTACTTTGCTATCTTGTGAAATGAGTGCAGTTGGGTGGTAGTTTGAGCATTCTTTGGCATTGCCTTTCTTTGAGATTGGAAGGAAAACTGACCTTTTCCAATCCCATGGCCACTGTTGAGTTTTCCAAATTAGCTGGCATATTGAGTCCAGCACTTTCACAGCATCATCGTTTAGGATTTGAAATAGCTCACCTGGAATTCCATCACCTCCAGTAGCTTCGTTCATAGTGATGCTTTCTAAGGCCCACTTGACTTCACATTCCAGGATGTCTGGCTTTTGGTTAACTGATCACACCATCATGGTTATCTGGTATTCATGAAGATCTTTTTTGTATAGTTCTTCTGTGTATTCTTGCCACCTCTTCTTAATATCTCCTGCTTCTGTTAGGTCCATACTATTTCTTTCCTTTATTGTGCTCATCTTCCTGGTATCTTAGCTGGTAAAGACTAACACATAATTAGTTAAAATTGTATAAATCTTAATTGTATTGAAAAAAATTGGAGTTTCAGTTACTTTTTTCTTTTTTTTATTATGTCTCCATATTGCATGGTATATACTTATCCTAAATATTAACTCACTGTTAACTTAAATCCAGATTTAACTGGTCATTGTGCTTTCTTAATTGCTAAATACGGCAATGCTATGCTGTTAAAAAGCACAGCAACTGTCAGAGTGTCCGCTATGGTACTGTCAGCAAAATAAAAGAGGAAACCTCCACCACTACTTTGTTTTTCTTCCTCTGAGGAGACATTACTGAAGCACGTGCATTGTGACAGCTTCTATTTTCTGAAATATTATTAAATCCTTATTTAGTCCTTGAGAGTTAAATTGGGCAATTTAAAAATATTTGTACACTTCTTTTTTATTTGAATTGATTAATATCACAAGAGTAATAGCATTTATGAAAGAAGATAAAAATAGAGAGGTTCTGAAAAATTATTTGTGTCTTTCTGTTTTTATAGTTCTTAAATTTCACTTTTGGCTGGGTATGTCTTGCTTTAAATTTGTGCTTTCATTTGTGTTTTAAAACAGTGATAGGCCATTTTCCCAAATGAATATTTTACTTGTATTGCGTATGTTTCCAATGTGTCTGCTAAAATGACAATGTTTGAAGCTACCAAAGAAATCTAAATGAAGTCCTCTGGTTATCTGATAGTATTTAAAGTTTGGTTATAACTTAAATTGATTGAATTACCATCTAATTTTGTTAAGCCAAGAACTTTCTCTATTTTACTCTTATAAAAGTTAAATTTCAATCAGTTATCTCAAATGAAACACTTTTTAAAGTTAATCACAAGGTTTTCTCTTTTTTTAACTGCATACTTATTCTGTACAATATTATGTGTTAGCATCTGAAATCCTGCCAATGTGCAGAAGACTTCATATTTTAATAGTTGATTATAAAATATGATCCTCCCTCTTTGTAAATATTCTTCAGTACAATATTTTATCAAAGGAATTTCACCTTGATGCATACATTTTCAATTAATATTAAAGCTTTTATAATACTCCAGAAAACATATACATTTTAGAAGGGTTTTTTTTTCCCTTGAGGTATAAATTTGCTTTTTAAAAACAAAGATAATTTACAGAAAAATATGTGGAAAGCATCAGGATTCAAACAATGCTTTAAAAATAATAAAAGAAATCCATTTTGATTACTTGGAAGCCTTTTTTCCTAACTAAGCCAACTCTTGGCTAGAAAAATGTCTGAAAGAAGATGGACTAACTTCC
The DNA here is from genome assembly GCF_032452875.1 of Bos javanicus. Taxonomy (NCBI): domain Eukaryota; kingdom Metazoa; phylum Chordata; class Mammalia; order Artiodactyla; family Bovidae; genus Bos; species Bos javanicus. The sequence goes on along the minus strand of NC_083879.1, from coordinate 60,298,606 downwards.
AGGATTTAAAAGCATTTTCAAATCCTAATTGTCTTGGAACATAAATGCAGTCATAAGAAACAAAATTGGTTTGACAGGAAAGTTTCTTATCTCAGCAAGTCAGGTCAGGCAAACCATAGTAGTTTTTCAGTAAGTAATGTCTCCTTGAAAATGTTTCAATCATGAAAAAAAAAAAAGTTAAGTATTACTTATCTTTCATATTTTTGTATTATATTTCATGGATTATCTACTGATGTCAATCTTGATCCTACATATTTTTAAGATTTAATTGCTATTTCCAAGATTATTTACTGCATATCTATGTACATACTGTCATTATTTTACAGATGAATTGACTGATTATTGGAGAGGTTAACTAATCTTCTCACTGCAAAAAGGAGTAGGTAAATGATTTACTCTCTCATCTGAAACCCATGAACATTCCATTATGCTACACTGTCCATCATAAAGCAATTTTGTCTTTGATTCACCTATACTTCTAAATACCTGTCATGACTTTATGTAGAGTTTGAAAGTGAAGTAGAAACATGATTGTTTAAAGTGATTCATCCTAGATTTAGGAATATACTAATAAAATAATCCTTAGGCAAACCATTTTAGCTACAAAGAGTATTGGCATGTATTCAACATACTTTGTGATCTTCTGACTGAAGTCCCCACATTCACAGCATAGGCACAGCTAATTTTACTGTTGATCTGATTTGAATTTGAGAGATAGCAAAGGTATATTTTAAACCATCTATTGTAAAAATACAATAAGCCAGTCTGTACCCACTTATAGCAGATACTTCCTTCAGAGAGAATACAGATACATTTTAAAACTTTAAAATTTCAAGTAGTTGTTCCTGATCATTTTCTTTTTTCTGTGATGCTATATAAAGTAGATAACCACATTATGTGGAAAGCAGGGGATCTGGAGCTATACAGACCTAAAAATGTTTCCAGCTACAGGACCTTGTACAGATTAATCTGCATCATCAGGATTTTTATCTGTAAAATGGAGATAATAATATTGATCTTCTGAATATTATAAAAGGGTTGAGAGAGATCATGGATATAAAACAAGAGTGACAGAGAAAATGCTTATTTAAAGCAATCATTCACAAATTAAACATAAAAATGTAACATATCAGGTAAGAAAATATTCTATTTCACAAGAGTCCTGATACAAATGGATTGACTCCATGAAGACATTTATTTTTGCCAAAGCGTGTATCAGTAAGTTGTGGACTCTGTGCGAGAGGGAGAGGGTGGGGGGATTTGGGAGAATGGCATTGAAACATGTGTAATATCATGTATGAGATGAGTCGCCAGTCCAGGTTCAATGCATGATGCTGGATGCTTGGGGCTGGTGCACTGGGACGGCCCAGAGGGAGGGTATGGGGAAGGAGGAGGGAGGAGGCCTCAGGATGGGGAGCATGGGTATACCTGTGACGGATTCATTTCAATGTTGGCCAAAACTAATACAATATTGTAAAGTTTAAAAATAAAATAAAAAAAAAAAAAAAAGAAAAAACAATAGGAAGCTGGAGGAAGAGGTGGATGTGAATGAAAATGAGGAATACGGGGTGGGGGGTGTTTCTTGTGGTGATGGGATTATTCTGTATTGTGATTGTATCACTATTAATATTTGTTGTTGTTTAGTCACTGAGTCACATCTGACTCTTTTACAAACCCATGGACTGTAGCCCAAGAGGATCCCCTGTCCATGGGATTTCCTAGGCAAGAATACTGGAGTGAGTTGCCATTTCCTTTTCCAGGGGATTTTGTTGACCCAGGGATGGAACCCACATCTCCTGCTTGGCAGGCAGATTTTTACCATTAAGTCAACAGGGAAGCCCAAATCACTATTAATACACTGATTGCAATATAGCACCAAAAGTTTTGCATGATGTACATTCACACTCTGCTTTAGCTTACAAGTGCATATGTATGTGCAATTATCTGAAAGTTGTAACATAAGTTTAATCAAACACATGCTTATCATGTGCATGTGAGGCAACCTAGATATTTACTAAGGTATCTTATTCCATTGGTGATCAAGGTGACAAACAGGAATTTAACAATATGGACCACAGAGAAGTGGCTAGTGCTGCTATTTTTATTCTCTGTATGCAGAACAATGTACGCATGAAGATAGTGAGAAAATCTTACGAGAGGTTTCAAGGCAGTTGCCACTGTCTCTTGATAGTTTCCTGCAAAGCCACAGATTTTGAAGATGGCAGTAAAAAGAAAGAAAATGTCATTTATTATTTCTAAGAATGTTCATACCCAAAAAGCTAAATAAATTAGCAGATATTCTCAACACAGAGTTTATGCTTAAAATAATCTTGCTCTGTATTTATTAAATAGAATAAAATGAATATATGTATATGAATATATCTTCACATTCTCATGTTCATAAAAGCATATATAAATATATATTAGGTTCTATTTTTCTTAAAAATTACTGTGCTCTGTGAAAGATAATAAGAAGTTCAGATCAAATTAATATATCAGAAAAGGAAAACTCTCTCAGAATGTTATTGATGGTTGAGTAGGAATTTAGCATATGGGAAATAACTAGGAAGATTATTTCAGGAAGAAATATAACAAATTATCCCTTCATTGGGGGAAGAAGATGGAAAGTTGCTCAGTCGTGTCCGACTCTTTGCGACCCCATAGACTATAGCCTATCAGGCTCCTCCATCCATAGGATTTTCCAGGCAAGAGTAATGGAGTGGGTTGCCATTTCCTTCTCCAGAGGATCTTCCCGACCCAGGGATTGAACCTGGGTCTCCCACATTGTAGGCAGACACTTTACCATCTGAGCCACCAGGGAAGCCCTGTCAGAAAAGGAAAACTCTCAGAATGTTATTGATGCTTGAGTAGGAATTTAGCATATGGAGAATAACTAGGAAGATTATTTCAGGAAGGAAAATAACAAATCGTCCTTTCATTGAGGGAAGAAGATGGAGACATTTTGAAAAGACCGAAGGTTTAATGAGGAATGACTTAGTGGATAAATTTAGAGGTATAGCTCAAGAGCAAATACACATATCTCAAAGTCCTAAGTTCCTAAGGCCTTTTGGACTTTAGGTTTGTTTTTGGTACTTTTTCATTTGGAACAAGAAAATATTGAATAGTTTTGAGAAGACTGATGGTTTATTTTTTTTTTTAATACCATTTAGGTAGAGAATAATTGGAGGGTGATAAAAATGGGCCCATGGAAAGAAGTCAAGAGATTTTATAGACTTGGCAAGAGATGACAGCAGCTTAGATGGGAGAAGTGGAAAGCATAAAAGGTTGACAGATTCAATTAAATCTCATATTAGAATAGCAGATCTTGGATATAGGATAAGAACAGATATAGTCAGATATATGGTTAATGAGGTAGATATACTCATCATTTATTAATACAGAAATAACGGAGAAAATTTAGGTATGAAGCATAGGGTAGAGTAGGAGTAGGTTAGCAAATCAGTCAGATTTATAACTAATATTAATTTAATTTATAAATGATGTTTATAGCTGTCAGTGAAATATCTCAGTTGAGTTCTAAGATAGAAAACCAAATATAGAAATTTAAAGGTCAGAGATGAACCTCAGACTTGATTTGTGCATTTGGGTAGAAATACAAAAATAAAATATATATAAAAACATTGGAGCTAATGATATCACTAGAAGATGGTAAAAAGCAAGAATAAAAGAGTGCTCACGACTGACTGATGAGGGATAGTCAGAGTTAGAAGTCAGGCCCTAACAGAAAAGACTACAAAATAGACAATAAAGCCCACTGAACGGAGAGGAAGAACATAGGAGAGGAGGGTCAAGGAAGCACTAAATGCTTCCTAGAGGAAGAGCAGTGTGAATGGAACACACTCATCTGACATCTCAGCAAAAGCAGCTTTGTTATAACACGGAGGTGAGAACCCGAATAGAGTGTTACAAAGAAAGGAAAAGGGCCATCAGATGCTCAGAACTTGGAATAATTTTTCTCTGCCATTATGACCTTCTATCCTAAAGGAAATCAACCTTGAATACTCATTGGAAGGGTTGATGCTGAAGTTGAACTCCAATACTGTGGCCACCTGATGGGAAGAGCTGACTCACTGGAAAAAACCCTGATGCTGGGAAGGATAAAAGGCAGGAGGAGAAGGGGATGCCAAAGGATGAGATAGTTGGATGGCATCACTGACTCAACGGACATGACTTTGAGCAAACTCTGGAAGACTGTGGAGGACAGGGAAACCTGGCATACTGCAGTCCATGGGGTCACAAAGAGTAGGACGTAACTGAGAAACTGAACAACAAAAATGACCTTCACTAGGCACCTGGGCATCCCTCCTTCTGGTCAAGAACATCATGTCTCAAACTTAATACTAATGAAATGGTGACCACTTCTTCTGAACATGACCAATGTGTCCCCATTCACCAACTTTATATACTATTTTACTGTAAGCTATAAATAACACTCAAGGGCAGGGAAATAATTTGATAGAAAAAATGTTTACTATTCACAAAAGATAATTATTTACTCCATGGAAAAGAAGAATCTACAGAAAAGTTATTAAAAATAAAAGGGAAAAGTTTAAATATTATGCAGCTTTAAGTAAATGAAGAAACATGAGTAATGATACCACAATGATATAAACTGGAGTGATTTTCAAAAGGTAGTGTTAAGTTTTTAAAAAAGGAGCACAAAAGAATAGATGCATGTACAATTGAATCACTTTGCTGTACACCTGACACTAACATACCATTGTTAATCAACTGTATTCCAATTAAAAAAAAAAGTTTAAAAAAAGTAAAAAATAGTGTAGTACTAAACTTTTTGTCTAAGAGAAAATGAGTAGCAAGGAACATATATGTATGCACATATTTCCATGAAAAAGGTAATTAAGGGATGATAAATAAGAAATTGAGGAGTTTGGTTGGATACAAGGTAAGTTAAGTATCATGGATATATGCAGGATGGAAAGAGATAGAAGGTATGGGAGATGAGAATTTTCTGAGACAATCTTTGCAATAGTTTTGACTTTGAAAACCATAGTATGTTTCACTACTCAATTCCCACACACACACACTAAGAAGGATGTAAAAATACCAAAAGTGGAATATAAACAAAAACAATTGGACCTAACTGTAATTCAAATTCATAGAATAGCCATATTTAGTGTGATAGTCAAACAAAATATGTTGACTCCATATCATCAGACTGCATACTAAAAGAACTATAAACAATGTTGAATTTCAGTAGGTTTATTTTACATATATTTTGTGTTAGTAGTTGTCAATTAATATAATCTGTATTACAGAACTGACAAAGTAACAAATCCATTGCCAATAATGAGAGACAGATTAAAAAGAGTCTGATAATCACTTATCTTACTTCTTCAGACCTAGAGGTGGTGATGTATACATCTTTTTGCTACATCAGGGTGCCTCACTCTTTTCAGTTACATCTTGCCTAAAAATGAAAGTGAAAGTTGGTCAGTCGTGTCCGACTCTTTGAGACTACATGGACTATTGAGTGCATGGAATTCTCCAGGCCAGAATACTGGAGTGGGTAGCCTTTCCCTCCTCCAGGGGATCATCCAAACCCACGGATTGAACCCAGGTCTCCTGCAACACATTTGTAAATATTTTTTTATTGAAATATTTTTAATTACCCCTTTTGTATGGTACCTATTTCTTGCTGCCACTGTGACAGCTACATACTTAAATGCTTATAAATATGTATATTCAATTCTAAGAATGTACACACATGTTGATAGATAAAGATAAGTAACATGAAAAACTGCAGAAAAAGTAATTGATGTATTTAAATATTCTGAAATAAATTTCATTTAAAAATATTACATCTGGTTCAAATGCTTTGTTTTCATTAATCACAGGGACCGATTTTGACATTTTTACAGACCTATTTCATACAGAATTCATCCAAAACCTAAAGGTAAAGTGATTTGTTACTTCAGACTCCTTAGAAAGTCTGCTTAAGTAGAGCACTGTCAAAAAACTGAAAAATAGAGCTATAAATTCTTACATGTATAAATTCAGAATGGCATTCCCAAGTTTCATTTGAGCTTCCTATTACAAAACCAGAGAAAGAAAAAAAGATATCGAGCTGAAAATTTTTACTACCTCATGATTAATTATTATAATCATAGAAAAATATTATCTACCTTTTTCTCACAGTATTTTTGCTTTTTTTTTGTTAGTTTGAAAACAAGTATTTAGAAGCAATAGGACTATTAAGAGTCACACACACATACATCAAGTCTACACACTGTATGTAAGAAACATACTTTTATTTTAACCACTTGTCTTTCCTGCTATCTCTGGAATGTCAGACTATCAACTCATTTTACTAGTATTGTGGCTATTAAGTGATGAGGACACAGATGCACTTGTATGCAATTGAATTGTCAATACTTGAAATTTCATTGTGCAATGATATGTTTTTTTTTTCTTAAGAATGTCTTTTAAACCATTATGCCACTATATAACAATCATAAGAATAAAAAAAATTATTAACATTATATCAATATTTTCTAATGTGGCCACATAGGAACCCACTTTTTATCTTGTCTAGAGTGCATTTAATGCAACATGCCTTCACTTTCACTTTTCACTTTCATGCACTGGAGAAGGAAATGGCAACCCACTCCAGTGTTCTTGCCTGGAGAATCCCAGGGACGGGGGAGACTGGTGGGCTGCTGTCTATGGGGTCGCACAGAGTCGGACACGACTATAGTGACTTAGCAGCAGCCTTTCCTGAACTAAAGTTATCCCTTTTCCTGGCAATATATAAAGCAGAGACTCTAAATATCATAAAAGTTCTTTCTAGGGCTACCACTGAGTAAAATTCTGAAGAACAGGGACATATACATCTCATAGTTCTTTCTTCAACTAGTCACCTGGTTAATCATTCAAGGTAATTGTTGGCATTTTTTAGAATAAGGTACTTACTAACAAACAATAAATAATTCTAGGGACTTCCCTGGTGGTCCAGTGGTTAAGAATCTGCTATGCAATGCAGAGGACATGGGTTTAACCCCTGGTTGGAGAGCTAAGATCCCATATGCCCTGGAACCTCTAAGCCTGTGCACTCAACTACTGAGTCATGTGCCACAACTAGAAAGTCCTTTTGTTGCCATGAAAGATCCTGCATGATGCAACAAATAATCCCCCATGCTGCAACTAAGACCTGACTCAGCCAAATAAACAAATATTTTTAAAAAGAACAAAAGGTCTACTACAAAGCCACAGTTATCAAGACAGTATGGTACTGGCACAAAGGCAGAAATATAGATCAATGGAACAAAATAGAAAGCCCAGAGATAAACCCAGGCACCTATGGACACCTTATCTTTGACAAAGGAGGCAAGAATATAAAATGGATTAAAGATGATCTCTTTAACAAGAGGTGCTGGGAAAACTGGTCAACCACTTGTAAAAGAATGAAACTAGAGCACTTTCTAACACCATACACAAAAATAAACTCAAAATTGATTAAAGATCTAAACATAAGACCAGAAATTATAAAACTCCTAGAGGAGAAAATAGGCAAAACACTCTCTAACATACATCACAGCAGGATCCTCTATGACCCATCTCCCAGAATATTGGAAATAAAAGCAAAAATAAACAAATGGGATCTAATTAAAATTAAAAAGCTTCTGCACAACAAAGGAAACTATAAGCAAGGTGAAAAGACAGCCTTCAGAATGGGAGAAAATAATAGCAAATGAAGCAACAGACAAACAACTAATCTCAAAAATATACAAGCAACTCCTACAGCTCAATTCCAGAAAAATAAATGACCCAATCAAAAAATGGGCCAAGAACTAAATAGACATTTCTCCAAAGAAGACATACAGATGGCTAACAAACACATGAAAAGATGCTCAACATCACTCATTATCAGAGAAATGCAAATCAAAACCACAATGAGGTACCATTTCACGTCAGTCAGAATGGCTGCAATCCAAAAGTCTACAAGCAATAAATGCTGGAGAGGGTGTGGAGAAAACGGAACCCTCTTACACTGTTGGTGGGAATGCAAACTAGTACAGCCACTATGGAGAACAGTGTGGAGATTCCTTAAAAAACTGGAAATAGAACTGCCTTATGATCCAGCAATCCCACTGCTGGGCATACACACTGAGGAAACCAGAATTGAAAGAGACAAGTGTACCACAATGTTCATCGCAGTACTGTTTATAATAGCCAGGACATGGAAGGAACCTAGATGTCTATCAGCAGACAAATGGATAAGAAAGATGTGGTACATAGACACAATGGAGTATTACTCAGCCATTAAGAGAATACATTTGAATCAGTTTTAATGAGGTGGATAAAACTGGAGCCTATTATACAGAGTGAAGTAAGCCAGAAAGAAAAATACCAGTACAGTATACTAACACATATATATGGAATTTAGAAAGATGGTAACGATAACCCTGTATGCGAGACAGCAAAAGAGACACAGATGTATAGAACAGTCTTTTGGACTGTGTGGGAGAGGGAGAGGGTGGGATGATGGGAGAATGGCATTGAAACGTATAATATCATATATGAAATGAATCGCTAGTCCAGGTTCAATGCCTGATACTGGATGCTTGGGCCTGGTGCACTGGGATGACCAAGAGGGATGGTACAAGGGAGGGAGGAGGGAGAGGGGTTCAGGTTGGAGAACACGTGTATACCTGTGGTGGATTCATGTTGATGTATGGTAAAACCAAAACAATATTGTAAAGTAATTAACCTCCAATTAAAATAAATAAATTTATATTTTTTAAAAAATGAACAAAAGGGCATTTTAAAAATAAATATTTCTAAACATTAAAAACAGGTAAATAGCTCCTTTGCTATTCATGTTAGTTATCTTTGGCAGAGCTATTTACTAAAACATATTTTAATAAGTGATAGTATCTGAAGTAGGGCTTCCCTGGTGGCTCAGCAGTAAAGAATCTGTCTGCCAATGCAGCAGACTTGGGTTTGATCCCGTGTTGAGAAGATCCCTGGAGAACGAAATGGTTACCCCCTCCAGTATTCTTGCCTGGGATATCCATAGACAGAGGAGACTGGCGGGCTGCAGTTCATGTGTCGCAAAAGAGTTGGACATGATTTAGCAACTTGTTGAAGTGTCTGAAGTAATGCTAAAGAAACTTTTAGATAAAATTTTCTATTAGAGCTTGCTAACATATTTCATTGTAGCTAAACTGACAACTTATAATGGTTAGTCACTAAAACTTATTCATCTTCTTTTTAAGAGCACATTTGACAAATTGATATGTTCATTCATCATACAGTTTCCTAATGGTCAAAAAGCTGGGCAACATGGGAAGAGGTGATTCTTAATTCAAATTATGTCATATGAAGTGAGGTAAGGCTGTTTTAAGGATAGTAGAACTCTATTTAATAAAATGAACTAATGTTGCAATTTACTACAAAATACTATCATAAAGTGGAACACATAGAATTTGACTACTGAAACCATCAATTTTCTCTATTTAAGAAGTTGCAAAATGTAATGGATTTTTAAAAGTCATTATATAAAGACTGGATATCAAAAACAATAAAACTAAAATTAGCATTGAAATAAATAATTCAAGAAAATTGAGACCCTCTTCAAATGTGTAATTATGGCAGATACCCCTATTGCTTATTCTGTCAAATGCTCTTCTTTGAAATAGTATCAGTGATTTCCAGCTGACACTTGATTGACTAAACTAACATACAATTCTCAGTAATTTAAAAATACAAATTCTAGAATATGCAAAATAAAACTAATGTGCCCTCAGCTCAGTTCAATACCAGGCCTCCCTGTCCATCACCAACTCCCGGAGGTTACTAAATTCATGTCCATCGAGTCGGTGATGCCATCCAGGCATCTCATCCTCTGTCGTCCCCTTCTCCTACATTCAATCTTTCCCAGCATCGGGGTCTTTTCAAGTGAGTCAGTTCTTCACATCAGGTGGCAACATATTGGAGTTTCAGCACAAGCATCAGTCCTTCCAATGAATATTCAGGACTGATTTCCTTTAGGATGGATTGGTTGGATCTTCTTGCAGTAAAAGAAACTCTCAAGAGTCTTCTCCAACACAAAAAGCATCAATTCTTTGGCACTCAGCTTTCTTTATATTTCAACTCTCACATCCATACATAACTACTGGAAAAACTATAGCTTTGTCTAGATGGACCTCTGTTGGCAAAATAATTTCTCTGCTTTTTCATATACTATCTAGGTTGGTCATAGCTTTTCTTCCAAGGAGCAAGTACCTTTTAATTTCATGGCTTAATTTAATTTCATGAAATTCAATTTCATGAAATTTTTAATTTCAACCATGAATGTGCCCTACTTAATGGAAATGTCCTTTAAAAAGTATCTTTTATTTCCCCTTTAAAATAAAATTAAAAAAAAGGTCTGCATATTGTATTGTAGTTATGATGGCTGGGATTTAATCAGACATTTTAAATAATTAAGGGAAATCATGAGTTGTGGATTTGGGGGAAAAAAAGTTGAGGATATTAGTTATTTTGTGCCTATGAAACAAAAACAAAGTTAGAAAGAGATGGGTACAATTGACCTTTCAGTTCAGTTCAGTTCAGTCCAGTCACTCAATCATGTCCAACTCTTTGTGACCCCATGAATTGCAGCACGCTAGGCCTCCCTGTCTATCACCAACTCCCGGAGTTCCTCAAACTCATGTCCATCGAGTTGGTAATGCCAACCAGCCATCTCATCCTCTGTCGTCCCCTTCTCCTCCTGCCCCCAATCCCTCCCAGCATCAGAGTCTTTTCTAATGAGTCAACTCTTCGCGTGAGGTGGTCAAAGTACTGGAGTTTCAGCTTTAGCATCATTCCTTCCAAAGAAATCCCATGGCTGATCTCCTTTAAATTGGACTGGTTGGATCTCCTTGCAGTCCAAGGGACTCTCAAGAGTCTTCTCCAACACCACAGTTCAAAAGCATCAATTCTTTAGTGCTCAGCTTTCTTCACAGTCCAACTCTCACATCCATACATGACTACTGGAAAAACCATAGCCTTGACTAGACAGACCTTTGTTGGCAAAGTAATGTCTCTGTGTTTCAATATACTATCTAGGTTGGTCATAACTTTCCTTCCAAGGAGTAAGCGTCTTTTAATTTCATGACTGCAGTCACCATCTGCAGTGATTTTGGAGCCCCAAAAATAAAGTCTGACACCGTTTCCAAATCTACTTCCCATGAAGTGATGGGACGAGATGCCATGATCTTAGTTTTCTGAATGTTGAGCTTTAAGCCAATTTTTTTCACTCTCCTCTTTCACTTTCATCAAGAGGCTCTTTTGCCAGGGTCCAGCCCCAGCAGGATCCAGCAATACCCTCAGGATGATGGTGTCAGCGATAAGAGAGAAAAAGAGAGAGAGAGAAAGAATGACACGGGGAGACCAAGCTTCAGTGAGTGAGGCCCATAACTTTATTTTCAAAAGGAACTTTTATACCTTGACTTGTATGTAGAGGGAAATGAAAGATGCAAAGTGATGCAGAGTCAGCCCAAACATTACATCTGTTCTGTCTTTATCAAAACCAGGATTTTTTCTGCATACCTTTCCCATAAACAATGTTGTGTACATTATCTTCTGGCCTTGGAGGCCTATGGACATTTTATGACCCTTTTTTGATAAAGGCTGCTCAACCAGAAAACTTATTTTCCCTTGAAGTGTTTTTTCTTTATATTTCTAATCTATGTCAGCCTCAGAAAGTGCTAAACAGAGTTACATTCTCACGGAGCAAAGGTGAAGTGAGTTACAACAAAGAAAGAACTTATTAGCTCAAAGGTCTGATGTGGTTAATTCCAAGGCTACTACTTGTTTTTCTTACCTTCCAGCTATGTTAACCAATGCACTCCCAGGTGCACAATGGATAAGGGATATGGGAACTTGGCAGCAAGCATTGGCTCAACAATGAAATCTTACACGAGCACTACTCTAATAGTTTTTAATTCTTTGAAAGGCTCTATATTTTTAGAAAGTTTTAGGCTTCCCATGTCTCTCAGGGTTGGGAGGCTGTGAACAATCACATGTGTAGCTGCAAGAGTCTGGATAAACCTGTCAGGCAAGCTAGAAAGCCATCAGAGGAGTTTGAATTGAAACACTCCTATCATTCCCAGGAGACTTATTAACTAAAGCTCTAAGTTGACTCTTTCCAGAGAAAGGTGGTCGGGGATAGCCCCCTGTTAATGTCAGAAGAGTTGGTGAAAGACACAAAATAGTAAGACAGACAGATTCTGGTTTTGGGGTAGATGCTCGAGCAGATCCAGGGGGTCCCTCGAGTTCTGATCCACCTTGCTCGTCAGACCTCTTCCACATGACCTTGTCATGGGTGGGATCTCCCGTGGTGGCTCCCGGCACTCTTTAGTTCCTCTTCACTTTCTGCCATAAGGATGGTGTCATCTGCATGTATGAGGTTATTGATATTTCTCCCAGCAATCTTGATTCCAGCTTGTGCTTCTTCCAGCCCAGTGTTTCTCATGATGTACTCTGCATATAAGTTAAATAAGCAGGATGACAATATACAGCCTTGACGTACTCCTTTTCCTATTTGGAATCAGTGTGTTGTTCCATGTCCAGTTAGGGCCCTGTATAATTTTGACTTTCCCTAACTGACTTGCCTGATAGCTCAGTTGGTAAGGAATCTGCCTGCAATGCAGGAGACCCTGGTTCAATTCCTGGGTTTGGGAGATCTGCTGAAGAATGGGTAGCCTACCCACTCCAATATTCTTGGGCTTCCCTTGTGGCTCAGCTGGTAAAGAATCTGACTGCAATCTGACTGCAGGAGATCTGAGTTCAATCCATGAATTGGGAAGATCCCCTGGAGAAGGGAAAGGCTACCCACTCCATTACTCTGGCCTGGAGAATTCCATGGGCTGTATAGTCCACGGGGTCGTAAAAAGTTACACATGACTGAGTGACTTCACTTTCACTCTTCAAAGTTAACCACTAATAGCCTACTGTTGACTGAAAGCCTTCCAGGTAACAGCCAATTAACACATATTTTGTAAGTTATAAGTTCCATGGTGGCTCAGTGGTAAATAATCCACCTGCCAATGCAGAAGGCATGGGTTCAGTCTCTGAGTTAGAAAGATCCCCTGAAGAAGGAAATTACAACCCACTCCAGTATTCTTGCCAGGGAAATTCCATGGACAGAGGAGCCTGGAAGGCTACAGTCCATGGAGTTGCAGAAGAATCTGACACAACTTAGTAACTAAATGACAACAGCAACATACATAGGACTGATGCTGAAGCTGAAACTCCAATACTTTGGCCACCTGATGCAAATAACTGACTCATTGGAAAAGACCCTGATGCTGGGAAAGATTGAAGGCAGGAGGAGAAGAGGACAACAGAGGATGAGATGGTTGGATGGCATCACTGACTTGATGGACATGAGTTTGAGCAAGTTCCAGGAGTTGGTGATGGACAGGAAAGCCTGGAGTGCTGCAGTCCATGGGGTTGCAAAGAAACCGACATGATTCAGTGACTGAACTTGAACTTGACATAACTAACTTTTCTTAATTTTTAAAAATATTTCCAGGCTATGGAGTTAGCAAGTTTCCAAAATATTTTCCAATATATGTAATATATATGAAAAAAATCTGTGTATAGGTGGAGCTTCACAATTAAAACCTATGTTTAAAAGTTGCTGATTTGTAACAATTTTTTTTAGGTTCTACATATAAATGATACCATATAATATTTATCTTTCTCTCTTCCTTACTTCACTCAGTCTAACAATCCCTAAGTCCATCCACGTCACTGCAAATGGCATTGACTTTTTTTTTTTAATAATTGAGTAATATTCCAGTGTATGCATGTATCATATCTTTATCCACTCTGCCTTGATGGACATCTAGATTGCTTCCTTGTCCTGGCTAATGTATGAATATTGATATGAACACTGAGGTACATGTTTCTCCATAGTGGCTGTACCAATGTATATTCCCACCAAGTGTAGAAGGGTTCCTTTTTCTCCACATCCTTTCCAATATTTATTGTTTGTATATTTTTTGATGATGACCATTCTGACTGGTGTGAGGTAATATCTCACTGTAGTTTTGATGTGCATTTCTCCAATAATTAGTGATATTGAGCATTTTTCATGTGCTTCTTAGCCATCTGTATGTATTCTTTGGAGAAATGTCTATTTAGGTCTTCTGTCCATCTTTTTTTTGATTGGGCTGTTTGTTTGTTTTTAATTGAAATGTAATTTAAGTTTTGTTTGTATATCTTGGAGATTAATCCTTGTTGGCCACTTTGTTTGTGAAATTTGTGAATATTGTTTCTTTGGGGAATCTAAAGATATGGTACAAATGAATCTCTTTACAAAACAGAAGTTGAATCAAAGATATAGAAAACAAACTTATGGCTTCTAGAGGGGAATGTGAGGAGGGATAAATTGGAGAATTTGGATTGACATATACTCACTACTCTATATAGAATATATAACTAGCAAGAACCTACTGAATAGCACAGGAACTTCCATCCAGTAGTCTGGAATGACTTATATGAGAATTGAATCTTAAAAGAGTGGATATAAGTATATACATAACCGAGTCACTTTGCTGTACAACAGAAAGAACTACAACCTTGTAAATCAACAACACTTCCCCCACAAAAATGAATCTGATGGAAAGGACATTACAAAGCTCAACCTGTTTCAAAATATTTCAATAGCCTTCCATGGAGGGTCCTTCCTTCCTACCTGGTCTGATCTACACATATAATTTGAGGTACTTTTTTGAGCTATATAATAAAATAAGAGCATTGTTCATATTAAAAGTAAAAGTTGTTCAACATCAACTGTAAAATATTAAAAATACTTCATTTTCATTTTTCACTCATCTAGGAAATTCTTCATAAAAATATTCTTAACAAGAATCCAGTTAGATTTTGTTGATCCTGTGAGCGGAATTAGTATCAGCTACTTTCTAAGTACTATCATTAATGAATAGACTAGCAGTTTGTTGCCCAGATCTTCAAGCCAAACCAAAATAAATATATCATTAAACAGTTACCAGGAAGAACTTATAAAAACTGTTCCTGATCAGGATTTGAAAGAAGTAATTCAATATTATGAGTAAAAAAAACAAAAGCATGATGCTCTAAAATCAAATAAGTGAAAGAGCATGGTGAGAGATGACAAGGCATCATACAATTTTAGCATGACTGGAGCTATTTTATGAAAAGTAATTTCAGATATCCCATCAAAGTATTGTCATTCTGTGGCCTTAATTAGTTCATTTCTGAGTTTCAAATGAGTAGAAAACATTATTAACAGAAAAATCAATAAGATTATTGTTCACCCTTAAATTAGATGCATCTCAAAATCATATTCCATGGAGTGCTGTATGGTGTGTATGCGGATCTATATCTATAGATCTACACTGAGATAGGGATGAGAGGGAGAGGCACATACACACGCACAGAGAGTGTAAACAGTTTAGGAAGAAATATATTAAAAAAATCCTTTAGTCAATGAACGTTTGCTTTTGATTTGGATAGGGTAGTTTAACTTATACCACACCAAAACCCATTTAAAAAATCTGGAAGAAAGAATCTAAGGACTATTTGACAGTCTTAAGAAAGGGCAGATGTTAGAAATTCAAGATGTGCCAGTTCAATAAATATTTCAGGATTTCTCTTTTTTGTTCGAAGTCTCAAAGTGACAGAAATGAAAGGGAGACTGACCTAACCTTACCAGATTTGCAACCCAGCCTTGACTCAGCACAATTGCTGACTGACATATATGTTTTTAGGAATACCATAAAAAAGTCATTAGGTATACTGAAGAAAAGACCACGAGACCAATAATCAAGAGAAAAATAGATAATAAAAACAGACTGACAAATGGAACTACTGGAATTGTTGAAAAGGACTTTAAATAAATTTAAATGATTTAAATTGTTTTAATGTTCAGTATAAAAAATGTTAATAGAATAAATACAAACAAAATTTCATAGAGAAATTGGAATCTATACAATTATTTTAGTTAAAATATGCAGAGGAAAAGGTGATCACTTTCAAAGGAGGTACAGAATCAAACTTCTAATAGGAAATGGCATTTTAGTGAGATTGGAAGAGTGAGCAAACAAAAGTAGATGCCAGTAGGAGCAGAATTAATAATGAAATTCAAGATTTTCCAGGCATGTAAAAGAAGTTTGGTACTGAGGTCCCAATGAAATATGTCCCCAAATGATCTCAGAGTCTTATTTTTATTGATGGAAATTAGAGGATTAGAAGGTGATCAAAACTAGTAGCAGATATTTTCAAATTTTGAAAATGGTTGATTTCAGACTCTATAGATTAACAATAATAATTTTCAACAATATTCAAAATGTCTGTTTATAGGCAATTGAAGTAATATTTCAAAGCAAAAATAATTCAAGTCAAGCCAAATTTTGCCAAATCCTTTCTTTTTTTCCCCATTTGAATTATTATTATTTTTTCCCCCTTGAGTTACTAAGTTCCAAGATAAGGGCCATGCTACTGATATAATTGAACTTGATTTCTACAAAGCATTTGATAAAATAACTATACAATTTAAAATTTTAAACTCAATGGCAGGATTTCAAAGAAAAACAGAGTTAGCTAGCAAATAAATACAAATAATTTGGATAGTTTTGTGTCAATCTGAAATTTTTCCTTAGTCTTTCTCTGTTACCAGTTATATTGTTTTAAAGGATTAAATAAGGACGAATATATTTCAAAGAAGGCATAAATATAGCAGAGCAAAGAAGAGAGAATTTTAAAGTTTTTTTTTTCAAAATAATCTCAATAGGCTTGAATAGACATCTTAAATGAAAGCAATATTATTCTACAATATAATAAGTGTAAAATAATGTTTCTAAAGTCTAATTAAAAATCCAACCATGGCTAATTCAGGTCAATGTATGGCAAAAACCACTAAAATATTGTAAAGAATTAGCCTCCAGTTAAAATAATTAAAAACAATAAAAATAAAATTAAAAAATAAATCACTAGAAAGATATAGTAATAAAAAAATCCAATCAAACAAAAACTGGTTAATGGGAATATAGCTTGTCCAATAGTTCCTGTAATAATACGTACTCTTTAGGATTGACCAAATGTCAATGTCGTTATAAATCCAAGTGGGAGGGAATATTTTATGAGCTGAATATAATTTTTCTTCATATCAGAATACAACATTTTGAAAAATAATAGTGTGGTTAATTCTTAGCATTCTGTACAAGAGGATTGGTAGTTAATTAGAAAATATTCAAAAGTATTTGACTGAATAATGAATGCAAGAAAGCCACAATGGACAAAAGACAAATAGACAATGGACAAATTGACACACACACACACAAAAACTGATGATAAAAAGTGGAATGGTATCAATTAAAGAATACTTTGTCAATTATATTACAAAAGTGTAATGAGCTATGTCGGAGAAGGCAATGGCACCCCACTCCAGTACTCTTGCCTGGAAAATCCCATGGACAGAGGAGCCTGGTAGGCTGCAGTCCATGGGGTCGCTAAGAGTTGGCAAGACTGAGCGACTTCACTTTCACTTTTCACTTTCATGCATTGGAGAAGGAAATGGCAACCCACTCCAGTATTCTTGCCTGGAGAATCCCAGGGACAGAGGAGCCTAGTGGGCTGCCATCTATGGGGTCACACAGAGTCAGACACGACTGAGGTGACTTAGCAGCAGCAGCAGCAATAAGCTATGCAAATTTTCGCTAATCAAGAGAAATAATCATTAAAATGCTTTTGTATTCTGGTTTGGCTGTGTCAATAGATTATTCTCTATCTATAAATCCACACATGTATATCTAAAGCAAAAGGAGGAGGAGAGCAACAGAGGATGAGTTGACTGGATGGCATCATTAACTCAATGAACATAAATTTGAGTAAATTTCAGGAGATAGTGGAGGACAGGGAAGCCTGGCATGCTTCATCCAGGGGATCGCAAAGAGTTGGATGCAGAAAGTGACTGAAAAACAGCAACAATAATATCTAAAGAGCAAGAAGTCAGTACACAATTTTAAAGGTTATGAATTTAGGTAAAAAATGTACATATCTCATAAGAGTATCTTCTTATTTAGAATGATTTAAATATATCACTAGTAGAAGTAACATTAGAAGCCTATCTCTATGCAAGTCTATTTTACTTACTTCTTCAGTTCAGTACAGTTCAGTTGCTCAGTTGGGTCCGACCATTTGCGACCCCGTGAATCCCAGGATGCCAGGCCTCCCTGTCCATCACCAACTCCCGGAGTTCACTCAAACTCATGTCCATGGAGTCCGTGATGCCATCCAGCCATCTCATCCTCTGTTGTCCCCTTCTCCTCCTACCCCCAATCTCTCCGAGCATCAGTCTTTTCCAATGAGTCAACACTTTGTCTGTGGTGGCCAAAGTATTGGAGTTTCAGCTTCAGCATCAGTCCTTCCAATGAACACCCAGGTCTGATCTCCTTTAGGATGGCCTGGTTGGACTTCTTTGCAGTCCAAGGGTCTCTCAAGAGTCGTCTCCAACACCACAGTTCAAAAGCATCAATTCTTCGGCACTCAGCCTTCTTTACAGTCCAACTCTCACATCCATACAGGACCACTGGAAAAACCATGGCCTTGACTAGATGGACCTTTGTTGGCAAAGTAATGTCTCTGCTCTTTAATATGCTATCTAGGTTGGTTATAACTTTTCTTCTAAGCAGTAAGTGTCTTTTAATTTCATGGCTGCAGTCACCATTTGCAGTGATTTTGGAGCCCCCAAATAAAGTCTGACACTGTTTCCACTGTTTCCCCATCTATTTCCATGAAATGATGGGAACAGATGCCATGATCTTAGTTTTCAATGTTGAGCTTTAAGCAAACGTTTTCACTCTCCTCTTTCACTTTCATCAAGAGGCTTTTTAGTTCCTCTTCACCTTCTGCCATAAGGGTGGTGTCATCTGCATATCTGAGGTTATTGATATTTCTCCCAGCAATCTTGATTCCAGCTTGTGTTTCTTCCAGCCCAGCATTTCTCATGATGTACTCTGCATATAAGTTAAACAAGCAGGGTTACAATATACAGCCTTGACGTACTCCTTTTCCTGTTTGGAACCAATCTGTTGTTCCATATCCAGTTCTAACTGTTGCTTCCTGACCTGCATACAGATTTCTCAAGAGGCAGGTCAGGTGGTCTGGTATTCCCATCTCTTTCAGAATTTTCCACAGTTTCTTGTGATCCACACAGTCAAAGGCTTTGGCATAGTCAATAAAGCAGAAATAGATGTTTTTCTGGAACTCTCTTGCTTTTTTGATGATCCAGCAGATGTTGCAATTTGATCTCTGGTTCCTCTGCCTTTTCTAAAAGCAGCTTGAACATCAGGAAGTTCATGGTTCACATATTGCTGAAGCCTGGCTTGGAGAATTTTGAGCATTATTTTACTAGCGTGTGAGATGAGTGCAATTGTACAGTAGTTTGAGCATTCTTTGGCATTGTCTTTCTTTGGGATTGGAAAGAAAACTGACCTTTTCCAGTCCTGTGGCCACTGCTGAGTTTTCCAAATTTGCTGGCATATTGAGTTCAGCACTTTCACAGCATCATCTTTCAGGATTTGAAATAGCTCAACTGGAATTCCATCACCTCTAGTAGCTTTGCTCGTAGTGATGCTTTCTAAGGCCCACTTGACTTCACATTCCAGGATGTCTGGCTCTAGGTCAGTGATCACACCATCGTGATTATCTGGGTCATGAATATCTTTTTTGTATAGTTCTTTTGTGTATTCTTGCCACCTCTTCTTAATATCTTCTGCTTCTGTTAGATCCATACCATTTCTGTCCTTTATCGAGCTCATTTTTGCATGAAATGTTCCTTTGGTATCTCTGGTTTTCTTGAAGAGATCTCTTGTCTTTCCCATTCAGTTGTTTCCCTCTATTTCTTTGCATTGCTCACTGAGGAAGGCTTTCTTATCTCTTCTTGCTATTCTTTGGAACTCTGCATTCAGATGTTTATATCTTTCCTTTTCTCCTTTGCTTTTTGCTTCTCTTCTTTTCGAAGCTATTTGTAAGGCCTCCCCAGACAGCCATTTTGCTTTTTTGCATTTCTTTTCCATGGGGATGGTCTTGATCCCTGTCTCCTGTACAACGTCATGAACCTCATTCCATAGCTCATCAGGCACTCTATCTATCAGATCTAGGCCCTTAAATCTATTTCTCACTTTCACTGTATAATCATAAGGCATTTGATTTAGGTCATACCTGAATGGTCTAGTGGTTTTCCCTACTTTCTTCAATTTAAGTCTGAATTTGGCAATAAGGAGTTCATGGTCTGAGTCACAGTCAGCTCCTGGTCTTGTTTTTGCTGACTGTATAGAGCTTCTCCACCTTTTGCTGCAAAGAATATAATCAATCTGATTTCGGTGTTGACCGAACATGGTGATGTCCATGTATAGAGTCTTTTCTTGTGTTGTTGGAAGAGAGTGTTTGTGATGACCAGTGCATTTTCTTGGCAAAACTCTATTAGGCTTTGCCCTGCTTCATTCTGTATTCCAAGGCCAAATTTGCCTGTCACTCCAGGTGTTTCTTGACTTCCTACTTTTGCATTCCAGTCCCCTATAATTTAAAGGACATCTTTTTTGGGTGTTAGTTCTAAAACGTCTTGTAGGTCTCAATAGAACTGTCCAACTTCAGCTTCTTCATGTTACTGGTTGGGGCATAGACTTGGATTACTGTGATATTGAATGGTTTGCTTTGGAAACGAACAGAGATCATTCTGTCGTTTTTGAGATTGCATCCAAGTACTGCATTTCAGACTCTTTTGTTGACCATGATGTCTACTCCATTTCTTCTGAGGGATTCCTGCCCGCAGTAGTAGATATAATGGTTATCTGAGTTAAATTCACCCATTCCAGTCCATTTCAGTTCACTGATTCCTAGAATGTTGACATTCACTCTTGCCATCTCTTGTTTGAACACTTCCAATTTGCCTTGATTCATGGACCTGACATTCCAGGTTCCTATGCAATATTGCTCTTTACAGCATTGGACCTTGCTTCTATCACCAGTCACATCCACAGCTGGGTATTGTTTTTGCTTTGGCTCCATCCCTTCATTCTTTCTGGAGTTATTTCTCCACTGATCTCCAGTAGCATATTGGGCACCTACTGACCTGGGGAGTTTCTCTTTCAGTGTCCTATCATTTTGCCTTTTCATATTGTTCATGGAGTTCTCAAGGCAAGTATACTGAAGTGGTTGCCATTCCCTTCTCCAGTGGGCCACATTCTGTCTGATCTCTCCACCATGACCCACCCATCTTGGGTTGCCCCACGAGCATGGCTTAGTTTCATTGAGTTAGACAAGGCTGTGGTCCTAGTGTGATTAGATTGACTAGTTTTCTGTGAGTATGGTTTCAGTGTGTCTGCCCTCTGATGCCCTCTTGCAACACCTACCGTCTTACTTGGGTTTCTCTTACCTTGGGCGTGGGGTATCTCTTCACGGCTGCTCCAGCAAAGCGTAGCCACTGCTCCTTACCTTGGACAAGGTGTATCTCCTCACCGCCGCCCTTCCTGACCTTCAATGTGGGATAGCTCCTCTAGGCCCTCCTGTGCCCATGCAGCCACAATGTGGGGTTGGTCCTCCTGGCCACCTCCCCTGGCCTCGGGCATGGGGTTGCTCCTCCCAGCCCCCGTCCCTGGCCTCAGACATGGGGTAGCTCCTCCCGCCCGCCTCTCCTGGCCTCAGGCTTAAGGGCATGGGGTATCTCCTCCTGGCCACCGCCCCTGACCTCAGACATGGGGTAACTCCTCTTGTTGCCGCCCCTGACCTCGGATGCTGGGTATCTCCTCTCGGCTGCCCCCACCCTGACCTCGGAAGTGGGGTAGCTCCTCTAGGCCGTTCCTGCGCCTTCGCAGTCTGGCACTCTCGGCTGCTGCCCCTGACCTTGCACGTGGGGTAGCTCCTCTCCGCTGTGCTTAGCGTGCCCGTCGCAGCCGCCTGCGCTTTAGCGCGCCTGTTGCAGCCGTCTGCGCTTTGCAGACTGGTTCCAAATAGGAAAAGGAGTACGTCAAGGCTGTATATTGTCACCCTGTTTATTTAACTTATATGCAGAGTACATCATGAGAAACACTGGGCTGGAAGAAACACAAGCTGGAATCAAGATTGCTGGGAGAAATATTAATACGGCAGAAAGTGAAGAAATATCAATTATGGCAGAAAGTGAAGAGGAACTAAAAAGCTTCTTGATGAAGGTGAAAGTGGAGAGTGAAAAGGTTGGCTTAAAGCTCAACATTCAGAAAACGAAGATCATGGCATCCGTTCCCATCACTTCATGGGAAATAGATGGGGAAACAGTGGAAACAGTGTCAGACTTTATTTTTCTGGGCTCCAAAATCACTGCAGATGGTGACTGCAGCCATGAAATTAAAAAACACTTACTCCTTAGAAGAAAAGTTATGACCAACCTAGACAGCATATTCAAAAGCAGAGACATTACTTTGCCAACAAAAGTCCATCTAGTCAAGGCTATGGTTTTTCCCGTGGTCATGTATGGATGTGAGAGTTGGACTGTGAAGAAGGCTGAGTGCCGAAGAATTGATGCTTTTGAACTGTGGTGTTGGAGAAGACTCTTGAGAGTCCCTTGCACTGCAAGGAGATCCAACCAGTCCATTCTGAAGGAGATCAACCCTGGGATTTATTTGGAAGGAATGATGCTAAAGCTGAAACTCCAGTACTTTGGCCACCTCATGCGAAGAGTTGACTCATTGGAAAAGACTCTGATGCTGGGAGGGACTGGGGGCAGGAGGAGAGGGGGATGACAGAGGATGAGATGGCTGGATGGCATCACTGACTCGATGGACACGAGTTTCAGTGAACCCCAGGAGTTGGTGATGTACAGGGAGGCCTGGCGTGCTTTGATTCATGGGGTCGCAAAGAGTCGGACATGACTGAGCGACTGATCTGATCTGAACTAAATTATTCCTTGTCTGTTTTCATTTTTTGTGACTAAATCCATCTCTACCATTCACATCAAACATTTTGTTCTCCAAATTTTAATAAGCTGTGCCCATTTCACACAGCTATTGGTAATACACAGTGTTGTATAGCTATACAACACTGAATTTAAGCATTGATAAATACTTCAGATAACTGATATCCTCAGTGTTGTGACTGGGGAAATCAAGTCTCAGCAAAGTGAATTATCTTGCACAGAATCCATGGCTAGTTGTCAGCACAACTGATGTTATAAAGCACAACAAAAGAGTCAAATTAGTTTCTTCCCATGCATTCTGCTTCCCTTATTTTATATATGTCAATCTTTTCTTCCAAGGAAACTCGAAAGCTCTTCAAGGGTAGAATTAATAACAGTGTGTAACAAGGTGCTGAGCACACAGTAGGCATAGATGCATGTAGATTTTTTTGGCCCTGAGTTGCAATTCAGCTAACTTTAAAAAACTAAGCCAATAGGAAATTATATTCAGTTCCAGAGAAAATAGTACTATAAGCTATCTTAAAAAAAAAAAAGTCTTAGAGATTCCAATATATTTTATTATAACATGGCAGTGAATCAATAATAAGAAAATATATTTTTTCTTTAATGTAATGACATACATTCACTTATTGATTTTTTTGAAACAGAAAATGACTTTGAATTAGATTTTAAATATTTTCTTATAGAACAAGCTCTCACTTTATCCTAAAATTACATATTTTATATATGTGTGTGTGTGTGTGTGTTTAGTAACAGATATAGTGCTAGACATGTGTGAATGTATATATGATTAATTATCCAAGCATAGAGATGGATAGGTAAACCATGGATGAGATGATGAGTAAGAGAAAAAGAAAGAGAGAGATGTAGAGAAAGAGAGACTTTGTTGGTAATTATATTTATTTAGTTCTCTACAGCAAAAGGATCAGACCCGTATCTGGGAAATGGGTCACATTTTATTACTACCAAGAATCAGCACATTCCTAGGAAAGTAAGAACTAAACAGTTGAAAACACACAACACTGCTCTTTGGGAGGGTGATAAGTATAGAAAAGCCCCCACATGAAAATTCAAAAAGTTCCCTTTCACACATTAAAATGAATTACTCTTCATTTAATACTATCTTTGTTTTAAATGTAATTTAATGTGTTGAATTATTACCAACAATTCCAAATGTATAGAGAAGTGATGATGTTTTTGGCTTTTTTTTTTTTTTTTTGCGTTGTCATTACACATATTTATTTTCCAACTTCTATCTTGCTTTTTACAAATTTATCTAATTTTATTTATGTCATTATTTCCAGGAAAGCATATCATTATAAAATGAAAGTTCAGTAATCTAGTATGTGTGTTTTGTATGTCATATTGTTATTATCATCATCATCATCATCTAAGGAGGATCTATTATAGGAAATGTCTTTTGGAGATTCTTAGAGATGCTTCTAAGAGATTGACATGAGGAGGAAGAGGGAGGTCCACAGATCCTGCTGTCAACCTGCTGAGAGTAGATAACATGAGTGATGGGCCTGGTCAAGCCTGACAAGATCAATGAGTGGGAAATAATACACAGATGGAGTTAAAACCCACAGCATATGTTTTGAAGCTGCTTTAATTCAGAATGAAAGGTTGAAGTGAAGTGGATCTCAGACAAAGCAGAAGTTAGGAATGAACCAACAGGAGCTTTTAAAGCCTTGATAACTTGGAGGGGAAAGAAAATTCAGAGAGCTAAAGACAGAGCACGAAAAGCAAATAGACTGTTGATCTGAATTTCAACGTAAATGCAAAACATTGCCTGTTTTTGCAAATAAGAATCACTAATCTTTAGTTCTTATTATGGGATATAATAGCTGAGTATAAATGAGTGCAAAAAGCTTACTAATGTCTTCTTAAAAGTTGAATAGAAAAATTATTTTCCAAGAAGTCCTGTCTTCCCAAGAAAGGAGCTGTGTGTCTATCACAGCAGTACTTTTGAAAAAATAGTAAGTAAATAACACCAAAAGCTCAAGAGAAGCTACTCAGAATGACTGTTTAATCCCATGCTGGTCCCCCAAATGTTCAATCAGTTCTGTATCTAAAAGTGTATCCAATTGTTATTATTGAAGTTTCTTATTTTTCACTATTCACTCTAGTCATACGGTTTTATGTTTTACATAATGTTTTATTACAGCACTAAACTTGCTTCTTAAAATACTTTGAGAGTATGTGATATGATGTTCGTAATTGATTTTTTAAAACTGATTTTAGCTTTCTACTGTAAATTAAAAATCTTTCTCAGGTTAAGATGATCTGTAACAAAATACAAATTCTACTCTGATACTGAAGTTGGTGGTGAAAGTAACTCAGGGAAGACTGATAGTTATTGGTTTGTTGATAAGAAAAAAATATCTGGGGCCAAATTTGGGACTAAATGTGCTTCAATTAAAACCTGTATTTATGAAGGGTTAATAAGAGAGTTTGCATATTTACAAAAATTGCCAAGAAAGTAACACCAGTCTTGAATAGACAAATTTAAATTTTATTTTTCATAAGTACATAGCTGGTTGACAAAAAGCTCTTTCTGTGGCTCTAAAGGTTGAATTTAAAAGTATATTGATTCCAAATCCAAAAAAGGAAAAATAATGTGGTTCTCTTCCATTACATTTCTAAGTGCTCAAATTCTTATTTAGAGTTGTAACTTATTTTCTTGCAGAAATTGGACTAGAAATGGGAAAACTCATAATTTCCATTTTTTAATATCAGAAATGGCCTAAAAAAGTCTCAATGCTTTTCATTTTGAAGGCAGAGTAGCAATCGGTCAAACTATAATAAAACTTTTAAACTCTCTTTAAAAAAATATTCTCCCATAAAAGTGTCTGCTTTGAATGTCATAGTATGAAAATAGTACTACAATGTCCTCTGGTCATATACAATAATTTTTTATAACATGTAGTTTAATTGATCATCTGACGAAATGTTTACGACTATGGAAACTTATAAGTGAACATTAATTCTGTTTTAATATATTTGTTATCACCCAATGGGCATGAATCTGAGCAAACTCTGGAAGATAGTGAAGGTCAGAGGAGCCTGGAGTGCTTCAGTCCAGAGGGGGTCATAAAGAGTCGGACACAACTTAGTGATTGAACAACAACTTATATTTGATGTTACTCATTTCTGATACAGAATTAGGATTAGTGGCTATTCTCAACTTAGTGAACAATAGGATATGATTCAGTACATATTTATTCTTCTTTTTAAAATTATTTTTGGAGTTGCTTGACTGTGTCATAAATTTCTTGAACCATACGAGTTCTCATCTCTCATGCCCACTCTATAATAAATATGAGCATAATGTCCTTAGCCATTTGCTTACCTCCATATCCCTTTTACTTGCCACATTCTTGTGTCAAAGTTAACAAAAATAAATTTTTGATGGAATGTTATCTGTGCTTTAACTTGATTATTTAGGGAAGATAACATTCATCCATGGGGTTTTCCAGGCAAGAGTACTGGAGTGGGCTGCCCTTTCCTTCTCCAGGGGATCTTCCCAACCCAGGGATCGAACCTGGATCTCCTACATTGCAGATGACGCTTTACCATTTGAGCCACCAGGAAAGCCCTTTCAAAACTTACCTCTGACTCAAATAAAAAGTCTATAGTAAGTTGAAATCTTAAAACTATCAACAGAGGCCTGGGTGAAATGGAACTCCAGATCAGTGTAAAAAAGGTTTAATTTTCTAAACTGGTATAAAAGATAGATGAGATACTTGCCTTGACAGAACTTACAGTTTATATTAAAAATAGATGTTGGAAAATATAAATATACTGAGGGTTAATAAATTATGCTAAAGTGACTTAAGTAAACATTAGAAAATATGCACTGTTAGTAAGTTATTTTCTTTAACTGCTTAAAGCTGTCTGTTATCAATTGAAGAACTTTTCAAGTTGAAATGAACTACTACAATTTATGAACCGTACTTTAACCTGGAAGACTATAGGAAGGATAGCTCAGCAAAGAAAGCCTTTTACTGATTTAGCAAAAAGGAAATTTTTTTTAGTTCCTTTTTATTTTATTTTTTAAATTTATTTATTTTAATTGGAGGCTAATTACTTACAATACTGTAGTAAAAAATATCAAAAAGGAAAAGTGTCAAAGGGTTGATTAGGAATTTAAATATTATTAATGAATTTAAAAGCATAGAGGGTTGAACAAAGTATGAGGATACTAAGTAATCCATTTGGTGGTGAAATGTGTCCCAGAGAAATGTTAAAAGATGGATTTGTAAATATGAGTAAAATTTAGCTAGGTTAATACAGAAGTAAGTAGTAAGAGTCTTCAGAACAACAGAACTACAAATCAAAATGCTAGAAATGGGAGAGGATTTAGCTGAAACTGAGCCACATGTCCTATACAGATTAAACCAATTTCTTTGAGGAACTACCATTTGTGTTACGGGTTGGAGTTTTTTTGTTTTTGTTTTTGTTTTTTTCATTACAAGAGCATTAAGGCATCCTGGTCCCTTCCTGTTCAGTTCATGGTTTATCATTTGCTTTTGTTTTTGTTTTTACTCAGTTTCTTGTTAATACTTTAACTTCCTCATACCATAATTTTTCTATTGTATTCACACGGAAAAATCCATCTGGGACCAGTTCAAATATTTGCCTTTGTTTCATTCATGCCTCTAACTGCTAAGAACAACAGTAAACACTGCAGTTCTGCTCCTCAGTGACGTGATGCTTATTCTTCAGCCTTTTGTCTTTCCTTCAATATATCAATAGTCAACTCATTTTGCTTCCTGTGGAGTGGATTTTTAAAGCCGTTCCATTGTATTTTTAGACTTTCTAGGAAGCATCCCTGGAGAAGGCAATGGCAACCCACTTCAGTACTCTTGTCTGGAAAATCCCATGGACGGAGGAACCTGGTGGGCTACAGTCCATGGGGTCTCTAAGAGTGGGACGTGACTGAGGGACTTCACTTTCACTTTTCACTTTCATGTGTTGGAGAAGGAAATGGCAACCCACTCCAGTGTTCTTGCCTGGAGAATCCCAGGGATGGGGAGCCTGGTGGGCTGCCAACTATGGGGTCGCACAGAGTTGGACATGACTGAAATGACTTAGCAGCAGCAGCAGCAGGAAGCATACCACCACTTCGAATTTTAACCTCCTTTTCAACTTCACTGAGAAAATAAAAGTTATTAGACATTAATGGCCTGACATTTCCACCTTTAATCTTTTTAGTCTACACAAGTAGTTTACTGATTTGTACACACTCCACAATGGGAATGAGTTCATCTGTGTCAAAGCCAATTTTTCTGACCTATGATTGCTATCATATTAACACACACACACAAAAATACTATCTCAAACAGAATCAATGATTTTTTCAATTATTTCTACTCTATACCATCTCTAACCTCTTTCTATCTACCACTTTCTTTCATGCAGCATTTAAATATGTTCAGGTTTACCTATCAAGGAATGAACTTAGGAAAAATCTTTCTGGAACCATGAATTCCTTAAGATCTATATTTCCTTGAGTTATGTCTCTTACTGCCCCTCCAACTCATAAGTGAAACCAACACATCAAATCTGATTTCAATCACCTTAATTTCTCCAATAACCATTAGAAAAAAAATAACACAGCAAAATTATTTTGCTGTTAATTGCATTGTATACTTTATGATTGTCACTACCTTTTTGTTTCTCATCTGAAAATGTTGACGACTTTCTCTTCTTGAAATATCATTCTCCTTTAGCTTCCACTATCTTGTACTCTTTATGATTGCTTTTCTGTTCATATGCACATCTTTTTTTTTCTTATTTATCATATATTTTAAGATTGATGCTGATCCTGGGTCCTCTTTATATACGTTTACTGAGTAATGCCATCAATTCCACAGATTTGTTACTCATTTTTAATTGGGGTGTAATTGTGTCACAATGTTGTGTTAGTTTCTGCTGTACAACAATCTGTATCACACAGAGCTGAGCACTTTGTGGTATACAGCAGCTTTCTGCTAGCTATCTATTTTACATAAGGTCATGTATACATGTCAGTGCTATGCTCTCAGTTCATCTGTCCTCTCTTTTTCCCACTGTGTTCCCAAGTCCATTCTCTACATCTGTTTCTCTATTCTTGCCCTGCAAATGGGTTCATCGGTAAAATTTTTCTAGATTCCATGTGTATGCATTGATCTTTCTCTTTCTTACTTAACTTCACTCTGTATGACAGACTCTGTGTCCATCCACATCATTACAAATGACCTAATTTTGTTTCTTTCTCATTTTCCATTTTTAAAACACATTTTCATAATTTAATTTGCAATGATTTTTGTAAGTAAATTTAATCATGTTTTATGTTTGTAAACGTTCCCAGTACCTATGATACATGCTTAGAATGTGGCTGTGAATGGGGAAATAAATATTTAGGGCAGAGAATATGCTATAAAGATGTTTGGAATCTGTAAACAAATTAATATATACACAGAATTAGCATTATTTCAGTTTTCTATGTCTTTTCAGAAAAAAAAAAAAGAAAATATAAAAACTAAATAATACTTCCCTCCCCCCAACAGTTCCTACATCATCATCATGGCTACATCTTCAAGCTACTAACAAATATCAGAGAGTTGGACACGACTGAAGTGACTGAGCATGCACACGTGCACATCATGTATGATCCCCATATCTGTTAACATCATGATAAAGGTGAAAGAATCTGGAGCCAAAAACTAGGTGTGTGACCTTGGTTAAGGTATCTAACCTTGCTGAATTTATCTCTAGAAGGATAGGACCACACGGTCCCCAGGGTAGTTTCAAGTTGAAAATATTTTGATAGTCTATTCCTTAGCACTTTCACAATGCTCTTCTATGCATATTGTTTACTTTATGATTCTTCATACTTACATCCACACTGCAGGGGTGCTGAAGAGCTTCTAAGACCTGGCAAAGCAACAAGTGGATGCAGGTCTCGGAGTCCATTAACCTCAGCTGAGGAGGTTTATTCTCAGATGCAAGGTTCTGTCCAGACACTTCATTATCTCCTTTTTTTTACTGTCAGCTGCCAGGATGCTTTTGTAGTCATTTGCATAATTTAAACTGCTGTCACTGACAATCTAAATGTTGCTTTACTCCATCAGTTGACTCTAATATCTAAGCAGGCAAACCTTTTAAGATTAGTCTCAAATTAACAATACTCTATCAAAAGTATGCTAATTTGCAGTGTTGACTTTGAACTCATTATTTTTGAGAAAACTAAAAGAAGGAAGAAAGCCTAACTACCTGATCACAAATGCCCCCAGCATATCTTGAAATACATAGGTAATGTTGCTTTGATGATTAACTTTATTTCTTAGGATCTTCATCTCAGCCTTAGATATAACAATAATTTAAGGTGTCATATTTGTAGTTTTCTTTGGGTCATCTTGAAATTATACTTTAAAATAATCTTTAAGATACAAGCATATTAAGAAGAAGCACATATCAAAGGTACATCTTGTGCTATGCACTAAAGTAATTTACCTGAATGCAGGCCACCTTGCCCCCAAAGGCTGGATAAATCACCTGCAGTCTATTTTAATTCTTGTTCTTCTCAATCTCACTTCTTTTCTTTCTATAGCCTGGCTTCATCTCTGGAATCCATTAAGAATTTTATATCCCATTTACCAGTACCTGCTTCTTTTCACATAATCTAAATTAACCCAACTCCACTTGACAATAGAGCTTCTAAGAAAAAGTTCGGTTCATCATTAAAAACTGACCCAAAGGAATGGAAAAAGAGGCTTTTATATAATAAAACACTGAGCTCTTGCAATCACAACTTTTATTAACTGGCATACCCTAAGAGTCTAAGCAAACACATTTGAGAAATTGATTTCCTTGGGTAATATTTCTGGATGTCCTAAGTAATAAACTTTGATGAACAGTTAAGTTGAAAAAAGACAGAAATAAACTTTTAATGTGTTGCTGCTCCCATCATCTTTTTTTTTTTTTTGGCTTTTAAAAATTATACAGAGGAGTCAAGAAGATAACTTTGCTATAAAATCAAAATTTATAAAAAAATTCTTTGCAAGTTGGGTTACCTATATGTGCATGTATGTGTGTTAAGTTGCTTTAGTCATGTCTGATTGTTTGCAACCCCATGGATCATAGACCATCAGACTCCTCTGTCAATGGAATTTTCCCAGCAAGAATACTGGAGTGAGTTGCCATTTCCTACTCTAGTAGGATCTTCCTGATCCAGGGATTGAACCTGGGTCTCCTGTGTCTCCTGCATTGCAGGTGGATTCTTTACCACTGAGCCACAGGAGAAGTCCTTGAGGGTGTGTGAGTGTGTGAGGTTTCCTTAGTTTGTGTTTCCCTTTTAATTATTTTTTTTTGTTCCAATCAAAATGTAGACTACAAGACCCTTCTTATGGATTTCTCTTTATCTTGGGCTTATCTATACAGTAAGAATCATAATGCATGTGTGCTATGTTGTGTCCGACTCTGTGAGACCCTATGGACTGTAGCCAACCAGGCTTCTCTGTCCATGGGATTCTCCAGGCAAGAATACCAGGTTGGACTGCCATAACATCCCAAAGGGGATCTTCCCAACTCAGGGCCTGAACCCACGTCTTTTACATTTCCTGCATAGTATGGCACCCTAATGCGCTTCCCCAGGGGTTCAGCATTAAAGAATTGGCCTCCAATGCAAGAGACGCAGGTTGGATCCCTAGGTTGGGAAGATTCCCTGCAGAAGCAAATAGTAACCCACTCCAGTATTCTTGCCTGGGGAATTCCAGGGACAAAGGAGCCTTGTGACTGTGGCCTATGAGTCACAAAGAGTCGGACGTGGCTGAAGCAACTAAGCATACAGCATAGATGGCACCCTAATATGCTGTTTATTTTGGTGCTTGGGAGAAGACATGTAGTTGTTCAAGTTTCTCATATTCTTGACTGTTTTTTCTAATACTCAGATTATTTAGGGACTGAGAAAATTAAAGAGCTTTGCAATTTTTTCTTTAGTACATAAATATTTCCTTACATTTTACAATTTACAAAACAATTTTAGATACCTTATTCTTATCACATGATCAGGAAATCCTGACATTTTGGAATTTGTAAAAAATAAAATCTAGAAGCTCTGAGTAGTCATGTATATGTGCAAATACAATCATATAAGAATTTGTAATAAATTTCATTAGATAAGAAAAGATTAATTTATCATTTGAAGAAAAGAGTAAAACTCTAAATTAATCTGTTATCAAATATCATACTGTTTGTATTTAGGGAACAATATTTATTTTTTCAATATTTATTTTACTTTAAAACTATATTTAAATTCTGTCTTTATCCTTGTTATTTCTTAACTTTCTTTGGTTAGAAAGTGAAAAACAAGCTTGAGAAGGGCCTTGTAGATGAAATGTAGAAAAAATACACTCTCATTACTTGTGTAGTTTCAAAGGTGTGTCATTTCCACCTATCTTTCAAAGATAAATTACAAGTAGTTTAATTAACATAATGTAAAATTTTAGTTTTGAGTACCGAGTAATTAAAATAAAATATAACCTTTAAAAACTGTGAAACAATATACTGTATCAGTTCAGTTCAGTCACTCAGTCATGTCTGACTCTTTGTGATCCCATGAACTGCAGCACGCCAGGCCTCCCTGTCCATTACCAACTCCTGGAGTTTACTCAAACTCATGTCCATTGAGTCGGTGATGCCATCCAACCATCTCATCCTCTGTCATCCCCTTCTCCTGCCCTCAATCATTCCCAGCATCAGGGTCTTTTCAAATGAGTCAGCTCTTCACATCAGGTGGCCAAAGTATTGGAGTTTCAGCTTCAGCATCAGTCCTTTCAATGAATATTCAGGACTGATTTCATTTAGAATGGACTGGTTGGATCTCCTTGCTGTCCAAGGGACTCTTAAGAGTCTTTTTCAACACCACAGTTCAAAAGCATCAATTCTTCTGAGCTCAGCTTTCTTCACAGTCCAACTCTCACATTCATACATGACCACTGGAAAAACCATAGCTTTGACTAGACGGACCTTTGTTAGCAAAGTAATGTCTCTGCTTTTGAATATGCTATCTAGGTTGGTCATAACTTTTCTTCCAAGGAGTAAGTGTCTTTTAATTTCATGGCTGTAGTCACCATTTGCAGTGATTTTGGAGCCCTAAAAAATAAATAAACAGCCCTGTCACTGTTTCCACTGTTTCCCCATCTATCTCCCATGAAGTAATGGGACCAGATGCCATGATCTTCGTTTTCTGAATGTTGAGCTTTAAGCCAACTTTTTCACTCTCCTCTTTCACATTCATCAAGAGGCTTTTTAGTTCCTCTTCACTCTCTGCTATAAGGGTGGTGTCATCTGCATATCTGAGGTTATTGATATTTCCCCTGGCAAGTTTGATTCCAGGCTGTGCTTCATCCAGCCCAGCATTTCGCATGATGTACTCTGCATATAAGTTAAATAAGCAGCATGACAATATACAGCTTTTACATGCTCCTTTCCCGATTTGGAACCAGTCTGTTGTTCCATGTCCAGTTCTAACTGTTGCTTCTTGATCTGCATATAGATTTATCTGTATACCTGTAACTAATATAATAATATACATCAACTTCAGCTATGTTGTTTAATTGCTAAGTGGTGTCGAACTCTTTTGCAAACCCATGGACTGCAGCATGCCAGACTCCTTTGTCCATGGGATGTCCCAGGCAGGAATATTTGAGAGGATTGTCATTTCTTTCTCCCGGGTATCTTCCTGACCCAGGGACTGAACCCATGTATCCTGCATTGGCAGGTAGGTTCTTTACCACTAAGCCACAAGGGCAACCCCAACTATAATTATATAAATACATAAATAAATTACATAGAAGTATATTTATTTTAAATTTGTTAAATTTTATAGTTTGGAATACTATGTTGTTACAAGAAAGTTGAATTTTTGGTTTCAATTAACTTTTTCTTTGCAAGTATGTAGTGCAAAACTTGTGGGTATCAACAGAGTAATTTTCAAGAATCCAGAAAATTCAGTAATAATATATTACCCTAATGAAGATGCTGATAAGAATTAGATTTCCACATTATTATTAGTCGTCCTATTTATAGATGACCTTTTCTGAAATGGTTTTAAAAATGTGAAAAATCATCAAACATTAAAGATAAGAAAAGCAATAAGTGGATAGAGTGACAGAATTTGGGATAAATGTCCTATTTCTCTTAATTTCTAAGACCTCAGAAATAAGTGCAAATTGTTTAGGATTTGGAGTGTCATATGAAATATATGTTGCATTGAGGGTATATGTAATTTTGAACTAATGTAAACAAGTTATGTTATGTGGAACTGAGTTTGGGGGGTAGGTAATTGTAAACACTGAAAACAGTGTTTGTTTGATTAGAGTCTACTGCTAGGTCCACAGCTTTTCTATAAATTTGTAATAAATGCTAGGCTCAGAACAAATTTTTTCACGATTGGGATATTCACTGAACATTTATTAGCATGCAAATAAAAACATTACACTACCTAGTCTGTAGGCTTGAGTCATTTCCATGTCTCTTTTCATGGTTACCATTCCTGGAAATTTTAACGAAGGCCACAGTAGACAATAGACCAGACATTGGATTGTGCAACCACTATAGCCAGTACCAGGCAACCAAAAGCTCCAAGGTCTTAGTAGTTATGGAACTGTCAGAATTTTAGATTGGGGACTTATCCCTAGGGGTGACCTGGGTGGAGAATATTTAAAATAGGTTAGCCAACCCATATCTTTAAATAATTTTAATGTTCCAATGGGCTTTCCAGGTGATGCTAGTGTTAAAGAAACTGCTGCCAATGCAGGAGATGTAAGAGACATTGGTTTGATCCCTGGGTTGGGAAGATCCCCTGGAGGAGGGCTTGGCAACCCTCTCCAGTATTCTTGCCTGAAAAATCCCAAGGATAGAGGAGCCTGGAAGGCTATGGTCCATAGGGTCACAAAGAGTCTAACTTGTCTGAAGAGAGGTAGCATACACAGAATATTCCAATAATATTTATAATAGTCATCATAATAAAAGCTGCTATTTCCTTCTATAAAAACATTTTTGACATGTTTTGACTAGTAAATAAATGTTGATAGAATTACCAGTTACAGAGCCTCTTATAGTGACTATCTGTGCAATGTGCACTTTTAAGTATAATGCCAGCAGTCCCCTACTGATTATGCATCCTTGCTTAGACTGTCATCAGCATCTGGGTTATAGTGTAACTTTAAAAGCACATGTACAATTAAACATCATACATTCTGGAATATTTTAAAGTAAATTGATATTCAAAGAACTAGAAGATAAAGACAATTTAACAAATTATGATCCTAAGGAAAAGAGGATGATAACTTGAAAACAAGGGTTGTCTTTCTCTCATACACGTCTTTATAAGTATTAGAAATATCTTCTTTTTGAATTTGAATATGTTTATGTGTCTATCTTTTCCCTACAATCACTTGTTTTCTTATATGACAACAACAAAAAGATGTCACATTAAAGTCTATGACACTTGGAGCTACGTATACAATTTTGCTATTGTGCCTTCATGCACTTATGTATAGAGGGCAATTGTCCATGTTCTACCATTGTTCCTCATTCAATAAAGATTTGGTGCAAATAGAAAATAAATAAAAGCTATTAACTAAATAACAAAGCTTTTATTTTATGGGAATGATATAAGTAGATGCATGAAAGGGTCCCTGATTAGATAAATGTTAGAAATTTGATCTATTTCATATTATTCAACATCAACCTACTGTTTGCAAAGCACTGTGATAAATGAGTTGGCATACAAAATAATAGAAAGAGCCAAACTAGTTTCATTAGTCAATTAAAAGAAGACTTCTAAAGATATTCAGGTTCCTAGATCTTGCTGACCACAGGTCAGCAAACATTTTCTGTAAAGCGCCAGATAATGAAAGTCTTCTACACTGTGGGCCACATGATTTCTTTTGCAAATTCTTCCTGTTGCCACTGTTACAGAAAGCAACCATAGACAACAGGGAAGATGGATGTGGCTGTGTTTCAATAAAACTTTATCTGCAAAAACAATGTGTGGTCTGGATTTAGTTGAAAAGCTATAGTTTGCGTTATTCTAGACCAGCTGAATCAATCCAAGGGGCCCTTTGAATAAAGACTTTTTAATAAGCTACACAGGTGACTCTCATGATTGGACATATTTGGAGAACATCAGGATAAAATATGCATATTGAATATGGCATGTGTCTTAAAGTTGGCCTCAGTTTTGGCACAGGACTTAAACAATATGAAGATGTTATGCAACATGAAGATGCTGTTTATGAAATTGCCAGTTAGAGAGGCTCCAAAGGGACTAAGCAGAATAGGTAAGGGAGTTCTGTACTATCTTGGTACATGAACATTTTTAGGTCTTAATTCATTTGGGTGGACTACAAAGCATTTAAGCTCATTAGAAAGGCAATTACAGAGAGAAAGGAGTTTCACCAACACCATATATTTTACTTAAAGTAGTGCATTCCTTTGGCAGTATTAAGCACTATAATCAAGCATGAAGGTCACTCTAGATTTCTGGTTTCCTTTAAAAATCTGAAATATTTGACACTTTCTAGATTGCATTTGCAAAAGGCAAAACTTATCTGGAGCTGAATATTGCACCCCACTTAAGTGGGGGAATGTTTTATTTTATTGAAGTAATCCTCACTTGGCGTACATAACTTATTTGGGTTACCTAAATGTCCTGGTAGGTATTTAATTTTAGACAGTTTCTTTCTAATCATTGCATACACATGTCAGTCATCAGGAAGAGAAGAGAGAATTCAAGAGGAGCTTCTTTAGGAGATATGCAAATTGTCTGCTAATAGGTGGAAAGATTTAAAGGTTACTAACTGTAAAACCCATTTCCAGAAAGCACCTATTTATCAATTTAAATCAGTTATACATCAGCATAATTCAATCACTGTAATGTATGCACACTTGATATTACATTTTCCTACTATACATATTCCACAGTAATTTGATAAAGACTAAATAAAACAAAACTGAACCAACACTTTCCCAGGGCAGGTTAAACAAACTCTGCATTAAACTTACATAAATATGGAAATCCCTCTGTCCTTTAGATGTGTCAAGTTTTTCAATGAAACTAATAAAAAGATTAACTTTGAAGATATTTGAAGCATATTGTATATGTTATATTTTTAAGTTAAAATGAGATGAAGAAGCTTTGGGATCCAAGGCCATGAAAGACAAACCTCAAAAATATGAAGTAATGAATTTTAGAAATAATAAACAAATTCAAAATGTCAGTGCATGAAAATATATATATTTTTTATATTTGACTTGATGGCTCAGAGTTTTCCCCACTTTTGTGATATTTTAAGTTCTGTTCTTTAGTCTTATCAGGAATTTCTTTTACTTCTTCAAGCCTATCTAGTTCAATAATTAATAACACTATTTTTATATGAAAGCAATATTTAAGAAAATGTTAGTACTTATTGTTAATATGGTCCCCAAACATCAGAAAAATATCCGTAGGCAGACTTTTCCCTAAGATATAGCCTAAGCTATAGTCTCTATTTGATAAAGGTAAATGTTGTGGCATTTTTTGGTGTGTGTTTGTGGGGGGGTAATCTAAATTGTTCAACAAGTTCAGAGACAATACATTTCTGTCTGTATTAATATAATATAATATTTCCTCCAGATTGGGGTCCTCTTCAGCACATCTTCAGAACTAGAATTATATCTGTAGAACAAATCTATATCCATGGTTTGGTGTTAAGTAGAAACACAGTAGGAAGTTGCTTATGTGGTTTAATTTGTCTTATGCTATTCATGATGGTTTCCAGGATTAAATTAATAGTCCAACATTAGACATTTGTTTATTCAAAGTTTATTTGTTTATTCAAGCCACTGACTTCCCTGGTGGTTCAGATGGTAAAGCATCTGCCTACAGTGCAGGAGACCAGGGTTCAATCCCTGGGTCGGGAAAATCCTCTGGAGAAGGAAATGGCAACCCACTCCAGTACTCTTGCCTGGAAAATCCCATGGATGGAGTAGCCTAGTAGGCTACAGTCCATGGGGTGGCAAAGAGTCAGACACGACTGAGCAACCTCACTTTTTCACTTTATTCAAGGTTAAGATATTGCTGCCATTTAAAGTTTCCTATTTATGTGGAACCATACTTGAAAGAGCAGTTATGGTAATCTTTTTCAACTATTAAAAATGTAGTGAGCCTGATGGAACTTCTCACAAATTTTGCCACCTACCTAAACTCAGTGTTTTATACTACATTTCAGTGGGCTAAAAAATGGGCTAGAGTTGGAAAGTTTATATTTTCTTTGCAGGCACAGATGAGTAAAGTACAGCAATGAAAAGATAAAGGACACCTGGATTTAAGATGAGTAAATTGGACATTACTAAATAGAATGTGAAATAATGAGGTTCCAGTGACTGAAACTGCATGTAGTGAGTCAAAAGCCTGAACAAAGGAAATTGTTTTCTTTCTCCCTTTCCTTCTTTATTGCTTGCTCTTCTTTGCCTCTTCTCTACCCACATGCCTTACAATGATGTATCCTCTTAACCCTTGCTTTTCTCTTAACTCTTCTAGCTCTTAGAGCTTACACGAGACAATCTTTCACCTTTCATTTACTTTCCTTTTGTAGTCATTGTAGTCCCATGAATTCTGTTTTATATTTTAATCTTCCAAGACAGAGAGAAGTCTTGACTTTATGCTTATTCCCTTTAAGATTATATGTTAATTTCCTCAAAAAAAAGAATACAGTTAAATAAAACTCCAAGCAACAAGAACTACAAATGTGAAAAAGTTAACCATGCCCTTCCAACATTCACTTAAAAACACCAGAGTTGAGGGGTTTACCTCGTGGTCCACTGGCTAAGATTCCAAGTTCCCAATGAAGAAGCTGGGGTTTGATCCCTGGCCAAGGAACTAGATTCCACATGCTTCAACTAAAGATCCTGTGTGTCCCAAGGCCTTGAATAGCCAAATAAAAATAAATAACACACACGCGCACACACACATCAGAGCTTAAAGTTAAGGAATAAATCATTCAATGAGAAAAACTAAAATTTACATAGAACTTACCATGTCTGAAGTACTATTCTAAGTGAGTAATAATCTCATTTACACTTTGAAAGGGTTCTATATAATAGGTACAATTATCATCATCTTTTATAGATGGAAAAATGAGACACAGAGTGTTGAGGGAATTTACGTTAATTCCCACAACTGGGGTTGAATGCATGCAGTCTGGTTGGAGTGTCTTTGCTGTTTAGGATGACACAATGGTGCCTCATGGGAAGGAAGATATGCTAAATATAGTACAGCGAAGAACAAACTCACTGAAATTTGAAAATCCTTATAGGCAAAGGAATCAAGACACATCAGCAGGTCTGCACTTCACATTTGTGGAGCTCAGGAAATAATACAAATGCAGACTACCATTTCCAAATTCAATTGTTATAAATCAAGATGACAAAATACTACTGGTTTCACCTATAATCTTAACAAATATATATTTCAATGACACAGAAGGCCAGGTTCCCAGAATTAAAGTCTCATGCCTCCATTGTGTGGCCTCGGAAGGGCCACCCCAAAACTCCCAGCCCCTGAGACTCACCCTAAAGTTCTCAGACTGAGATCTAAGACTCAAGCCTTCTTCAAAATTCTAACTCATGGATCTTTCTAACAGAACAGCAAGCATCTTTTAAGCATAGGTGATCATCCTACCTTATACATAATAGCTCTGTTCATAACCTGCAGAGAGTTCTCCCTTGACTAACAGTACTAGAATTTTATATGTCAGAGATATTATCTGATACTAGGAAGATGGAGGTAGGAGAGAGAGAGACACCTATATGCCCTGAAGTTGGGCTTGTGGTGACTGGGCAGGAAGTTGCAGACCAGGAGTGTGTTCTATGAGCAAAATCAATAGCTCTAGGAGTACCTTCTCATGGATCATCCCTACATCTGATCCATTGAAGATATGCACAGTTCTCTCCTTTGATTCTAAGAGTTCAGTTCAGTTCAGTTGCTCAGTTGTGTCCAACTCTTTGAGACCCCATGAATCAAAGCATGCCAGGCCTCCCTGTCCATCACCAATTCCCAGAGTTCACTCAAACTCATGTCCATCGAGTAAGTGATGCCATCCAGCCATCTCATCCTCTGTTGTCCCCTTCTCCTCCTGCCCCCAATCATT
The DNA here is from genome assembly GCF_032452875.1 of Bos javanicus. Taxonomy (NCBI): domain Eukaryota; kingdom Metazoa; phylum Chordata; class Mammalia; order Artiodactyla; family Bovidae; genus Bos; species Bos javanicus. The sequence goes on along the minus strand of NC_083879.1, from coordinate 60,258,460 downwards.
CCCAGCATCAGGGTCTTTTCCAATGAGTCAACTCTTCACATGAGGTGGCCAAAGTATTAGAGTTTCAGCTTCAGCATCAGTCCTTCCAATGAACACCCAGGACCGATATTCTTTAGGATGGACTGGTTGGATCTCCTTGCAGTCCAAGGGACTCTCAAGAGTCTTCTCCAACACCACAGTTCAAAAGCATCAATTCTTCGGCGCTCAGCTTTCTTCACAGTCCAACTCTCACATCCATACATGACCACTGGAAAAACCATAGCCTTGACTAGACAGACCTTTGTTGGCAAAGTAATGTCTCTGCTTTTGAATATGCTATCTAGGTTGGTCATAACTTTCCTTCCAAGGTGTAAGTGTCTTTTAATTTCATGGCTGCAATCACCATCTGCAGTGATTTTGGAGCCCCCCAAAATAAAGTCTGAAACTGTTTCCCCATCTATTTCCCATGAAGTGATGGGACTCTTGATGAAAGTGAAAGAGGAGAGTGAAAAAGTTGGCTTAAAGCTCAACATTCAGAAAACTAAGATCATGGCATCTGGTCCCACTACTTCATGGGAAATAGATGGGGGAACAGTGGAAACAGTGTCAGACTTTATTTTTGGGGGGCTCCAAAATCACTGTAGATGGTGGTTGTGGCCATGAAATTAAAAGACATTTACTCCTTAGAAGGAAAGTTATGACCAACCTAGATAGCATATTCAAAAGCAGAGACATTACTTTTCCACCAAAGTTCCATATAGTCAAGGCTATATTTTTTCCAGTGGTCATGTATGGATGTGAGAGTTGGACTGTGAAGAAAGCTGATTGCCGAAGAATTGATGCTTTTGAACTGTGGTGTTGGAGAAGACTCTTGAGAGTCCCTTGGACTGCAAGGAGATCCAGCCATTCTATCCTAAAGGAGATCAGTCCTTGGTGTTCTTTGGAAGGACTGATGCTGAAGCTGAAACTCCAATACTCTGGCCAGCCCAGGCGAAGAGTTGACTCATTGGAAAAGACCCTGATGCTGGGAGGGATTGGGGGCAAGAGGAGAAGTGGACGACAGAGGACGAGATGGCTGGATGGCATCACTGACTCGATGTATGTGAGTTTGAGTGAACTCCAGGAGTTGGTAATGGACAGGGAGGCCTGGTGTGCTGCAATTCATGGGGTCACAAAAAGTTGGACACTACTGAGTGACTGAACTGAACTGATGGGACCAGCTGCCATGATTCTAAGAGTAGTACTATACAAGTAGTTTGAAAACATTACATCCATAAAAGTGAGAGACAGTGACAAATGAAACTAAAAAACATCACTTAAAATAGTATTAAGGAACTTCCCTGGTGGTTAGGAATCTACCTTTCAATGTAGGGGATATGTGTTTGACCCCTGGTCAGGGAACTTAGATGCCACATGCCTTGGGGCAACTAAGCCTGAGCGCCACAACTACTGAGACTGCATATTGCAACTATTGAGCTTGTGTGCCACAACAAAGACCCAGAATAGCCAAAAAATATATAAATGCTATATTTATAAAATATATATTTATGTTTATAAACTATGAATCATGCCATGTAGGGCCACCAAGAGGGATGAGTCATGGTGGAGAGTCCTGACAAAACGTGATCCACTGGAGAAGAGAATGGCAAACCACTTCAGTATTCTTGTCTTGAGATCCCCATGAGCCCTATGAAAAGGCAAAAAGACAGGACACTGAAAAATGAAATCCCCAAGTCGGCAGGTGCACAATGTGCTACTGGAGATTGTGGAGAAATAACTCCAGAAAGAATGAACAGACAGAGCCAAAGCAAAAATAACACCCAGTTTTCGATATGACTGGTGATGGAAGCAAAGTCTGATGCTGTAAAGAGCAATATTGCATAGGAACCTGGAATGTTAGGTCCATAAATCAAGGCAAATTGGAAGTGGTCAAACAGAAGATGGCAAGACTGAACGTTGACATTCTAGGAATCAGTGAACCAAAGTGGACTGGAATGGGTGAATTTAACTCAGATGGCCATTACATCTACTACTGTGGGCAACAATCCCTTAGAAGAAATGGAGTAGCCATCACAGTCAAAAAAAGAGTCCAAAATGAAGTACTTGGATGCAATCTCAAAAACGACAGAATGACCTCTGTTTATTTCCAAGGCAAACCATTCAATATCACGGTAATCCAAGTCTATGCCCTGACCAGTAATGCAGGAGAAGCTGAAGTTGAATGGTTCTATGAAGACCTACAAGACCTTTTAGAAATAACACCCCCCAAAAATGTCCGTTTTTATTATAGGGGACTGGAATGCAAAAGTAGGAAGTAAAGAAACACCTGGAGTAACAGGCAAATTTGGCCTTGTAATATGGGATGAAGCAGAGCAAAGGCTAATAAAGTTTTGCCAAGAGAAGCACTGGTCATAGCAAACACCATATTCCAACAACACAAGAGAAAACTCTACATGTGGCCATCACTGGATGGTCAATACCGAAGTCAGATTGATTATATTCTTTGCAGCCAAAGATGGAGAAGCTCTATACAATCAGCAAAAACAAGACTGGGAATTGATTGTGGCTCAGATCATGAATTCCTTATTGCCAAATTCAGACTTAAATTGAAGAAAGTAGGGAAAACCCGGAGAAGGCAATGGCACCCCACTCCAGTACTCTTGCCTGGAAAATCCCATGGACGGAGGGGCCTGGTGGGCTGCAGTCCATGGGGTCGCTAGGAGTCGGACACGACTGAGCGACTTCATTTTATTTTTTCACTTTCATGCATTGGAGAAGGAAATGGCAACCCACTCCAGTGTTTTTGCCTGGAGAATCCCAGGGACGGGGGAGCCTGGTGGGCTGCAGTCTATGGGGTCGCACAGAGACAGATATGACTGAAGCAACTTAGCAGCAGCAGCAGCAGCAGCAGGGAAAACCACTAGAGCATTCAGGTATGACCTAAATCAAATCCCTTATGACTATACAGTGGAAGTGACAAATAGACTCAAGGGATTAGATCTGATAGACAGATTGCCTGATGAATTATGGATGGAAGTTCATGACATTATAGGAGAGAGGGATCCAGACCATCCCCAAGAAAAAGAAATGAAAAAAGGCAAAATGGTGGTCTGAGGAGGCCTTACAGATAGCTGAGAAAAGAGAAGTGAAAGGAAAAGGAGAAAAGGAAAGATATATTCATTTGAATGCAGAGTTCCAAAGAATAGCAAGGAGAGATAAGAAAGTCTTCCTCAGTGGTGAATGCAAAAAAATAGAGGAAAACAATAAAATAAGAAGAAAATTAGAGACACCAAGGGAATATTTCATGAAAAGATGGGCACAATAAAGGACAGAAATGATATGCACCTAATAGAAGTAGACAATATTAACAAGAGGTGGCAAGAATAAACAGAAAAAATATACAAAAAAGATCTTCACAAGCCAGATAATCACTATGATGTGATCACTCACCCAGAGCCAATTATCCTGGAATGTGAAGTCAAGTGGGCCTTAGGAAGCTTCCTAAGCTACAAACAAAGCTAGTGAAGGTGATGGAATTCAAGTTGAGCTGTTTCAAATCCTAAAAGATGATGCTGTGAAAAGGCTGTACTCAATATGCCAGCACATTTGGAAAACTCAGCAGTGGCCACAGGACTGGAAACGGTCAGTTTTCCTTCCAATCCCAAAGAAAGGCAATGCCAAAGAATGCTCAAACTACCATAGACTGCACTCATCTCACACGCTAGTAAAGTAATGCTCAAAATTCTCCAAGCCAGGCTTCAACAGATGTTCAAGCTGGATTTTGAAATGGCAGAGGAACCAGATGACAAATTGCCAACATCCGTTGGATCACTGAGGAAGCAAGAGAGTTCCAGAAAAACATCTACTTCTGTTTTATTGACTATGCCAAAGCCTTTGACTGTGCAGATCACAAGAAACTGTGGAAAATTCTGAAAGAGATGGGAATACCAGACCACCTGACCTGCCTCTTGAGAAACCTATATGCAGGTCAGGAAGCAACAGTTAGGACTGGACATGGAACAACACACTGGTTCCAAACAGGGAAAGGAGTACGTCAAGGCATATATTTTCACCCTGCTTATTTAACTTATATGCAGAGTACATCATGAGAAATGCAGGGCTGGATGAGGCACAAGCTGGAATCAGGACTGCCAGGAGAAATATCAATAACCTCAGATATACAGATTATACCACCTTTATGGCAGAAAGTGAAGAAGAACTAAAGATCCTCTTGATGAAAGTGACAGAGGAGAGTATAAAAGTTGGCTTAAAACTCAACATTCAGAAAGCAAACATCATGGCATCTGGTCCCATCACTTCAAGACAGTGGAAACAGTGACAGACTTTATATGTTGGGGCTCAAAAATCACTGCAAATGGTGATTTTGGACATGAAATTAAAAGACACTTGCTCCTTGAAAGAAAAGTTATGACCAATCTAGACAGCATATTAAAAAGCAGAGACATTATTTTGCCAACAAAGGTCCGTCTAGTCAAAGCTATGGTGTTTCCACCAGTCATGTCTGGTGTTTCCAGAGTCAGCTTCAGCTGAGCTCTGAAGAAATGATGCTTTTGAACTTTCATGTTGGAGAAGATACTTAAGAGTCCCTTGGACTGCGAGGAGATCCAAACAGTCCATCCTAAAGGAAATCAGTCCTGAATATTCCTCGGAAGGACTGATGCTGAAGTAGAAACTCCAGTTACTCTGGCCACCTGATGCAAAGAACTGATTCATTTGAAAAGACCCTGTTCCTGGGAAAGATTGAAGTGGGGAGGAGAAGGGATCAACAGAGGGTGAGATTGTTGGATGGCATCACTGACTCAATGGACATGAGTTTAAGTAAACTCCAGGAGTAGGTGATGGACAGGGAGACCTGGCGTGCTGCAGTCCGTGGAGTTGCAAAGAGTCGGACATGAGAGCGCCTGAAATGATTGAACTGATACATAAAATAGTATTAAGTCAAATCTGGTGAATATCAAAAGATGTTGGCAACAATCTAGAAAGAAATCCTTAGAAAGAATGAAAAAAGGAAAAAAGTATGTAGTGATTATCTGACATAGGAGTGAATAGAGAAAAATGTGGGCATCAAGGTAAATATGGAAATTTCCATAAATGAAATATTTGTAACTTATTTTAGTGTTATCTTTTGGACAATGGAAAAAACAATATTTCAACAACATGAAACCATATAATAATTGAAGGGAAAAATAGTAATATGGCCTGGATATTCCCACAATATAGCACTGAAAGAGGAAGACTGGATAGAATTTCTACTGAATTTATATATCTGACATGTGCTAAAAATGAGGTTAAGTTTTGGGAAGAATGAAAATCTAACCCTAATGAGGATGCTTTTATAGAAACTCTGGACATTGTGGAAGTCAGTAAAATCCCAGGAAATTTGGAGTCTGGGCTTATCTAGGATGACTTTTGTTAAAATATTAATTTATTAAATGAACAAATAAGGAAAATTATCTAATATTTATTAGTTTTTGTTTGTTTTATTAGAGATAGCACTGCCTATTATGTTTGTTCTACATTGTGCCATGCTGTCTTACATAATTATTGACTTTATATTCAGAAGAACTCTGTGAAGTATGTAATTATTTATTTTTAATGACAAAGGGATTGAAGTACAGAAAAACCCAATTTTTCAAGTCAGCTACTAGAAGCTTCACAGACTCCATGATTCTGAGATCATCTTTCATAGTACACTGCCACCAAAGACATGGATAAGAGTGTGGATGAGGTAACTATGCTTTCCAAATCAAAATCAAACACAGGCGGGCTTATTGGTGTCTAATCTAGCATAACCTTCATAACCGCTGGGTACTGATATGTGAGAAGTGCTATCTAGAATCTGTAGCTTATAAGAGGAGCTAGCCAACTAAGAGAACTGATAACAAAAATATATTGTTCAGTTGCTCAGTCATGCCTGACTCATTGGGACCCCATGGCCTGCAGCACGCCAGTCATCCCTGTCCTTCATCATCTCCTGGAGTTTGCTCAAACTCATGTCCATTTGGTCAGTGATGCCATCCAGCTATCTAGTCCTCTGTCATCTCCTTCTCCTCCTGTCTACAACCTTTCTCATCATCAGGTTCTTTTTTAATGAGTCAGCTCTTCACATCAGGTGGCCAAAGCATTGGAGTTTCAACTCAGCATCAGTCCTTCCAATGAATATTCAGGACTGATTTCCTTTAGGATTCACTGGTTTGAGCTACTTGAAGTCTGAGGGACTCTGAAGAGTCTTCTCCAAAACCACACCTCATAAGCATCAGTTCTTCAGCTCTCAACCTTATTTATGGTTCATCTCTCACATCCATACATGACTATTAGAAAAACTATAGCTTTGACTACAGGGACCTCTGTCGGCAAAGTAATGTATTTGCTTTTTAATATGCTGTCTAGGCTCAGATGGTAAAGAATCCACCTGTAATGCGGGAGGCCTCGGTTCAACCACCAGGCTGAGAAGATGCTTGGAGAAGGGAACACTTGATGTTGTCCCAGATGTCCCTTAAACAAAAAGATGAAGATCCTATAGAAACTTTAGTCCTTTAATGTATTTTCAAGTTGGTTTAATCTGTTCTTATGTAATTCTTATGTATTAGTCACTTAATCGTGTCCGACTCTTTATGACTCCATGGACTCTAGCCTACTAGGCTCAGTTGCCCATGGAATTCTCCAGGTAAGAATACTGGAGTGGTAGCCATCCCCTTCTCCAGGGGAATCTTCCCAGCCCATGGATCAAACCCAGCTCTCCCATATTTCAGGCAGATTCTTCACCAGCTGAGCCATCAGGGAAGCCCCAAATAATGCTTTGACCTCGATGTTATCCTATTTCAAATCTTGCTATCAGTTCAGTTCAGTCACTCAGTCATGTTCGACTCTTTGTGACCCCATGAATTGCAGCACACCAGGCTTCCCTGTCCATCACCAACTCCTGGAGTTCATTCAGACTCAGGTCCATCGAGTCAGTGATGCCATCCAGCCATCTCATCCTCTGTCCTCCCCTTCTCCTCCTGCCCCCAATCCCTCCCAGCATCAGAGTCTTTTCTAATGAGTCAACTCTTCACATGAGGTGGCCAAAGTACTGGAGTTTCAGCTTTAGCATCATTCCTTCCAAAGAAATCCCAGGGCTGATCTCCTTCTGAATGGAGTGGTTGGATCTCCTTGCAGTCCAAGGGACTCTTAAGAGTCTTCTCCAACACCACAGTTCAAAAGCATCAATTCTTTGGCGCTCAGCTATCTTCACAGTCCAACTCTCACATCCATACATGACCACTGGAAAAACCATGGCCTTGACTAGACAGACCTTTGTTGTCAAAGTAATGTCTCTGCTTTTCAATATACTATCTAGGTTGGTCATAACTTTTCTTCCAATGAGTAAGCGTCTTTTAATTTCATGGCTGAAATCACCATCTGCAGTGATTTTCGAGTCCAAAAAATAAAGTCAGACACTGTTTCCACTGTTTCCCCATCTATTTCCCATGAAGTGATGGGACCAGATGTCATGATCTTCGTTTTCTGAATGTTGAGCTTTAAGCCAACTTTTTCACTCTCCACTTTCACTTTCATCAAGAGGCTTTTGAGTTCCTCTTCACTTTCTGCCATAAGGGGGGTGTCATCTGCATATCTGAGGTTTGATTTTTCTCCTGGCAATCTTGATTCTAGCTTGTGCTTCTTCCAGCCCAGCGTTTCTCATGATGTACCCTGCATAGAAGTTAAATAAGCAGGGTGACAATATACAGCCTTAATGTACTCCTTTTCCTGTTTGGAACCAGCCTGTTGTTCCATGTCCAGTTCTAACTGTTGCTTCCTGATCTGCATATAGGTTTCTCAAGAGGCAGGTCAGGTGGTCTGGTATTCCCATCTCTTTCAGAATTTTCCAGTTTATTGTGATCCACACAGTCAAAGGCTTTGGCATAGTCAATAAACCAGAAATAGATGTTTTTCTGGAACTCTCTTGCTTTTTCCACAATCCAACAGATGCTGGCAATTTGATCTCTGGTTCCTCTGCCTTTTCTAAAACCAGCTTGAACATCTGCTATATAAGATACTAAATTCCAACTAGAGTTAAATCACTCACACTTGTTTTCTATGTTATTTGCTACCACACGAGCCATATGAGGAAAATATGACATCCAACACCATCCCATGGAAAACTGGTAACTGAGTACAGTCACACTATTGAATATATTAAGAATAATAAAAGTTTAGCCTTATAAGTTACCATAAAAGCAGTGGTTTAATGTTGCTCATAGCCATGTAGGTATATCTACAATTGATGATAAAATTTAGAGTCCATCCTAAATTTTAAAATAGTCCTAAGTATTCATGTTAATCTTATTATTGTTGAATAACCATATTATTTCTGATATACAAATAGGAACTAGAGTCTCATTATCTATTTCTATATCTACCTCTCCATCTATTTATATCTATGCTATGCTATGCTATGCTAAGTCACTTTAGTCGGGTCCGACTCTGTGTGACCCCCTAGACCTACCAGGCTCCCCCGTCCCTGGGATTCTCCAGGCAAGAACACTGGAGTGGGTTGCCATTTCCTTCTCCAATGCATGAAAGTGAAAAGTGAAAGTGAAGTCTTTCAGTCATGTCTGCCTCTTAGCGACCCCATGGACTGCAGCCTACCAGGCTCCTCTGTCCATGGGATTTTCCAGGCAAGAGTACTGGAGTGGGGTGCCATTGCCTTCTCCACTATTTATATCTACCGATCTGAAATAATATACTGGCAAATAAGATAGCAAATAAATGAACTTTGAGAAGAACTCTTAAATTATATTCACTTGTCTTTGCAGAGTCCAAATTCCACAATCACTTACACTAAAATGAATAATTTATTATTATTTATTAGTGCCAATTACACATATTTTACTTGTAAGATATTATTAGCACTGTTACAATGTATTTTCAACCACATCCATTATGCAATAATGTATCTTGGCTACATAAATCAAGATAAGAGCTTCTTTTTATGACTCTCTGGAGGTATGAAACAAAAGATTAATACTATTAGGAAGGCTAAAAATAGCTGACTCACATATTTCTGTCATCAAGGATGAAAATTGCATGTTTTCAATATCGGAAACAAATGGTCAAATCACTAATTCCAGAGTATTTTACTCTTAAATTACTGTTCAAAAGTAACTGTGATTTTAAGATCAGTATCTTGCCAAAAAATACTCTGTATTTGATAAAGACTATAAGCAAAGAAATATTAACAGAGAGGATGACATTTTCACTCATTTAAATTAGCTCGAGTGTGGTATTTAGATCTATGTGAGTTTATGCATTTTTGTTTGTGCATATACAAATATTTTGGGGCCTCCCCAGTGGCTCAGTAGGAAAGAATCTAATCTACCAATGTAGGAGATCTGGGTTCTATCCCTGAGTTGGGAAGATGCCCTGGAGAAGGAAATGGCAACCCACTCCAGTATTCTTGCCTGGGAAATTCCATGAACAGAGGAGCCTGGCTGGTTACAGTCCATGGGTTCTCAAAGATTTGGATACGACTTAGCTACTAAACAATAAGAACATAAAAATATTTCAGTAAGAATGACTCTCTTTTGTGTGTGTGTGTGTGTGTGTGTGTGTGTGTGTGTTGAAGGTGTATGTGAGTAAGGGGGTGTGTGTCATCCAAAACACCCTATAATTGACTGACACTTCACAGAGATTTTAACTTTGATGATTCTTTGCTGTATAGTCACTCTGAAACAAAAACTGTTTTTCATAGTTTTATAAACATTTTAAGGGGATTTGTTTTATGACTGATATATAGTACCCTTGATATTCTACCTCTTATCTCCACTGGCTTCTCCAGAAAGCAAAATTCAAAACCCTTTTAAATGAACCCCAAACACTTCAAGTTTAATCCCATCATCACCATGTTTCTTCCAATTAAATCCTAAAGCTTTCATAAAAAAAAAAAAAAAAAGGAGTAATCCAGCCAGTTAATTCTTGGTTTTGACTACAGTGGATGTGGGGCACCAGACTGGCATGAGTCTTATTGGAAATTCCTGATATATCTGGGTAATTGAACTGGGGACCTTTCCAAGCAAATGCTCTTCTACGAAACAGGATAGTATTACAGTCTGGGGAGATGTAAATGCAGATCATCAACCTTCAGAGATTTCTCTTGGCTGAAAGCATAGATGTAATTAGACATTCAACAGTTTTTCTTCTTCAAACTAATCTGTTTACCTCCCTGTGGGTGGGCTTAAAACCAAATCTAAAACCTGAAATCATTTTATCATCAATGCTGACTGTCAGAGGCTCTGTCTACATGAAGCCAAAATAGCCAGATGGAAAGTGAAAAGCAACATCCATCATCTAAACATTTCCCTTTCCCATTGCCAAGCCTGTAGATACTTGGAAACAACGTCACGGTTGACTGGATGTTTTACTTTTAATCTAGAGGTTTTGGTATTGTGTAGATACAATCTCAGCATGTAACTTCCTGTACAAAATTCCCAGATCGGCACAATGCTAGATACATTAGAAAAATAACACACACACACACATATTACATTGAACTATATTATCTTAAACCATGAATAATGCATTATGTTCAGTACTATAGCAGATATTGTGCTGAATAACCACAATTGAAAACAAAAAATAATCACATACATGCACATATTAGTGTCCTAAAGTGTAAGTGTTAGTCGCCCAGTCGTGCTCAACTCTTTGTGACCCCATGGACTGCAGCCCACCAGGCTCTTCTGTCCGTGAGATTTTCCAGGCAAGAATACTGGAGTGGGTTGCCATTTCCTTCTCCAGGGGATCTTCTCGACTCAGGGATTGAACCCAGGTCTCCTGCATTGCAGGCAGATTCTTGGTGGTTCAGTCAGTAAAGAATCTGCCTGCAATGCAGGAGACACAGGGTTCCATCTCTGGGTTGGCAAGATCCGCTGGAGGAGGGAATGGCTAACAACTCCAGTATTCTTGCCTGGAGAATTCCATGGACAGAGGAGCCTGGTGGGCTATAGTCCATGTGGTCCAAAGAGTCAGACACAACTGTGTGACTTACACATTTTCACACTTTTTTTTTTTTTTAAACCAACTGAGCCACCACTATGCCATTGACCTGCAAAGTCCCAAATATTCATTATACGGTCTTTCAGAGAGAAGACTTTGTTACTCTTATTACATAATATATTTAGAGAAGCAAACTGTAATGCAGTGTAAATGTCGTCTATGCTGCATACTGCTGCTATGTGTGCTTTGGATGGGTGCATTGAGTCCATAGGACCGGAAGGGGATTCGGTCCAGATCACTTAGAACCAGTCAGGTTAAAGACTAAATAATACTTAATATGAAGAGAATAGGGCTTCCCAGGTGGTGCTAGTGGTAAAGAACCTGCCTGTCAATGCAGGAGACAAGAAATGCAGGTTCGATCCCTGGGTAGGGAACATCCCCTGGAGGAGGGCACGGCAACTCACTCCAGTATTTTTGCCTGGAGAATCCCCACAGACAGGGAAGTCTGGTGGGCTGCAATCCATGGGGTTGCAGAAAGGCAGACAGGACTGAAGCGACTTAACACACAACAGGGGAAGAGAATAACAGCAAAATGAGGCATACAGTTATTTTTTTTCAAAGAGCTATGTTTTTAATGTGATTTTATACTGTATTTTTAGCATCTACAAGAAAAAATCTGGTGGGCAATACGACAAAATTTGAGCACTAGGAAACTGATGATGGGATAATTATATCAATGAGGCATATGCTTTTGACATAAAATCAATGGTAATATATGGAATTGTTTGAAGGCTGGTGGTAGAGGCATTTTGGAAAGTGTTTTAACATCTCATTAGTTCAAAGATAACCCTATTTAATTGGAATTTGATGCCAATGGTTTTAAAAACAAAGTAATTACAACATGAATGATGACACCTTAACTAATTTATCTTGAAAAACCAAATGCTAATATTTTAGATGTTAATAAAATTTTTATCAAACAATGATGGTCATAGGGTCTAATAACTGCTTGAGATTTGAAGGCATGGTTGGCTTTGGGAAAACTGTGTACATGTTTGTGCCAGGTTTCCTGTTTGAAAACAAGGGCATAATAACAGTTCTTCATCCATAATCTCATTGGCTGAATTAAATGACTCGTTCCAAGAAAAGCACTTAAATAATAAATTGGTTTTATTGTTTAATTGAAGCATAAATGTGTTGTACTTCAAAACAGAATTCAAGCAAATATTTTCCTGTTTATCACTTTGTTTCAACAATATTTTGAGAGCTAAAAAACTGCTTCTTCTGCAGAGAATATGTGGAGTTTTATAAGCCTCAGTCCTGCATATTTTATCCAGCATGAGATTCAGAGAAAAACTAAGGGAAGAAAGTGGTACCTGAAAATAGATATGGTGTGTTTATTCTTCCTACCTGTTCACCCCATTCTCCTAGCTTTGACCATGTCTTTATTCTCTGTGGTTTATACAAGATGTAAAATATAGAATAATTTAAAGTAGTAAGAAAAACAAATAAAAGATAAATACAATTCTGTCATTCAGACTTGGACATAGTGCAACTTAAGATGTGATTTTTAATGCTATTTTCTCCTCTTTAAAAATGTAGGCACATATACAAAATGCACACTCAACACAAAATTAGACTGATAAGTGAAGTGTTAGTTGTTCAGTCATGTCCAACTCTTTGCCCCTCAGGCTCCTCTGTCTATGGGATTCTTCAGGTAAGAATGAATGCTGAGCATGTTGCCATAGAATATCCAAACAAACTCCACAATTTTACTTACTTTGGTAAATACTTATATATTCCAGTTCGGATAAACACAGTTTAACATTCACAATACTAGTTAGTTATAACTCATGGTATCTATTCACCATAATGAAAGTTTCATTTATAATGAATGGACACATTCATAGAAAATTATGTTGGCACCCTGAAATTTACCTCAAACCACGTGCATTTATAATAATTTAATTGCTATTTTTTTAGATAGAGCAACTTCAATTGTGAAATTATCACTATCCTGTAACATTGGAATACAAGGGTAAATACATATATAAATAAATTGTATAGATATGTCAATGTATAATATTTTCATAAATAGTTGCAAGCTTGTAAACTCTTAGTGTATTACTTTGTTATTGTTTGCATGCTATATTACAGGCCAAAATAATTAATTAAAAAAGGCTATTTCTGTATCTTTATACTGAGTATTCACTGCACTTCTATTATAGGACTGATGTCATGGCATAATTCCTATTTTGTTGTTCATTTCCAAGGCTCAGCATACTATAAACCAATTCTCAGGTTGCATTATGTGGTGATTGATTGAGATCTGAGAGTTTTAGGGGATAAGTTTGTTTATTGGGAAGATACAAAATGAAAATATTATATGATTTGAACTTCATAGTAGAAGTTAGTCATCAAACTGCACAGCTGCTTTTCCTAGCTTTATCCACAAACTAGGAAGAAAAAAAAATGGCTTCAGAGAAGGAGGAGAGAAAGTAAGAAACTGAGATGCTATTTATGAAGCTGAAAACCTCCATGGTGAGGACTTCCTCCCATTTTTAAGACAGAGATTGAGAATATGAGGATTGGTATTCCATGTGTTTCTTATAGAAGGTTTTTTGGTTTATTTTGTTTATTTGTTTGTTGTTTTAATATATATGTTTGAATGAATGCAACATGGGTCCTGAAATTTCTGTCTATTTTATTCATAACTCTATCACCTCTACCTAGAACAGTGATTGGCACACAATAGACAGCAAATACGAATACCTTCAGAACTGGCTTCTACCTTTTGATTTAGATGGCTCTTTAGCTCCCTCATTTCATCTGTGTTCTAACTAAAGGAAAGTAGAGAAAATATCTCTTCCATTCAAAGATGCTGGAATCTCAATATCTTTTCAGTTGTAGTCATCAGTCAGGACTTCGTCCCATGACTATTCTTCCAGTAGAGTGTGAAATTTTATTTATTTGGAGATTAGCTAAAATGTGAAAGTTCTAATACTAACAAAGAAAAAAAAATAGGAAATAATTAACATTCCACGCCACAATAATTTTTCTTTTAAAAATTCAGCTATAAAACAAATATTAATCCTATCTTTCTTATGGAGTGGTCACTAAAGGAACTGGGCATGGTTATTTCAAAAGTGTGTGATGAAACAATGTCATTTCTACTTAATCATAAAATATTTAAATAAGTAATATAATTTATTAATAAGTAGCTATTTTCTGTTTTATTTTTATATATAATTCAGAGATACAGTATTTTTTCTAGGAAATCATTATTATAAACACTAAAAAATCATTAAGTCTTCTTGGTTCATTGTATTGCATTCTCATAAAATTTATATTCTTGGAAATGTGAGTGTCTTTGAGGTGATAAATATCTTCCAAATGCTAAAAACCTTAAACTCTCCTATTTTTTCATCAAAGAAATCTGTGATAAAATTAATTATTTGAAGGTACTTGACTAAATTCCATACAATATAAATGATAAAAGGAAAATAGTAAATGTAAAATAGATTAGTCAAGAATTAAGAGACACAGTAGGAGGGATGAACTAATAGTTTGTGATTAACCAATCCACACTATTACATATCAGATCAGATCAGATCAGATCAGTCGCTCAGTCGTTCTGACTCTTTGCATATAAAATAGGTAAAAAATAAGGACCAACTGTATAGCAAGGGAATGACATTCAATATCTTATAATAACTTTTTATGGAAAAGCATCTGAAAAAACAGATACAATTCAAAAAAGAATCCCTTTGCTATATACCTGAAAGTAACAGAACATTGTAAATCAACTATACTTCAGATTAAAAAAGAATTGCGTGTGTGTGTGTGTGTGTGTGTGTGTGTGTGTGTGTGTGTATATATATATATATATATATATATATATATATATATATATATATATATAAAGCAGTTTGTCTGGAAGGAAATTAAGGCCTGCTCATCAGAACTCTGCAATTTAGAAAAACATTATTTTTGTAGGGGCTTATAATTGTGCATATGCATAAAACATATTTTCCTATTATAAAAAAGTCTGTTTTACAACTAAAAGGAAATATTGCTCTGTAGGCAATTTAACAGTTGAGTCTAGTAAATTTAAATAATGAGTCAACTCAACTCAAACAAAATAACTATTAACAAGTTCTACTGAAGTGAAGAGATCAAATAAGGATTCTGGATTTAATGCAATCAGTTAATTTTTACCATACCAAACTTCTTTACTATACACCAATAGAGAAAAGTGGTGAAATATAATGCTGATTTGTGGAATTTGCAATTTTATAGAATTTAGAAAAAGATATACTTGGGATATATCTCATGATATAAATAAAGACAGAAAAGAAAGTTTACAGAGTAGGGCTGAACAGACAGTGAAAAAATACACACAAGAGGAAAAGCCACCTAATTAAAATAACAATGAGTGATGAGACTGTCAATACATGCTAGTTTTTCATAAATTCTTTTCTTCATTAGGAATTCTTATTCCAGAATTTTAATTGCTTTCTATTTTTATAATAATTGAAAACATTTAAATAAGTTTGCAGCATGCATATTTTAAAGTGACACTGAAATCAGTTCCCTGTATAAGAGTTGTATGTATTTAAAATATACAATTTCCTATTTATTTATACATACATATATATATATATATATCTGAATCACTTGCTGTACACCTAAAACTAACACAACATTGTATATCAACTGTATTTCAATAATTTTTTTAAAGTGGAAAAATAGAATTAAAAAATCTTTTCAAAGACAAAGAGAAAATTTTTTATATACTAGGAGAAAATGTGATCCCCAAAACTGAGGCGGTTTAGGTAATGAACAAGGACACTATTGACAGTTTTGCTGAAATAACCAGTGCTGATTGGGTCTGTCCCTGGCTAAGATATAAAGTCACCTTCATTTTATTCTAGTCTTCATGTTTTCTCTTTGGAAAATTTTCCTAAAGTAACAATCTTGTTCTTCTATAGACAGAAGTCAAAGGCGAGTGAGATTCTTCTAGATGTGAAACTCTTCTAGGCCTTATTTGGTCACTGGCAAATCTGTAATGAGCATATATATATACCCTGCCCACCTTTTGCCCATGGTAGAAACTCCTGGTAATTTTTCGCCTTTGCCAATGATGAGAAAGATAAATCTGCCTAATTTAGGGGTGTCATATTAACTCACTTGTTCACAGTGATATATGTTATAATCTCTAGCTCAAGTTCTTGTGAATAATTAAGTTGACAGTTTTATCTCCCTATTTTTTTTTATCAGCTATTTTCAAATCCCAGTGTGGAATATACAGAGCCTGAGAGAGAGGAGTGATGATATTTACTCTCACTCTGGTATAATCGAATTGCTTATAAATTGACTTTGAACAATATCAGCACTATCTGAAAGCACATTACACACAATGCATAATATGTGTGAGAGTAAATATATGCCCCCACTATATATGTATATGTATCAGTTCAGCTCAGTTGCTCTGTCGTGTCTGATTCTTTGTGACCCCAAGGACTGCAGCACACCAGGCTTCCCTGTCCATCACCAACTCCTGGAGCTCACTCATGTCCATCAAGTCAGTGATGCCATCCAACCATCTCATCCTCTGTTGTCTCTTTCTCTTCCTGCCATCAATCTTTCCCAGCATCAGGGTCTTTTCAAATGAGTCAATTCTTCACATCAGTAGTAACAAAGTAAAAATAATCACCAGTAATTTAGTAGTATACTACATTACCTTTAAATATGTCTTAATAGATGCCATAGGTTTATTCCATATACTTTCTTCTTTTAAGGATTCTGCCTCCATACCATGATTTTTCTATATCATAGCATCGGCAAATTGGTGTTTTTTTTTGGAGGGAGGGTCAGAAATTATCTTACTTAAATCTATGAATGTTTCTTACTTCATTATGTTCTCTCTGCAAGTGTCACAACCTCGGAGAAACCTTCCTCGACTGCTATATAAAAAAATGTCCTGCTTATAAGAGCATCACTTCCTAAACCCTTGACTTTTTTAGTTTTCTATATTACACAAATAATTTTGTGAAGTCATGATATAGTTTATGTGCATTTTTAACCTTCTTTACTACAGAGATCTGTCTTACACTTGCACTGATTTATGCTCAGGGATAAGAAAAGCATCTGGTATATTTTGGATACTTAATGTGTTGAATGAAAAACAGGACTACATGCTGTGGGACAGCTATGGACAGAAATGGAAGTAACACACTACATTTACAAGAGAGAAACTGTACCATGCATGTTTTTGCTTAAATTCAATTTCTTTTTTTTTTAATCCAAAATATATTTACTTATTTTTTAAAAAATACAGAAGTGATTTAAGAGGCTTGAAACAGTTTTCTGCTTACCAAACAGCTTAATCTTGTGGAGCACATAATTCCATTTCATTATAATGAAGTAACTTGTACCCTAGAAAAGTTAAAGTAACTTCAATTTTTCCTGCTAATGCAAAACTGAACACTACCATAGATAACTTTAGTCTATAGATTTACAGAGAAAACCTAGAGGTTTCCTCCTTAAATAATGTAGAATAGAAATTTAAATAAAAAGATCTTGCAGAAGAGATGAAGATGAGGGCAAGGCTCATTACTGCTATGTAACAGTACATAACTTTTATACAACATTGATAAATTTCAAAGAATGTTCACCTTATATGGGAGGGGTTTTGCTTGTTTGTTTGCTTTATTTGTTTTGTTTTCTTTTAACATTCAGTGACATAAATGATTCACTCAATGACTCAGAAATTAAATGGATTGCAACCCAGGTCTTTGGGTCTCTCTCTCCCCATCTTTTATTTTTTTAAACATAAATATTTCCTTCTTCATAAAAATAATTGAGTTCCTATTATACATTGTACCAGATAGAAGTGAGTCTTCACCGAGTTCCTAGTACGGTGTCGGAGACTGGTGTGTAAATGAACGTGGGGTATATGTGAGTGCACGCATGCCAATTTGCTTTGGTTGTGTCTGACTTTTCGCAACCCTGTGGACTGTAGTCCACCAGGCTCCTCTGTCTATGGGATTCTCCAGGCATGAACACTGGAGTGGGTTGTCATGCCCTCTTCCAGGGGATCTTTTGGACCCAGGGATCAAACCCATGTCTCTTATGTGTCCTGCATTGGCAGGCAGTGCCTGGTGATGAGCTCACAAATGGAAAACATAGAGTAAAGTGCTGTGGGAGCCATGAGGAGGGAGGACCTAATGCTGACTAGGAAGAAAAGACAGGCATAATGGGGTGGGTGACATTTGACCTGTGTCCTGAAAGAACTCAAAGGTGTTATCATTAATATTTTGTTTATTTTTACCAGTGAGCATCAATGAGATGATTAAGATAGCATACTTGGATTATAGACTATATTATGGGGAAACATTTTTCCCTCTCTGAAAAGCTATAAGTAGATGGTTACATCCTTCCACTTCTGTCCATTGATATTTTCTGGCAGTTTCCTTCCCTGGTTGTATTTCATGTAAGATGATTCCATTTCCCAGTGGTTTTTGTTTGCTTGATCACATTCTATGAGTTCATGAAGCCCCTAACTCCTTTCATATATCACATTATCAATTTATTAATTCATTTTTTCAAAAACTTCACTATTCTGAATCATGGGATACAGTGGTGATGATGGCCAAGTCTTTGTTCTAATGGAGTTAAATGTTTCTGCACCCTGGACTCTGCTCAGCCAAGAAGTTCCTCTCTGTTCATGAGACATCTTCTGGACACTTACTCACTCCTGCGTTTGTAGCCAGCTGGCAACCTGAGTGGGGTGAAGTGTCCAAGATGGTAATAGTTATCATTAAGAGTGTTTTAACTCGGATGTCTGTTAGGACTGGGACTGGGCTGGACTTCTCTCTCTCCAGCATTCTTTTTTCTTTAGAATCTGTACATGTACCTGACCTTTAATTCTCAAGGAGATCTTCTCTCTCAATATTGCTTTGGCTATCTTTTTGTCTTTTGTGTCTCCATACAAATTTTAAGATTTTTTTAATCTAGTTCTGTTAAAAAAAAAAAAAAAGCCATGGTATCTCATTACAGTAAGAGGAGCAGATATTCTTGTGAACTAAATAAATTTAATAATTCAGTTCTAAGTCCTTTAGTTCTCCTCAAGAAAAAAAAAATAAAGGTTAAATGATGGTCTGGTTTTATTATGAAAAACAAAATGTGTGCTAATAACTTAGGATGTGGTTAAACTGAAAATGTTATAATAGTAGAACTTCATCTGTATATAATTTGTGGTAAAATAAAGACACTAACAAAATTAAAATGAACTAAACTCAAAAAGAATAGTTGGGATTCAAAAGTCTGCTTTATATCAAGTTCAATTTTACACAAGCACAAGCTGACATCATTGAGTAAAAAAAAGAGCAAAAGATTTTTTAAAGGTTGAGCAGTCATCAGAATAATTTAAATATAATTAATTGCAAGTAAAAAAAGAAAACATTTATCGTATCTTAAGAACTCAAATACAGTCATCAAACAGAATTTTGAGATTATCCTAAACCTTTGTCATGACTGAAACAACAGTGTGAACAAACAGGTAGCAGTAAGTCAAGAAACAAAAATCAATTGATAAGGCAAGGTTGTAATATTTAACACACCATTTTCTAAACTATTAAGGCCAAAGGACATTCCTAATAACTACTGTGGACTAATAACTGACTAATTATAGAACTAGGAACTCTGTATTTAAGCATACACACGTTCCTGTTAAAGAAACTTACTTTAAATTTTACTTGCTAACAACTTAGTATTATTTTTAGCTAAATGATTCTGACAGTAGAGTAAATAAAGAGGGTATAAGAACTGGGATTTGGTTCAGTTCAGTTGTTCGGTCATGCCTGACTCTGTGAACACATGGCTAACAGAACACCAGGCTTCCCTGTCCATCACCAACTCTGGGATCTTGCCCAAACTCACGTCCATCTAATCTGTGGTACC